>NC_133576.1:33484882-33793472 GCF_964106895.1 Numenius arquata | reverse complement strand
CCTACATTGGTCTTACTACTTTTGCTCTTTCTCTTAACAGAGGTACTAACACCTCCAAGTGCTTGAGTGAGAAACATTTTCAAATGCAAGGACAACAAAATTGTTTCTGTTGTCCTTGAGACAGCTGTTGTGGTGGCATCTATTTGGCCTTTAGTGGACTAGGTCAACTAAAATTAATGATATAGAGGTCTTCTTATGTTTTTATTTATGCGTCAGTATGGTCTTTTTTATAAGAAAGTCCTTCAGGCATATGACAGAAGGAAACAGGGGATGTTATAGAAAACACTGGGGACTGTGTGGTCTCCTCGAAAACTTGGAAGTAATTTGAAGCAGTATAATGGCAGTTTGCACTGTTTGGAGAAATTTTCCCAGCTCACCAGTTCTGTGCGTCTGAAATTAATAGATCAGGTAAATACCAAGATCTGAAAGATTACTGTATCGCAATATTAAACTCTCAAAACAGGATCCAGAGTTTTCAATATGAGGATCTTAACTTCTTTAATCTTAGGGCCAGTATTATTCGACTCTTCTCAGTCCCTCAGTAAATTTACAAGGTGCTCTCCCAGCTGTGAGATGCCTGTGCTTAGGTCATACAGAGCACACAAGTGCATTTATGTAAAAAACGGTAACAATCCTCCAAGCAAGAGAGGAGAGAAAAAGGAAGAGAATTTCGATTGTATCAGTTGTAACTATTCCTCCTGGAGTTTGATCTCGCCTTTCTATACATAAATGTGTTAAAAATCTATACTGTGATTTGAGAAAAGGTACAGAAAATCTGGATTCTAGTACCATTTCTAATGTTTTCCATCAATTCCCTTGACAAAGACAGCAAAAAAAACCCAACCAACAAACAGTTTAGTAAAGTCAGGAAACGGCTGGTAAACTTGTGCTACCAGTTCTCTAAGGCATTGCCTTTATACTTTTTTCTCCCTTGGTTAGCAGTAGTTTTCCAAAAGACTTCAGTATTGATTATCTATGCTATATTCATATTAAAGCAGAGGAAAAAGATCGAAAAGAGAAGATAAATAATCTTGAAAAACAGATATGTGAGAAGAGCCTTAAATGGAAGTTGCAACCATTTTGAAGGATGCCCAGAGATTTTGGTTAAATGCTGTAGCACTCTAGAACCTAAGGGCATCTCTTGCTGTCTTTCATCCCTGTTAGGGTATCTCTCAAGGTCAGGGTGATGATGAAGGTCAAGAGTCTTATGGTGATTCCCAAGGCTCTACTAGTAGTGATTCAGATGTGATAAGAATGTCTAAATCTTAGACTACCTACTTTTATCAATTAAGTGCTGAAAAGAAGAAAAATTTCTCATTCCCCCTTTTGCCTGCCTATTAGATCTACTTCCATGTATTTCAATTTTATGATCAATGACCACAAAAGATCAGTAGACACTTGTATTTTGAACTACTGGTGTTTTTTTTTTCCATTCCACTTTTAAAGTTTGACTTCAGAGAAGAAAAGGAAAGAATTACTGCTAAGCTTAGCAGAACCTGTGATATCATGGATAATGAGGCTTCTTCACAAGCTTTATACCACATCCTGGAGCTGTACAGACTGTACACCAGATATGGACATGTTTTTTTCCAGCACTTCCTTAACTAGATGAGCTAGGTAGTGGGAGGGAACCGTGGCTCCGGGGTTCAGAGTGTACCTTCTGTTTCACAAAGTAATGTATGAACATACAGAAAAGGTAATGAGGAAGCTGTGACTTTTCTCAAAATAGCTGGCCTCTGCACAAAAATTGAAGAGGCTGGGGGGCAGTACTGCTTTGGAAATGGCCATAGTATGTACAATAGTAATCAAAAATAAATCAACAACAGTTCTGTCTGTGTGTAGAGTGAATAATTTCCTAATTCATATTTTTGTTCTTTTGCATCTCTCGCTTTTCTCTTATGTACTTGATAACAGCTGATACCAGGTGTGTTCATTGTTGATTAAGACAATGAGTTTATAAGAGATTATTGTATTTGCATTTCAATAGTTGCATCTTAAGTATTTCTTTTGAACTAAACTTAAGGTTAACAGATGACTGTGGATATATTACTAAGAAGTGCAAGGGATGCACAAGAAGTCCTGTATTTTTTGTGCTTTAATTTTCTAGAACCTGTTTAAATTCCATGCATAAGCTGTCAGAAGCATACACCATAGGCTCTTAATTAAAGATTGACTTCTGCAAATTTATCATGTATCTCCCTCAAATTTAAGAAGGAAATTGCTCTATAGTTCTGCAGATTTCATCTTTTGCACAATAAGCCACGAGGTAGATTCAAATGTGTCATGATCTGAGCTGATCTAAGGTATCATTATGTGCAAACTTAGCAAGTTTAACTTTTTTTTTTTTTCTTGATGTTTCGTATAAGCATGTCTCTTAAAAGGAGAGGAAAAAGGTAGGAAAGGGTTTTTTTAAAAAAGGTCTTTAAAATAGATTATTTCCTAGCATTAAAAAATTTATCTTCTTACTTGAAGTATCAAGTTAGGCACTCAAACTAGTCAGATATTTTTAGTGAAACAGTGAAAACAAAAAAGAAATAGTGAAATAATAATTAAGTTATTAAAATTATAAGTAAAAGTTTAACATCTAAAATACCCCCATGTATTGCTAATATACACCATTTAAAAAGAGTGAAACCACAGAGTATGCTTAACACCTATTGGACTTTTGAAGAAGTAATCTGTTCATACACTAACTTTTTGTTTGTCTCCCTGCTTTTCTGTCTTTAAATCAGGTGCTGGTTTCAATATTTTAGGTGCTGATAAGTGGAATAGCAGTTTCTTTGCAGGTTTAAGGAAAAATGATCTTGCTAGAAAAATAATAAAAAACCCAAACACCACCAATAACTGTTCTAAACATTTCATTAGCTGCTTGGTGTTTACCTTTAAACTGCATAATATTTTATAAATTCCATTAAAAGAAATCCCAATATTGTATTCAAAAACATTTTAGCCAAACCAGGTACTCACTGAAGCTAAAAAGCTATGAACCCCAGCTATGTCAATTTTATTAATCAGATTGTACTTAGCAAGTAACTTAGTAATAAAATTGGTCACACTTTTACATTTCATTATATTTTATTACGTGATAAAATTGGCAGTCTTAAAAAACGTTACCATCAAGACGTAATTATTACATAAAATTAAGTTTCTCTTAATAAATGAACAGTGATTCTCTAATTTTTAGTGGTCACAAAAATTGTGTTAGCTATAGTCCGAGTTTATTTCAGTTTAATAATACAGAAGCCATTCTTAGCATACAACAGATTACAGTGAAATCTAGTTTTTAAAGGGAATTATTGTAAAATAGAGCAATTAGTACTGAAAAGGCATTGGTGAAATAAAAACATTATATATAATGAATTTAAATGGAGTTCAGTCAGGAAATTTTGATAATCAAAATCTGAATGGTGTGGCTAGCCATTTCAGAAGTGCTGGTTTGTAAATGTGCAATAATTATTCAGTTTATTATTTCTGGAGGGATTATTCAATTTTGCGTAAAGGTAACATATAGGTTTATTTTTCATTAGTCGACAATTTTGAAGACCTAACTGGTGATTATAAGGTTTCCCCAATCTGCTAAGTGGGACTGTTATTCTTTCCTGTTCCTCCAAATATATTATATATATACATATATATATACACACACATATTTGATCACAAAACAGGATATGCATGATCTAACAAAAGGCACCCCTCTATGCACATTTATTTATCTAGAAAGCAAGAACAATTGCCCTGCAGTAATAATGTCTAATTAACTCATTTAAAAAAAGCATGCAAGAGAATGCTACAAACACTTTTTTCATTAGTGTTAAGTAAAGGAAGTTGGAGAGATTCTTTGAATGTAATCTCCTTGTCCAAGAAATAGGATGACCATGAGCCAACAATGTGGCCTTGTGGCCAAGAAGGCCAATGGCATCCTGGGGTGCAACAGGAAGAGTGTGACCAGCAGGTTGAGAGAGGTTATCCTCCCCCTCTACTCTGTCCTGGTGAGGCCCCATCTGGAGTACTGTGTCCAGTTCTGGGCTCCCCAGTTCAAGAAGGACAGGCAACTGCTGGAGAGGGTACAGCAGAGGGCTACAAAGATGATTAGGGGCCTGGAGCATCTCCCTTATGAGGAGAGGCTGGCGGGGTCTTTTTAGTCTAGAGAAAGCTGAAGGTGGATCTGATCATCGCTTATAAATACTTAAAGGAAGGGTGTCAAGAGGATGGGACCGGTCTTTTTTCAGTGGTGCCCAGTGACAGGACAAGAGGAAATGGGCACAAACTTGAATATAAGAAGTTCCACGTAAACATGAGGAGGAACTTCTTCACATTGAGGGTGGCAGAGCACTGGAATAAGCTGCCCAGGGAGGTGGTGGAGTCTCCTTCTCTGGAGACATTAAAAACCTGCCTGGATATGTTCCTGTGCAACCTGCTGTAGGTGGACCTGCTTTGGCAGGGGGGTTGGACTAGATGATCTCCAGGGGTCCCTTCCAACCCCATGTGATTCTGTGATTCTGTGAAATTGTTGGCCGGAAGCCATAGTATACCCCTTCCTAGGACAAGATAAAAAGATGCTCCAAAACAAGCAAAAAAAATCATCTTCACTCAAGAGTCAATGTTAAAGTGACATTTTAGTCAAGGGGTCTCAAGGATGTCTTGAAACCCAGAAGACAGGTCAGAACTGGGTCAGTTTTCGCCTTCCTTTCTCTTACCAACACTGAGAATACGTGGAGGAAGGGAAAATCTAATGCTCCAGATAAAAGTAAGTGATAAAATACTGAAAATTTCCTTCAAGATACCAGAACTGTCAACTATATTAAGGGCATGTTAATAGACTATCCTGGAAGCCTGGTCATCTACATTTGTTATAGACCAAAATCGCTTGGTTATTCCGCCTTGGCACAATTTTATTAGGAACAGTGGGCATCCTCATAATTAAGTGCTCTGTTGTCTGTGCTGTTCTTAAGTGTGCAATGGCATCTTCTTGGTATAGTTCCCCGCTAAAACTTAGATTTCATTAGCTAAAAAAAATTAAAACAATCAAATTACCAGTTGGAATAGAGCGGTCAAATAGAATACAGCTCTGTGTAAGTTATGTCTAAGCTAATTTACTAGTATTAGAAGGTTCACAAAATATACTTTGTCAATCGATTTGACGTCATCAATGTTCTTACCTCTTAAAGGAAAAAAATATTCCTTTCTTAATGTTCAACAAAAATAATTTAAAAAACGGAAAAAATGTTAATAAATCTATACTTGTAACCAAGGAAAAACCTGATTGTGTTTTATGGATATTATCTGGTCTTCATTCTTTCTTTCCTTATGAAAATATTCTCTTAACAGAAATTGATTTTTTTGTAGCCCCATTTGTTTAATTAATGATGCTATGTATGCTATTGAATGGTATAATACGGTTTTAACTGGAATCATTGTCTGTGGCATGATACAGTGTTTTAGTGCCAAGAGTGTGACTCTTTTCCATAAAAAATTATGGTCAGATTCTTTCTTAGGGTAGGGGCTCGATAGGCAGAAAGTGCATTCTATAGAAGGTATTATTTATCTTAAATGTTTATTACCTTTTATCTGTCACTCCCAGTTTCTCCATCTCTGTTTTCTCCCCTCAAACACACAAATACTCTCTATTCACCATATAATTTGGTTTTCATCTTGTTTTTAACAGTTTCTCCAAAATAGCAGTAAAACTTTCAAAGTCAGGGCATCAGATCCAGTCCTGTCATAACTTTGGTTATGACATAAATCAAACAGAAATCTGGATCCATAGTAAGCATAGACATAGATATAATCCACAGACAGCAGGTAAGACAATATCATCCATCCCTGATCTGTAGCCACATTAAGAAGTCAACACTTCTTAAAAGTTACAGAGCATGAACTCTTTCTTTCTTTGTTGTAAATCAGATGTTCACAAATCAGGATGGGTATAGAAAAGACTTTCTCCAAAACATAAGATAAAGACTGAAATAGAGCTCAGAGTTTGAGAAGGGTTTTTTATTTTACTAAACCAGAAGGTAACCTGATGTTCTTGGTGATAATAAGCAAGGATTATGTGGCTTCAGGCTTTTCACATCCTGTATTATTAAAAAAAATAATAATCAGTGGTACAAGCAGGACACGTTAAACAAAATTTCCATCTCATGGCAAATTTAAACACTTTCACTTTTGCTATAAATGAAGATAGTTGCATTTTCAGAACTTTTAGAAAGAAAACAACTTCTGTATAGTATCAATGCAAACATTGAAATAATCAAATTTCATTTCTCTATGATACATATTTTATTATTGAGTTAACCAAAATTGTTAATAAAATATTCTGTTTCAACATATGTCCCACGTATAATATACTAGATATGCTGATATTATTCTTAGTCAATTTCACTAGAAAAAGTGGTGTCCAAGGGAAAATTTCTTGCGCAAATATTTCCAGCAGTTCAAAGACAGTATTATATATACTGTCAAGACAGCATTCTGGATAGTACATTCTGATTACATTTCTGTAATCTTTAGTTATTGACATAGTTAATATTGATTCATATAAAGTGGTATAAGTGCCTATTACTTGGACATTTACACTAACTTTAAAATAGTTACACAGTCTTGAAAATATTACAAATTATAACATAATGCAATGAAATCTCAGTAAACCAGAATTCTATAATTATATGGAAACATCCAGAAGATTCATAGCGTTGAGGACCACAGTTCATAAACATGACATAATTATTTTTAGAAAAATAAGTATTTTTATTATAGAGTTAGCTAAGTTGTCTACAGCTTTATCAGGGTTTCAATAAATAGATACTCCACTGAAAAATTGCATTAAGCATCTTTTTCTCTTTTTAGGCATCCCTAAAGTTTCCATTACAAGCATGTATAACATTTCAATCTACATTTATCCCAATAGACTTTGAGTACTAGTTTCACTATTTAATCTGAAAAAGCTAATTCACATTAATAGCATGTTAATCTATATGGTTAACACTTGTCTTTGGTAATAATTGCTGTTTACTTTTATAAAACATTCATTAAATGTCTTGCGAAATTCCACAAAGATCATAATAGGTATTTAATGGATGCTTTTTAAAGTGAAGTAGAAATTACTTTAGATTATAAGTAACTGTCGGTTTATAAAGCCATCGTTATATGTCTATTAAGACCATTTAACTTAAGTGTTCCATAATTAGAGAAGAGCCAGAATTTTAATTGCACATTTGCAAACTGCTAACTAGGACTTCTGAAACAAGCTCTCCTTTTATCCTAGCCACTGTAGGAGAGAGTTAGGACTTTCTGCAGGTTTTATTTCTGAAAGGTTTTTTTTTAAAATTTGTAAGTAATGTCCTCCTGTATTATAATCAATTATATGGGTCAGAAATAAGAAGGCACCTAATATACTAATAGTTCCTTAAAATTATTTCTAATAATTGAGAAAAGAATTATAAGATTAATTTTTGTTTGTTAACTGTTAAAATGAAATCTGAATGGGGATTGTTTGGCCCAAATCTGTTTGGCCCAAAATATTGACAAGGGGATGCAGAGTACTTTTACCTCTGGATAATTAGCTGAAATTAGACAAGAATAACAATTTTTCCCAAATCCAGCTCTTTTGGTCTAAGTCTACCTCTTACATAGCTTCCCAAATCATAAAAATATGCTTGTCATTAGTTCTATTGTATTCAGTATCATTGGAGATGCTAAATAGCTTTTTCTTTTAATCATGGAGAACATAAAGTGTGTTCAGCTACCAGATATACTCTAGTGTTGAAACAGTGCTTTTGAGGATGCCAACATTGTCCAAGTCTGTTCTGTTTTGTTCTTAATTCATAACAGATGAAACTCTGAATTTAAAATATTATTCCATCTTTGTATAAAAAGAGATTTTTCACCTGAAGTCTTTATTTAAAAAAAAAAAATTATCTTGGACTTTTTCTTTACTTCCATGTAAACACAAAACAGGCCTTCCACAGCCAAGGAAATATGTGCAAAGCCCATTGATGTCTCATTCTTTTCAGAAACATAACTTGGTGATACATCAAATTATATTTCTCAGGATGAGCATGTGGATTCAGAAAGAGAGAAGGTCTTGGTGTGGTATGGTCTCCAATGTAAAATAGTACATGACCTGCTGCTCTTTATATTGTTTTGAATTTCCCAACTGTTTACTGATGTTCATATTTTCTCTCCAATGTGGGCTGAAAGCAGAGGCACAAGTATTTGCATTTAAGTAGCAGAATGTCAGAAACGGAAAAATGACAGAAAGTTAACCTTTGTCTCACACCCATCACTGCTCCCTGTTCCATTGCATCCATATCCTTTCCATTACCCTCAGTTCAAGGCTGGTAAAATTATATTTTCTGTTTAGTTTTGTTATGCTTTGGTTTTAAGTCTTGCATTAAATACATTACGTTAGCGTTATGGCCCCCAAGAGTGAATTAAATAATGTGACTAACATTCATGAAGGTCATTTTCTATTAAAATCCTTCTCAAAATTTTTTTATTTTAATAGGTCTTTCCCACAAATACATTTAACTTGCTAGCAATTTTATAGAGTATACAAGCATTATACATGTATAACTGTACGCTTTTCTAATCTGAAGTTCAACTAATATTGCAGAGGTTGGGGAAAACACAGTGAGGTCCTTCTTTTCTAAAAAACTTAGAATTTGAGACTAACAAATAAGTTTGTCAAGAAATTCAAATGCAACCTGATGGTATTTCTTTCACCTCTGAGCTGATGTTCTTTAAATGTGAGCTCTGTCCAAGTAGTTCTTCAGTTTTTCCTGTCAATGGTCAGTTCTCTCTTTTAGCTCAGAGACACACAGATCTATTGCATTAATTAAGTCCCTAATAATAGTCTCCTGATGTAGTCTTGAGTACCTACCTTCCCAAAAATTTTGCTGGTTACTCATTTATTTATCCTGGCAAAGGAGAGAGACATTAAACAGTATAAGAAACTAGAAAAAGAGAGTGGTATATAAGAAGATAAGATGGCAACTGGTTAATGACTTAAGACTTAATGACTTAATTAAGAAATAATGGAGAAATAAACATATGCAAAATTACCTGATATTAGGAGAAGAGGAAGACAAAAGCAGAAGATGAATCAACAAGGAGAAAATAGGGAAGAAAAAAAAGCAGTAAAACATGAAGTCCATATAAAAAAAATAAAAAAATAAAAGAAAAAAAAAAAAAAGAAAACAAAGCAGGAGCTGGAGAAACCAGGTGGGCATTTTGACAGGTAGCTGCACTGGATCACATTTAACAGCAAGCCCGGCAAAGAAAGCAGCCAGACTTAAATTCTCCACATTGAAATAACATTGTCAGCTAACAGTTGCACTTTGGGCAGGGCATAGTTTGCCCTGAGAAGCACTGCAAGGGCATCATTGTATTCTAGTAGAGGAACTGGTATTATACTCTCATATGGGGTCATCTATTGCTACAAAAAAGCATCTATAAAAGACTTTAATTTTTCTACTTTAAACATTACAAGGTCTGCGCCTGCTGGAGTTGGCATTCAAAAGGAAAATGGTCACAGGCACTGCCTGGGACCTGTCTTGCTAAGAGCTTTGTGCTCAGAACAATTTAGAATTTTGTATTATCTTATATATCTGACTTCTGTATTTCAAGTATGTTCCTCCAATAGCTGAGTTCTTAGGCTTGGTTTGAATAATAACTGTAGAAGAAACCCCTTTGTTTTCTGAATTCCATATTTTTTTTCTTGTTGCTTAACATTTTAAACACAACTATTTATCCTACTATAATATCTTGGTGGCACAGGAGTGTTCCAACTTCATTAATGGGTGAAATATTAAGGCAGAATCCCTATTCTTGTATAACTATACTAAAGCTTTAAGGTACATTAGTGACTATGCTTTTTGTCTTCTAAAATCACCAATTAATAGTCTGGCTGTGCAAATGTACAAGTACAAGTAATGTACAAGTACAAGTACATTTAGTGCTGGCCAAAATAACAGTATTATACTGGCAACGACAAGTGAATGGCTACAGAAACCAAGAGGTGCAGACAGCCTCATAATCATGGCACCAAAACTTGTTGTTATGGAAACTGAGTTTCCTAGGACACATCTGCAGATCTTAAAATATTTCATCTTAGCTTGTAGCTAGAAGTTTGCAGCTGCTCTCTGCTTACAGTATAAGAACTTGCTAACAGCTTTTCAGCCATCTGTGGTACAGCAAAATGCACTGCAAACTATTCAGAAATTGCTTTCCTCTGAGAGTCCAGCAGTATTTTCCCCAAAATGTTCATTTTTACTACCTTCTTCAAAACATTGTTGCTGAACAGAAGTACAGCTTTTTGACAAGTATTTCTAAATGCAGCAAGGAAGTACTGACTTGTTACTACTATAATAAACCCTAAAGTCCTGAAGTCTATGAACTGGAATTTGTCACTGTTTCTAAGGCTCCATAATTTTCACTTACATGACATGTATACCATACTGCATTAAACTATTTGGATTAACTTAGCTCTTAATTTTTCAATGAGATGCATATTTATTCTTTCTCAAAAGGCAGTACAATGCAAAACTTAAGAAATTATAAGCAGCTGACTATATACAGCGATTTCTTTTCCTGGAAAGGCTTTGACAGTCAGTATTTGTTACCTTTAATTTCAATGCCAGAATTCATCTGATTATTTTTTTCTCTTAAAAATGTCAAAATTCCTCTAGAAATAAAAACTTAATTATATATACAAGCCTACAGTGGATGGTAATATGTTGTCTTGGAATACATGATTATTCATTAGGCTGTAAGTATTAACTGATATTTATGTGATGTGTTACAGTAAAGAGATAATAAATAGGATATGAGAGAAAACACCCTAAGGTGAAATCTTGACTTCATTGAAAATCAATGGCAAAACTCTTATTGCCCATCAGTGGGACAAATACTTTGCTGTCCATGTGAGAACTAAAATAGATTTAATTTATCCACTTGTGAGAACATGTACTATGTGATTATTTTATTTGGGTTTAATTCTCTGTTATTTCTTCAGGCAAAGCTCCAATTGAAATCTCTTGTCTCTTGCAATCAGTGGGAATTTTTCCTAAGGAGAACATTTTGTCAGCAGTGCACTATTTGTTCTTTCTCATTGTTTATCTTTTGTCCATTTTATTGTTTATCTTATGGGGGAATAAGGGAAATAGGCAGCTTTTTAAAATTGAGTAAAATGAAAAGGAAAAATAGACCACAAAAAAGAAGTAAAGACTAAATAGGATTAATCAAGGTTAAATTCATATTGTGAATGTGGAATTAGGGCTACATCACTTGAATAAAGTCTCTGTCATTCCTTTATTCTTTTTCAAAGAAGTGTAAGAAGATAGCATAGCAAAAGGCTTAGAAGGAGTTGGCCCTTGTGTCTGTGTGCTCCTTAGTCCCATGTTTTCCTATTTCCTGCATGGCTTCCTGCCACACCAGGTCCTCAGGATGCTGTCTGGCAACCTGCTCCCAGGTAGCTGTCTCTCCTGCTTTGTCTGGGGAAGGGCTGGATGCCCAACCTGTCTCCACTTACCCGTCCTGTTTTGCAGCCTGCCTTTCCCATATCCGTGAAGGTCCTGCAAGTGACTGCCACTGCTAATGGAACCCTGTTGTGTCTCAGATGCCTTTCCATAACCCTTGCCACCTTGCAGTGCTTCAGGGATGCCAGTGTGCAAAGGGAAAGGCTACTGCAGGTGTTCCACAGGGAAGCGTCAGCGGTGGCAGAGTGTGTGAGGAGGAGTGGGGACAGATAGACACAGGGCAAGGAAGGCACTGCTGGTCTGTACATTTTTCAGGGTTGGGCATTTGTCCCCACCTGCCTGTGGGGGAGATGGCTGGCTGACAGACAGACACACACCACACTTGGGATAAAATTATTGGGGTCAAATGATTTTCTCTTGCTCTCTGTAGCATTCACCCCTTATTTTCACATTACATGAAGCTTAAGCGTGGAGCTGGGCTGCCCTGTGTGACACGGGCGGGACCTGTCCACCCTGAACTTCTGCTCTCCTTCAGGAACCTGTGCTACAGAGCCTTCTGGAAGTCATCTAATCTTACTTTCTACACTTAACAGGGAAGGAGTCTATTCCTTGGTAGCTAATGGAATAGTTGAGTTGTCCCTGTTACTAGTGTATCTAGTTTCTAGTATTAGCTTGCCTTTACCTGCTGGAGTGAAAATCCACCTATTAATTTTTGCCCATGTATAAATACTTGTAGGCTAAGCTCAACTCATATTACCTTTTCTTGCATATTTTAAATATAGATTGAGCTAAGGTTTATAACTATAGGCAGGTTTTAAAAATTGAAGTCACTCATATAACATTACTTTTAAAGTCTGAGCAACCTGTTGATGTGTTTTGTATTGTGTCCATCAAAGATGCTGTATTTGAGCAATAGCCTCACTATGATACAGGTAATAAAACCTAGCTATTCAGGATTCATCCAGTCTAAGGCCTCTGTTAATTTTATCTACTTCACCACAAAGAAAGGTACAGTTGTGATAGTCATTGAATAATTTCTTAGAAACCTAACTAAATATATTTGCTAATGTCATGTTGCAAGTTGGCTATAACTGAAAGACATAAAGAAAAACTGGAATAGAACTTACCCTCAAATTACCGTAAGACATTGAAATTTGTTAGCTTTTCTCTTTCATCTCAGAAAGTAGTTCATGTTTGTGCTATTGATTTAATAAACATCAACAAAAATGCATATCTAACAAAATACTTCAATGTTTCTAAGCCATGTAATAATGTAGATTCTCTAAAAATGACATTTATTCATGTTTACATGTTTCAGTATTGTACTTTTCAAAGACTAATTTAAATTTATTTTCTAATTGGTGTCCCCTCTTCCCATGGAAAAATGAAAAATGGTGATATTAACTTTAAAAACCAAATCCATCCTTTTCTTATATACTAAAGTCAGGCAAGATCCTGAAGAACTGGGGTGGTGGGGGAAGCACTTTTAGTTCTGTGTTGCATAATTGTTAAGCAAATCTTCCACTATTTGTTTGATTCTGGTGTGAAGAACTGGATGTGGGATAGTGCCAAGTGTCCTGAGGGCTAGCTGCAGGTACTAAAAGAAATGGTAAAAGCTATTTCACTTTTTGTACACTGTTGGAAGCAACTGGGGGGAAAAAAACAGCCTCAAACAGTGAAGGGGGAAAAAAAGTTCCCTGTAGTCTCTATAAATTTTTCAGTACAAAATGATACAACTCTTCAGTTTTTTAGCTTTTGTTTTCATGAAAGAAATTTAACAAGGCTCTCGAAAAGGATAACTTCACCTGAAAAAACTCCAAATATCCTACTATTATGAAGAGAAAGCAGTTTAAAACAGAATTTATAATTAAACCCATACAAGATTTTCAAATTGCATATTATAAAAGATATACATAAACATTATAAATAAAATTAAAATTTGATATACATATAACTGTATAATACATCATATACAGCTAACCAGTCATTCTCATAGGATAGAACGAGATCATTTATTTTCAGGTTCTCCATTCTGATCCATTTCATGTGTATGATCTTGGGTTATGTGATGATTTTCTGCTAAACTTTTCTATTGTTGATGGTAAGACTCCATTACCTAATTTTAGTATCTGTCAGGCACAGTCATTATTATCTTCCCTTTGAATTAAATTATAAAATAGGACAATAAACTATCATCTGGAGAGCACTGTCCAAAACAAACAAAATATGGATATTGATTTTCCAAATATATTATATACATTGTTTGTTTGAAGATATAGAATAGCTCTATATTGAGTGTGTTGGACAAATGCCCAAATAATTATGTGTGAAAATAAATACAGGACAATTCCATTGCATTTTATATAGCACCAATTATTTCTCTGTTAATAAGATCAGTACTATTCTGAAATAGTTGTAAAATTAGGAAATTTGCCTCTTATCACAAGTACTTTAAAGCCAGTTTTAGTGCTGGAGGAACAGAACAGGTTGACAGCTTCAGGTTTTGGCTAGTATACACTAGCACATCAATGGAAAATATTTACAAAACATTTTTCAGTAGAATAGCTGAACTCCATGCCAAAAACAGCTAATGAAGGGAAGAGGGAATAGGACAAGCTAAATAAGTGATATGACTGGTGTTCTAGTAAAAAAAAAATATGTGCATTTAATGATTCAGACTCAACTCTTTAAAGTCAGCATTGCTTATAACTTTAATATGATGCAAATTACACCAAATATTTTTTTTAAAATTACAATCATTTACCTGTTTGAAAATTTTGTTTTATTATTGAATTAGTGCTGATTTTTACATGGATTTCTTACACATATTATTTTATCTTTGTCATTGTAAAAACCTACATTTGATATTAATGAAACTAAGCTCTTTTAATTCCTGTGGGTTTTCCTTTTCCTTTCTTTACTTGATATCAGATAGCCTTAAGACATTGTTCATTGTTTTGTTTGTTTGTTTTTTCTTCTCTGCTAAACCACTGAAAAGAAAAAGGACATCTTGCCCATCTGATGCATTGTGAAAACATGGGAGAGGTAGTGAATCCAGGTGCAAGCCAGACCGTTCCCAGACTGCCTTGCTGTTGTATACAAAAGAAGGACAGCGGAGAAAACAGATGTCCAGATACAACTTCTAAGACTTGTAAGGTGAGTGGAAAAAATGTGACTCTCCAGTTAAATTAGCTTTGAAACTATATCAATGTTTCAGTTTAGAAGTTTCATCTAATGTTGACATAACACACTCAGTGCAACACTTCGGTAGATTTAGCAAGCCAGGCTGTAACCAAAGTCATGATAGCTAAGAATTTAGTTTAGTCAGGTTGAAGACACAGGCTATATACAAAGCCCAAATTACCCTTTTTTGCCCATGAAGTTTTCCACGATTTTTAATTCGTTAGCCACTTCACAGACGTCTGTTTCAATATGGTTCAAAAATTTGCTAAAAATGCATTTTACAAAGCTGAATGTAATAGGGACTGAAGTGTATTTTGTAGACCAAATCTTGTGTAATACCTTTGCTTAAAATTAGAGCTGTGTTAATTAAATTCTTAAGCTCTAGTTTATAATAAAAAACACAGGATCTGAAAGGATTTTCTTCTTTTTGGCCAGGTTGAACAAGGCAGCTGATTCTTATTCTATTGGGAACACTCAGCACTTGGTAGGAGTTTTTATATCTCAGAATCAGTCCAGTGGGAATTTTTTTGACATCTCAAGAAAAATTCTAAACCCTCTTCCTCACTCACAGGTGACCAGTGAAAAGCATAAGCCATTTCTAGTGCCTCAGATATTGTTCATGGGATCAAAAGGCCACTTCAGATTGTGAAATTCTGGAAAATGAAATGTTGCTGTATTTTTCAGGACATGAGGTTACGCTTTGCTAAAACTTCATCTTGGAATTAAATATTCAGAACTTGACAGAAAGCAGGTGACTACTAAGAAAAGTATTTTTAGTTCCCACAAAAATGAGTCCTCATATGTTCCTGATTTAACTTCCCCGATTTAGCATGACCATATGCATTTAATAAGCAGGTTACACTGTAAAAATGAAGCACAACCATATAAACCTCCTGTTATCTCTTTTTGCTCTCACTTTCAAAATACATCCTCTTATATACCTTCAATGTATTTTCTCATTCAGCACGAGAGAGGACTCATCCATGACAGTGAGAGCAGAGGTTGGCCTTAGGAATTGATTTCACAAAGGTATCTTAGAGGTATCTGCTTTTAGCATTTGCATTTGGGATCAAAATGATACAATATCCTTTTATTGCAACATTTTCCATAGCTGCTTTTCTTTCTGTCAGTCAGTTCTCAACCCTTAATCATCAGGGTTCAACGAAAGAGTGTCATTATTAGTGTTGTGAAAAAGTACTACAATAAGACCTTTTAGAAATAAATTTCAAATAAAATAATCTTTTATGGTCAGAAAAGCCCTTCTAACTGCAATTATCTTATGTCAAGCCACATTCACAGAGTAGTCCAAAGTTCTGAGACTTTGTATTAGAATTTGAGTTTCATAATCCCCATCTGTTCCTCTTGTAAGACTCACACTCACCTGTTCACATACGCATGCACACTCACGTATACACTGTACTACTTTACAAAGTAGTAAAAGGTACAAAGTACAAATCAAAGTGCAAATCTTCCTTGAAAATGTTCTTTACCTGAAATAGAGGTGGAATAGTCAAACTGTTCACATTTTGAAGTGACTGAAGAATGTTAATAAACCCCTCAGTGCTGTTTATTTTCTGGCCTCAGATGTTGAGAAAATGTATTTTGTTGATTTTTTTTTTTTTAAATAATGAAGTTTGAGTTGTTCTTTGAGGCGTAAAGTCAGAGACTAAATTCAAAATAGAATTCAGCTTCTGTCCCACAATCAGGCTATGGACCCCACTGTCATCAGTAGCAGATCTGTGAGCCATAGGATCTCCCACTACCAAACATCTTATTGGAATCAAATGTAGACATGCAAGTCCATTTTTATTGGTTATCCCTAATAATTGAGAACGCATGTCAGAGTTTATGCTAGATTTCTGTTATGTTTTGTTTTTTTTCTAGTTCTACAACTCTTGCAGAAGACTAGGTGACTAGTTTTTTTTTTTGGGGGGGGGGTTATGGTGCTTTATGGTAAAAGAATGGCAACAGACCAACATCGACATCTTTGAGCCGCAAGGTGATTGCATAAAAAGGAAGTGCTCTGCCAGGTTTTTAAACAAGGAGCCTTGGAGCCACATCTGTTGTTAGATACAACAGGTGTGAGCTAACAGTTCTACGTCTATGAAGTAAGAGAGACAAGCAAGGTACATCCTGGTTTCTTGTCCCATATTTTTGATTTGTTACATCTTTGTTATCAAGTCCTATCAGAGGACATCATTGTGTCAGGTACTGTACAAACAAAGAAAAAAAAGATGGCTTTGTTTCTTAAGGTAACTCAACATGTGGCTTTCTTCATTCTTTATAAATCACCTACCAATGATTTTTTTTCATGCTTCATGAAGTGATTAGAGTTTTAAATAACTACTTTCACCTGACTGTCTTTCTCTTTTCCAAATCCTACCTCAGCCTTCTAATTAGTAGTATCCTGAATATCCTGTGTTATCTTTCTCTATAGGTGCTGCCCTCATTCTTCCTTTTCTTTGTCCTTTTGTCTTCCCCCTTGGATTACAGTTTCAGAAAGCTCCAGTCTAGTTGAATTTTTGAAGCAATTAATATACCAGATAATTGAAATACTTAAACACTTAAATAGTTGGAATATCGAACTAATTAAATCAAACTAATTAAAATACTAAAGCGATTACTTCTTTTCTGTTATTATTTAACCATATGTATCTACCCACCAAGTTTTGATAAATATATTTCATGAAGTTGGTGTCAGATGGATGTAGAAACATCAGCATTGTTAATGGCAAAACATTAATTTCTCTGAATTGTAAATAATACTTTCTTCCAGCAAACTACAGCCAATAATGTAAAATACATGCATATTCTTTGTGCATCAGCAGAGATATCACATCATTTGTCCCACTGATAGGGTGTTGAACACAAGCTGGTTATATATGCCATAGTGTAAACCCCAAGTCTCTGGAAAAACTACAGTTAAGGGCAGTGGTATTAGAATGTAATGGCCAGAAATACTAGGGATTCAAGTTTACTGCCTAGTAAATGTAATCATTTCTGAAACTTGGATTTTCCTAGTTTCACACATATACGGGATTGCCTTTTTTTCTTCATCAAATCTTTGCTATAACTCAAACACTTTTAAGAACTCACTTTTCCAGTTTCTGACTGGATAGATATTTGAGAAGAATCATACAAATTGCTTTTTTCCAGTAAGTTGTAGAAAGGTGCTGCTTCAGACTACTCTAACTGTTCTCACAGCAAACTAAAAATATTATCATGTAGATTAGGTGTCACAAAGTAAAGGAAAAAGGATAACTTTTTTTTAGATGCAAAATTGATATTAAGTCTTGTGCATATAAAGAAAAAATATATAGGGAAAGGAAGAGGAAAAATTAGGAAAGAACTGTAAAAAACAAGAGTTTCTAAAATGTATTCAAAGACTTATCTTTCTCCCCACAAACCCACAGGCTGTGTGAATCTTCACAACTGCAGTAGAATCAATAGAGTGATGCATGTTTACCACAAATACTCTGGTCCAAGAAGCCAAGTGAATATAGTGATTCTCTGAAACCTAAGCATTTATCAAAATCATGCAAATCTTTAACTTAATGATATAAGGTAGAGGATGATGGGCATGGTATGACAGGTTTGAAAAGTGGAGACAGGGTGCAGCGTGAAGGAGTACAGGCATGGGATTGTAAGAGATGGGGTGGAGACTGGCACTGGAGCACATATGGCTATAAACTGGATGACCAGTTAAAGAAGCACAGACCTGGAGATGGGAAAAACCAGTTTTAGGGAACAAAGAGAACGAAAATTAAGGGTTTAACATAAGTAAAAACAGTCCATATGTAGTAAGTTTGGCTGTTACATGGAGTTTCAGACTGTAGAAGAGAGATCACAGTGAAAAGCATGTTACCAAACATAAAAATGATCCAAACCTTCTTCCTCATTTTGGGGCATGAAAGCATTAACTTCAATATCATATTCCTCCCAGACTCAAGATGCTAACATGTCACCACACCCATCTATATGTTGAAGTCATTGACTTTGGGACTCAAGGGGGGCAGTGGAAGAGTAAGTAAAATCTGAGGAAGAGGCAGATGCTAGGAAGTTTTTGTACAGTAATTTTAAATATATCATTATGATATTGTTTCTTATCTCTTTTTCTGTGTAATACTAATTACACAGAAAATATGAACTAATTCTGTTATTAGATTGTGAAGTTCACAATTACACTAACAACAAATCCTTGGCTTTATGTTTAAGATGTCTCATTTTTGCATACAACAAGACTTTCAGCATAAGAGATGAAATGTTATCATTTTCATAGACAAAAGTAATAGAAATAGTTACCTTGGAAACACATTTCCACGATAAATAGTGGGTTTTCCACCTCTTCAGTGTTTTCAGGTCACACAGTTTGCCTTTCCAGAAGACACAATTTCATCAAATGCAAGTTATAAGTTAATTAAACAGAAATTATTGGGTTCACTACAGAGGTGATTCCTGTTATTGCTACATTTTATGGAATCACCTCTGTAGTGAGCAATACAATAGCAATAATAGCAGTAATAATAATGTAATAGCAATAATAATAAAAAAATATTAGCAAAATGTAGCAATAATAGACAGGATATCAGACTGCATGATCTACTAATATCATATGACCTTAAAGGGTATGAATTTTATATCAAAATGGTATGTGTTTCTGCAATGGGAAATTCTCCATCTCTTTCTTTCATGAATTGCTGTACTCTCCCAGGCTACTATAATGCAATCAGTTCAGCTTGAGTAGCACTTGTGACTGATGGAGTTCCACTGACTATTCTGGGACTTGATAGCACCATAAGGCTTTGGGCTTCAATCCATAGATTGCATTCTTGTAAGAAGAATTTTATAATATAATTAATAGATTTATTAAAAAATAAAAAGGAAATGAGATTGAAAAAAAAATATTTTGAACTGTATTTTTCTCTGGATTTCCCTGGTCTACTCAGTGGTAAATACAGGTAAGGGGGACGCATGTGCAAGCTCAGGTGTTTCTGAAAAACTTTATTATTCATTGCATTCTCATCCTTTTAGCATAGTTGCTTATTTTATTGGTCAACTTCTTTTTTTCTTTGTTACAAGATTAAAAATCCCATATACAAAGCAATGATAAACAAGCTGGGACAAGGTTTGGTTGGGTTTTTATGGTTGGTTTTTTTCCTTTAGAGAAATCTTTTCAGACTACTCCATGATGTTAGGAAAACAGATGGTACTTAATAAGTTAAACTCTAATTGCAATCAAGAGTGAATAATGATCAAATTTAAAATTAAATTATGTTTGCAGAAGTATCCGGATATCTTGTTTTGCAAAAGATTATATTTCTTCCTTGTTAAAATACTAGCATTAATCAACAATGGTTAATGCATATGTTATTAAGTTTTACATTATTTTTGAATTCTCCTCAGCTGAAAACAGTGTGTTGTGGAATAAATATTGAGAAGGAGGTTAATCTATAAATTGTGCATCTACTGTAAGTGTATTTTTCATGTGGCTATAAATTTGCATATGAAATTTAGAGGCATTGTTCTGAGATTAGTATCATGATGGTAGTAGTTGACATGGGCTCATCTGTTCCCAGTCTAACAGAAAAGAGTAGAACGAACTTGAGTGAATACATTGTCTAAAAGGGAGTTGTTGACAAAACTAATAGACATAACATCTGAGCTTGTTGTGACACAATTAAATTTAGTCTTTGTAGGAAAACTTTGTAGGTCATACTTTTTGTGAGGTACAAAGGGTTGCTTATTTTCCAGACAATGTCACAAAAATGACTATTGAACTAGAGAATCCTCTGCTCTGTTACCTAGCTATCTTCTGTCCATAGCTGTTTCACTTCATTACTTCTAAATCATTTGTGATGGATGTTCATATCCAGTCTGTGTAGCCTCTGAATACTTCTAGCAGTGGCAATTCTGTGATTTTCTGCTAGAATCTAATTATTTGACTGTCTATTTCGAAAGTTTATTGGCTGTTTCATTCTGTTAAATTGAATCTTTTTTCAGTTGCTTTTTTTTTATTATTAGCTCCCTTCTGACATTCAAAGCAGCATAGGAAAATGCTATGTAACTGTAAAGATCAGCAAAGGGAAGAGAGAAAATTGAGCACACGCTTTTTTTTTCTTATGATATATAAAAGAGGCTTGGAGAGCAGAACATACAGGTCAATTTAATAGAAAGAAGAGAATAAAAGAGATCAGGAAATGAAGGCAAAACATAAATGAAAGCTTGGCAAACAGATAGCCAACAGTTAAGATTACACATTAGAAATACTGATCAAATGAAATCTGAGTAAATGTGAATGGAGGGGTTCAAACTGTTAAAATCCATATTTTGGTGTCCCTTTTTGACGAAACATCTTAAGTTGTAAATCCTAAAAAACACTGCAAGAAAATAAAACTTTCATCCAACTGAGGAATGTATTTGACTGATATCGGCGAGTGATTATTCCTGCTTTAAGGAGTGGGATTCATAACTATGTGGGAATATACAATAGTTAAGCTGCCTTGCATAGAAATTCTGTGTACTTATTAGAAATAGAGCTTTGTAAAGGTTCAAGGACGACTTCCTGTCAACATCCCCAATAAAGACACATGGACATGTAGAGGGATGCTTGTGACTCACACTGCTTCTGAATCTGGCAAAAACAAATGTGTTAAGAGATGGAAGTGGAGAGGAGACTAGTAACACACAGAGGTGTGGTGGGTCAGCCTTGGCCAGCAGCCAGAAGCCCACTCAGCTGCTTGCTCATTCCCCCTCCTCAAACAGGACAGGAGGAGAAAATAGGATGGAAAAGCTCATGGGCTCAGATAAAGACAGGGAGATCACTTACTAATTGCTGTTATGGGCAAAACAGACTCACCTTGGGGAAAATTAAATTTATTGCCAACTAAATAGATTTGGGTAGTGAGAAACAAATTAAAAGAATAAAACAACATTTCTCCCCAAACACTATTTTCCAGGCTCAACTTCTCTCCTTCATACCCAACTCCTCCCTGCCAAAGGCAAATGGGGAATTGAGGGTTGTGGTCAGTCATCTCACAGCTCCTCTCTGCTGCTCCTTCCTCCTCATGCTTTCCCCCTTCTCCTGCAGAGCAGTCCTCACCAAGGGCTTCAGTCCCTCAGAATAAACCTGCTTCAGCCTTGGTCTCTCCCTGGGCTGCAGAGGATCTCTGCTCAGGGGCCTGGAGCACCTCCTCCCCTTCTCCCCTCTTCCCTCCAGGCTCACAGGGCTGTTTCTCACACTTTTCCCCTCAGCCCTGGCTGCTGGGCAGCGTTTTGCCCTTTCTGACACGGGCTTTCCCCGAGGTGCCGCCATGGTGGCTGCGGGGCTCAGCCGTGCCCTGCGGTGGGTGGGTTGGAGCCGGCTGGAACCAGCTGTGTCCAGCTCGGGGCAGCCCCAGCCGCTCCACACAGAAGCCACCCAGCAGCATCCCCTGACAGCCCGGTCTGGGCACCCCCACACGGTGCAAGGAGTCTGGGTTTAACTTCAGTTTAAATATTTTTTACTCTATCCATGAGAAGAGGCAGTACCACCAAGGCTTCTGGTGAGCTGTCCAGAGAAGCAATGCTAAGCAGCAAAACCCCCTGGTAGCACCTTCACTTCTAGACTTCAGATGGTGATTTTAGGTGTTTAATTAAATATTCATAAAGGATAAGGTGAAATAAAAAATATGAGCAGGTTAATTAAATACGGACAGAAACGAGGATGAATACCTCTGAGAGAAATTCTGTCCTGCTAGCTTATTCTGACTCCAGAGACAGCTAAGGAAGGTGCTTTGCAGCTATTGGAAACGTGAGAAATACATTATAGTAATAAAGTAGAAATAATAATGAACTACAGTTGTTCTATGACTGTCCATTAATTTTTACTGGTTATAAACACAGAATAATTACTTTTGAAGATCTTCATATCTCAAACTGTCTAATTTTAAAGTTGTTGATATTTGGTTTTACAGTGAAATTTTCATCTATGTTCTCAAAATCCACATTCAAAAAAAAAAAAAAATCTCATTTAAAAACATTTTAAAACCCTAGCTACTGTGAAGTAAGTAGCTAGAGATTTAACCACCAGTTTTGATTGTCAGAGGCTCCCTTATTGTTCGGCTGCAGATGCAAGAGTGACTTTGAAGGTAGCTGACACTGGGGCTGGAATGAAGACAGAGAAATAAGTTTTTCCCATGGTACCCATTGGCCATTACCTCTCTTTGATTTGAGGTCAGGTAGGGACTTTTCTGTTCAGTCAAAGTATCTGTCAAGAAGATCTACACTTTACGCAGCATGAGAAGAGCTGGCCAGCATACTGATGTAAATCTAGTGTGTACAGTACTTTTCTAGTGGCTGTGAATTAGAAACTCTCCTTTGTTTCAGCTGTGACATTTTCCAAGTGTTTTACAGCACTTTTGGGAGGGACACAGATTATGAGCTCTGCTAATGTCCAGAACTGTTGTGAAAAAGCATATAATAAAGGCAGGATAAGGCTACTCCTGTTAAAAGGCCAGGACTATTTAAAGCTGATGTTGCATTGCCGTGTGCTCCACAGTTATGCTTCCTGTGTGAAATCAGAGGCAAAGTAAACTTTTGCTTTAAATTCTGCTTCACTAGAACTCCTTTTTAGCAATGAGACTTGGAACTGAAATTGCAAATAACTCTACTCATTTCTGAAGCTGTAACCCAGTGAATAAGGATCTTGGCTATTCTCCATGTTGTCCACAGTGAAGAGTGTGTTATTCAAAATGAAGCTGTGAGACCCACTTGTAAGACATAAAAATAGTTACTGCTGTGCTCATGCAAACAGAGGAAGAATGCACCTGTACTTCTGTGAATGTACAAACTACTGTCCACTCATTTATGTTTGTGTAATAGTACTTTTATTTCAAGAAATCCTAGTCTTGAGCCATAGAGGTTGATATATTTTCAGTAGAATAAGCAGAGATGGCTCAAAATTTCAGGTAGAACTCTGTCCAGCATGAAAACACTAAGTATTTAAAATAAAAACATTTTTACAGGAAAGTGTGGAAATTTTGCAACACAGGGAATGTTATTGAGGTAAATGAGAATACTAAGGGAAGCTTAATTTTTCCTAACCATACCTAGAAATAACTTAGTTACTTTTAAATATTCAGAATGCAAACCTTAAAATCCTTACTTCACTTTAAAATGTAAATAGAACATTCCAATCTAGATTGGAAAATTTTGTGAACAGAGCTACAGAAAATGGATAGTAGTGATGTGATAGAACACAAGGAATGGGAAAAATCCCTATAGAGGAAGAGAGTTATGCTCAATATAAAAATATTCAGAATATGATTAATTACTCAGGAGAACGCTGCTCCAACAGGTCTGTCATGATTCTAGAGAGTTCTTTTGGTTTGATTGGTTGGGTTGGTTTGGTTTTTTTTTTGGAAGTAGATTATAATATTCTAGAATTACATGGCTTCTCTATAATAAACAGTTAATGATTATTATACTAATCAATGAAATGGTCAGAGATGCAACACACCTGCTCTTTGTATCTTTTTTTTTCATTAGAGAATATATGATCATCCAAAAGGTTAAGTACATCTCTGGGGCATGTTTCCTGCAACAGCTAGGTTTTTAAAAGTTGATAAAATTATTTTCATTACAGATGGACCAGGACGGCAAACAATTTCTAACTATTGATCAAGTTGCAAACATAGCCTAACACTATGGCTGTAAACTTGTGTAATATATATGGATAAACATTCTTTTCCTTTCTCAGTCACGTTAAACTTCTTTTATGAGTGGTTTTTGATATTTGCTGAGTCAATATCTTCAATACTTTCTTCTAATATTTGTTTTACTTTTTTTAGCTCATATAGAACAAATGCTTTGGTCAGCCATGGAAACACTTTAATTGAAAAAAAAAGTTCACAATGATACAATCAGTACTGGGATATTGTAAAACTAAGAACTGCATGCTTCAGATTGAAGCTTTCATTCAGAAATTTGTGAGGTAAACTTGCTAATTTCACAGAAGCACAGGTAAATGGAGAGTAACCTCTTATCAGATGTATTAAAATAAAAAAAGTACCCAAGTGTTTCATGGATGAAAAAACAGTTTGGGGAAACAAAGACACTGTACATGCAAATATCTTCTGAATCATTCTGAAATTAAAAAAAAAAAGTCTGAGTAAACTGAATGAAAATATGTATCATGGCTTGATTCAATACTTGTGAACAGAGCTTCCTCTGAAGCTGCTTCTGCTGTCTACAGAAGAATAGAGAATGTATCACATTTTTATTTTCATGATTGGTAGATAGAGTACCTCGCAATTCCCATCACTTTTCCCGCCATTTGAATCTGCGTGGTACATTATGAGAATTATATGACTATGGCATATCCCAGGGTCACATAAAATAAGATTACACTGGAACTAAACAGTTTATCTCATCTGCGGTCTTCCCTGATATGGGCTCATCAGTCTTGTAAGCAGGTCTCAATGGACAACCCTCAGAGATAGCTGAGCTCAGGTAAATCAGCACAGGCGGCAATGTAGCTGCCTGAGGTCATTCATGTGGGAGACAGTGACAGCTTAGATGAATAAAGATTGTCATGAAGCTAGTACCTTAATCAACAAATGAATAAGCACTTGCTTTTGATGAGAAATATAGTGGGGTTTCATTATGTGAAAGTCCTGCTGCTTCAGTTTCTGCCTTGATTCATGGCTGAAGTAAACCTGAGAACAGGAGGCAATCCCAGAGAAGGTGTTTCCCAGTTCAAGCTGTACAGGCACAACAGTTCTTCAGTACATTATAGCCAAGATTTTCCTAACTGGTGACTCCTCTGTTAGGATTCTCAATGTAAGTAAGCTTGATCTTTAGCAGGAAATAAATATGCATACTTCAAGACCTCTCCCCTTTGAGCCAGCTGATGATCAGAATAAGTTTTGGAAAAGCCTGTTCTAAACTCCTTTAAACAAAATTCCAAAGATGAAAACTGAAATCCTCTGGCTGCGATTTTTCTCCTATTTATTGGGTTGAAACTCAGCCTCAGAATACTAATGAACATTGCAAATGGAAATTTTCAATAAACCATGTACTACAGTAACGACTATGCATCCTGCTGATAAAATCTTGTAACAATTCGCATTACATGGGTCTGTTTGTTATTTATTGCTTTGGAAGCCATTCTTCTAGAGTGAGTCACTAACAGCTGGCTGCATATGTGTGCATATTAGTTCCTGTTAATTGTGTTAATGAAGGTATAGCCTTACCTTTTTTGATTTTTCAGATAGACCATATTCATAATTAAGACCTTCGTTTCTATTAGTCTTACTAGAATAATGATCAGAACACCAGTCAACAGCAATACATGCAACATTAACACCATCAGTTTCTCACATTTGAGCGGTAGGTAAACTAATTAACTTAGTGTAATGTTTGATTCTGCAGCCACCAGGTTGTGGCTCTAAGGATATTCAAATGCCATCTTAAGCTTAGCTTCCTGCATATCATCAACAATAAGACTGCAGTGGAAGGTTTTCTGGGCAATCTCAATTATCAGTTATTGGCCAAAAAGTTACATCGGTACTACTAAAAGTGACTTTGCTAGGTTGTCTTGAGACCAAGCTCAGCCCCATCTTGCTGTGCCTGCATGCTGGAGCCTTTGTTGTCTGCTGGCTTAGAGATTCCACTTGGGGAACTCCTTCCTCACCTGGGAGTTTGGAGCCTTCTTTTTGTGACTTTTTTCAGACATTCAATGGTTTTGTTTGGTTTTATATGAAGCTTGGGGATAAGGGACTTTGGCTAGTCCTGTGTTGCAGAAAGGTTGTATAAGAAATCCAGTATGACTGATAGTGCAAAACATTCATGTTTTGCAGGTCTAAAATTTTTCACAATATAAATATACTGTCAAACAAGGACAAAACTCTCAGTCTTTGTATTTCATAAATCTTGTATAGCTTCAGCATCATAAACTGAGAATAATAGCCCTATGCAAATGAAACAAAACCATGCAAATTTAGTTGTTTTAGCTGTTCACTGAAATGTAATATATTTATATGCAGATGCAGGGTTTGATTAGGTTGCAGGCAGAGGTGCTCAGACACATCTAGTGTTTTCTGGTTCTGAATTAATATTGCCAAAGTAGGTTTTTTTAATATATGCTTATATGTAACTCAAGATTCACAGTCAGCACATTGTAGCCTTTCTGCCTGTGTCGTCGTCTGTTGCACCGTGTACCTTATTGGGTGAATTTCAATCAGCCAAGGATTACTCTTGTTAAATAGTCTATAAAAGAGTCTGTGATGTAAGTTAGAGTCCTGGAACATTTATAAAGCAGCAGGAAAGCTTTATGTACAGGGTGATAAAATGAGTCTGTTTGCTGGAATATCTCATTATTTTATTCAGATGTAATTCTAGCCTACTTCTGTTGTATATTCCCAATAGCACAGAGGTGGTACTAGAGCCAATTCTTGAAGTCTTATTTCCCCCACCTGATCTAATAGCAAACTAGCCAGAACTAAGTCATTCTCAGTGGAGTGAAACTGTATGGACAAAAAAGATAACTTTCTAACATTTTATTTTATATTGCAAATTAAAGCTAAGATAACTAGCATATATTTTCTTTTTTATTGAACTGTGTAGTAACAGCAACTCATGATATATGTCTATATACATGTGCATACATTCTTCCTCAAAACTCAGAAGCAAACTTTCTAAAAATGTTCACTCGTATATGATTCAGGGATGATTTCCTCTACTGCTAAAGTTACTGACTGAAACTTCAGGTTCAGTGATACACAGGAGACTAAGCCTATGATCATGGCAATCCATTTCACCCTAAGACTCTCTAGCTTGTCTGGCACTGATATGCCATCGTTGTTGTGTTGTGCGTGCGTCAGCATCTTTGAATTGACTGATACTGTAACACCAGCTCAGAAACTAACACTGTACACATTTAGTGTAATATACTTTAAGGACTTTAGCCGTTGGTAGATTTCTGTAAAATGCTGATAGAGTCAACATTGATACTGTTTTATATTGTTAGAAAGGGCTGAGACAGCACATTTAAATCCAAAGATACAACTCAGTTGCAGCCTAGGCACATTCTTTTTATTGAATCTTAGGTATATGTTACTTTCTATTCTTTTCTTTTTCAAGTCTATGTGATTTGGTTTGTTTTCTCCTCAGAACCCACCTCTTTCCTCTTGGTATTCTAGAGTAGATTAAATTTGGAGTCACTGACTGATACAACTTCCCTATAAGAAAGTACCACTGGAACTCATATACCTGGGGATCTAATTAGAATAATTTGAGGAATGTTAAAGCCAGCCAAGTATTTAATCTCTTCTGAGTCACAGCAAGATTCATTTTCAAAGATATATTACCAAATGAGTATTAATGGTTCCTTGTGCTGCTGAAGCTTCATCACTTGACAGGCTTAATAGTCTGCTGGAAGCAGTTGGGTGTCATTCCAAGTCTTCGCCCATCAGATAAATATGTTTGTCCATGTATGTCCTTTTCCAAAGGCTGAATAATAATATAGAAATGCTGGGTCACCTAATACCTTTCTGTGAAAGGATATTTCATCCAAGTCTGGAAAGCAATTTATCTTCAGAAATTATGTTCAAGTATTATTTGGTATCTCAAGTTGATTTAGGCTTACCCTTTTCATAAGTATTCACTAGTGGAGTCTGAAGCTTTATACTCTTGGCAACAGCAGTTGCAGTTTGCCTTGGTTTGCAGATTTCTTTACTTATTTTCCCTTCTGCTTGCTATCATCTCACATCACTTTTATTCAGTCATCTTAGATAAGCTATCAGCAGGTACCAGGGCCATGTAGGAAACATGACCTGCTTACAAATTACATCTCATCCTGTGTAGATGTATTCTTTTGACACCACGAAGCACACAGAATAAGAGCTTTCTGTTTACCTCGGGGACCAGCAACTTCTGCTGAGAAAACAAGTGTAAAGAAATGAAAGGATTCAAATACTTTGCAGAAATGCCTCATGCCCAGTTTGAAGCCAGGGAATCTTTAATGCTGTAGGCTTGGCAAATCTCTGCCACCATCACAGTGCTCTAGCAGTGTACATCTAATCTTGGGTGATGGGGCTCAGGCTAAATGAATTCTCTCCCTTCAAAATTACTAACCCAGATTCAGGAGAAAACTTAGCAGTTCCCTAGCAGACAGGGGTGAGGGCATGGGGTCTGTCTTGCAGGGTGAAGGCTGTAAAGTAGGGAGGATCCCATTCAAAATATCCCCCCTGGTATCTACTGGGGGCCACCAGGGCAGCGTGAGATGGGATGTGGTCAGGGTCAGGGTCAGGGTCTGGGTGATGCCCAGCTCATCAGGGCCAAGGGCTGGCAGCAGCCCCAAGAAAGCCTCTCCCTGCCTGTCCATCCCCTCACAGCTGCCCTTTCAAGACCTCCTGTAACCTGGGTTCTTTTTGCTACAGGACAACTCCCATTCTGCCCCGGGCATCACCTCCTGCTGCTGAGGTGCTGCCCTGCCCAGCAGCTGGCAAGCAGGCCTGTATTCATCGAGAGATGGCTTTCTCCTCAGTGTGTCCCCTTCTACGCCAGAACTGGCAACGTGGTGCCAGACTGGGGAACCCCAATGGTGCTCTGGAGCTAAGCTGCTACCAGAAAGGAGAGAGCAGGGCTGGAGCACAATCAAAACAACTCAGGAATGACCGACTTCGGTCATTCCCAGCTGCAACGCTTTCTGACAAGACAGGTGACTGAACCTGAAACCTTTAAATTTTCCAAATAATGAGTTCGTAGCTGAGCTGTTTTATGTGTATTGTGAGAGCCCTGGTTCTCACACTGGCTGAATTTGTGCTATTAGTCACTTTATTTTTTTGCATGAGTTTTCTTGAATAGTGTTTCGGTCTGCTAGCAAGCCTTTTCTAAGCATGTGGTTTTCTTGACAAGTTGTTGCTTACGTGTGTTCTGATAGAGACTCCTGCCTCTTTTTTGCATTCGTGGAACCAACAAAGAATTGGAAATATTCATGAGACTGCATTTCCTTGACAAGCTTTTATTCTTGTCTATTCACTGTCTTGTATCCAAAAGAAGTCTTGTCTGACAAAAAGTAAGTCTTCAAAGTTTAAAGTAATGTATCTGGAATTAATACTGGAATCTACAGTACATGTGATTTTTGTAGTTGTGTACAAGAGTTATTTAAGGAAAGGGTTTTTCCCATAAGGCATTACAACGGCTATGACATTGCTCTTCGCAAGCAGCAATATGAAAGCAAAGAGTATTCTGTCCAAACCCACTTATTTACTCAATGGAGATGATCTATAATGGGAGAGTGTCTTTTAATAGACTTCTTAAAATACAAATAAATTTGAAAGTGATGGATCTTTTGCATCAATGACTAAGATTTGGAGATAATATCATATATAATCTGTGTCAGATAAATATTTTTTCCCTTTTCCGAAACTGCTGTGTTCACACACAGCTAAACCCTCTGTAAATTATTCTATATTCTCTAGACAGTGTAAGCATGATTGTTTCTTCAGACTTCTGTAAAACTAGCATAACATCTTTGACTTCAGTGGAATTACCATTGATTTATATCGACTAATTTAAATTGGAAACAGTCTTGTAAGTATTGTATAAGTTTTGTAATTATGGGGTGCATACTGAAATTTGTTTGTTCTTCAGAAAAAGTTCCCTCTTAAAGTGTTACTTTAAGAAACAGTGGAATTTGATGGAGTATACAAAATTGATTTGCCATGGTGTGTACATTGTAAGGGTTTATTATAATTGTAGAATACTACTGACTACAGTATATTGTAATGCATATTGTTTTGGGGTTTTTTTAATAGATATTAAAATAGGTTGGTTTTGGTTTTGGTTTTCCAGCAAGTGCATGACTGTCATAGCAATAATAAAACTTAGGACAGATTGTGATATTTCACATAGTTATATAAATCTGGAACAATCCTACAAAGATGATGGAATTGCCTGAGATTAACAGACATTTAAATGTTGATTTGCTCTAGATTTACAACAGTGAAGATGAGATTACTCACTAATTTTAGCAAGGAAGGAATTTAGTCAAGTGTGTGATACATTTTGATTACTGATCAAAATTATTGATTGCATACAATTCCTATTAAAAAAATCCACATGTACCTAGTATGATTTTAAATTACCTTTCTGGGCTAAAACTACCATTGATTAAGAATTTTTTAGAAAATATTTGCATAAACTTTCAGTAGCTGTACACAAGACTACTCTTGTAGTACATCTTGTAGTAGATCTTTCATGATCCAAGCTGATGAAAAGGCATGGCACGAAGCTGAAGTAAATATATCTAGCATTTATATGGGTTGATTAGCATATTAACTTAAATGTAGTGAATACTAATCACATCCACATAACAATCCATCATGTCAAAGACTGGACAGAATGGATAATTCGCCTGCTTGAAGCATGGCAGACAGGGATTGGATGAGGAAAGTTTAAATCCTTTCACTATATACATTGAGTATTTAAAAAGAACTGCATAGAGCCCCACGGCAACTTTGCTTTTTGATTTTCATCATCACATCTTTCAGAAAGTTACACTGAGCTCTAGTTAAACTGAAAACATCTATTTAGCTTTTATTTCTGTATATCACTTTATCGATTTCAGTTGATTCAAACCTCACTCATGTTGGAAAATAGTTTGCCCCAAGAGTGTCTACGGCTTACAGAATTCAAACCATTTTCAGAATACCTCCTACAACTGAAAGCTGTTCAGATAAATCAATCATCACTGAAAACTAATTGTGAACTCGTTTTATCAGTCTGAGTTCTTCACAGAAACAAGCAAACCACTCTGTTTGTGCAAAATAGTTACATTTTCTAGGGTCCCTACTGTTATTTTCTTTACTTTCTCCAACAAAATTAATGCAAATTAGAAAACAACTTAAAATATAATCATCGTGAATAAAAAAGAAAAAAAAAGCACTTTTAAAATTATTATTCCATTTAGCAGGCTACTACCAGAAGCCTGAGATGCTTCATAAAGATTTTTACTGAATGTTTCTGCACTGAACATTGTCTACACACTGTTTAACAACTGGCCAAAGCAGACATGTATATGGTTTTAATAGACCTGATTCAGATCTCAGTACAGTATAAATCTAGGGATAATTTGATTAAACTTGATGTCATGTAATTTGTATAGAGCTGGCAAAATGGTAATTACAACAAGTTATAAAATACCAAGGTTATTTTAGGTACTGTAACTATTGCTATTGTTTGGTTTGGTTTTCTTCTCAGAAACAGTGTATTCAAATAAAATTATCTTGATTCTAAAGAATAAATTATTGCAGTGCTACCATTGTAAATTATGCCCAATCCATAATTGAATGACTAATCTGGTTCTTCTGGTTTTCTTCATCTTTTTCTCCCAAGTGACAGTCTAGCGATAGAATAATAAGTACCAGATGTCTTAACAGCAGGACTTGAATAAGATATGTCAGCTAAGCCCAGCTAAAACCAGTGCTTTAATATCAGTGCATTTTGACATTGAAGTCAGGAATCTTTGTGTTGTAAGTAGTACTGTCTTTCCTTTTCTTTTTGTGTGAAAACATAATGTGTCTGAAATCTGGAATATGCATTTTCTTTAAAAATATAAGACTGGGGAAATCAGTTGCAACAAAAAGCCAGTTCATTCTTTGCCTGAATTACGTGAACTATGTAAACTAAGTAAACTCTTAGGCTTTTGTGTATCACCCTTAAGTCTCTAGGTGAGCATACCTATTTAAATCTTTTTAGAAAGGCTTGTAATGAAAGTAGAGGCATGTTTTTAATCCATGTAGTTTGAGTTTTACTTTGTTATTAATGACATAACTTGTTAGATGCTTGGTTTTGCGCACATACAGTACCTCATCAAGATGTTATTATTTACATTATGCCATTTAATTATACTCAGTTTTGGAAAACATTTTTTCTTAAGATTTTTTTGTTATTGTTATATGCCAAAGGTTATTTGCAATCTGCAGTGATCAGTGCATGTATCGGAAAAATATTTTTTCCTTTCATGGTTACCTAATACCTGGATTACGAAGTCTGGAACTGGTGAAGCAAGAAAAAAAAAAAAAAATCTTTTAATTTTGCTCAAGATTTGGAATTTCGGGGAAGGATCTAGTGATATGTTGTGGTCTACTGCTCAAGAAGGTGGAAAGTATGCTAGCTTAACAACTTCTCAACTCTTCCATTTATTGCTTAAAGCTATCCTTCTTCAACTTTGAAATCTATCAAACAAGTATGCTTAGGATATTTCCTGCTTGATAAGTTCTATGTATGGCAAAGGCAGATTTATCCACCCCGCGATAGAACAACCCCTCTAAGTAGGATAAACTGGGAACATGACTGACTGGGCAGCCGCTCTAGCTGAAAGCCGAAACCTGGAGGTCCCAGTGGGTGGTTAGCTGAGCAGGAATCAGTAGTGCACTCTGACAGCATCCTGGACTGTATCGACAGGAGCATGGCTGCTAGATTGAGGGAAGTGATTATGTCCCTTATTCAGTTCTTGTTAAACCATAACAGTATTACTGAGTCTGACTTTGCCCCATCCCCTCAGCACAGGACAGACATCAACAAACTGCAGCAAGGTCAGGAGAGGGCAAACAAACTGGTCAGGGCTGGAGCGCTTGTCCTGTGAAGAGAGGCTGATGAACCAGATCTTGGTTGTGTGTGCATGTGTGCACGCGGTGGGTATATTCCTGCCCTCAAGTGTAACATAGCGGCTCCCTGCCCATATCATGGTCATGGAGAAGATGGAGCCAAGCTCCTCACAGCAGTGCATGGTGGGAGAATGAAGGGCATAAACTGAAACAGGAAATATTCAGAGCAGATATAGGGAGGAAGCTTTTCCCCATGAGGGCAAACACTGGAGCAGGCTGCACCGGAGAGGTTCAGTCTCCCTCAGTGGACACTTTCGAGATCCAGCTTGAGAAGGCACTGTGTAACCTGGTCTGAATTCAAAAGTGGCCCTGCCTTGAACAAAAGGGTGGAATAGAGGCCTAAAGGAGATCCCTTCCAAGCTCAGTGGTTCTATATGTATGTTGTTGGAAATCAGCAGTTGTGTACAAAGTCTTACAATAGTTTCCTGTAGCAAGCTGATGGTTGCATTAACATATTTTTCTTTCTGCCCTACTTCTTACACAATAAGATTAATAAAGTACCAGGGGGCTGTTGGTTCTTTATTAACTGACTTTCTAAAAAAAAGCAACTAAGTACCTGGAATGACATTTTCCCTATTCTATTTTGTCAGATCTATTCATTGTGTTCTTCCAATATTACAGATATTGATCTATTCCTCTTCAATCTTTAGAGAATCTTAAAGATTCTGCCTTTTTATGGGTTGCAGTTCAGAAGCAGCAAAGTGGTTTGGTTTTTGGTTTGTTGTTGTTTTGGTTTTTTTTTACTTTGGCTTGGCTTCTTTACAAGGGGATCTGACTTTGTTGTCAGGTTGAACCACAAAAATCAAGGGAGTTATCTTAAGCTCTTTTTCAATGACTCCTGAGATGTGTGGAACCATGGTGATGAATTGCAGAGTTATTTACAGAGAAAATTCAACAAACAAGGCATTTTTTGAGATCTCTGTATGGGGTAAAAATTTTCTAAATTCCTGAAGGGATACAAAAAGCCCTGGAAAATTCATGTTCTGTTTTTGAAATTCATTTTTCCCTGACCTTTCTACTTCAGACGTGACTGTTTGCTTCAATTGAATATGTAGTATTTTACCTTGATACCTCACCTTTTACCTTTAAAGTATTAGAGAGCACTTCATAAAGCTGTAAATTAAATACTGATAGGGCACTAACTGTGTAAGTAAATGTATCAGCAGTTGTGCACTCAGCTGTGTCTTATGCCCAGCTATGCACTTTAGAATTTCTTTCATTAAGAGGAATGCTGGCAGGGATTCCTAAGTCATGTCCTAACCTTTGAGAGGGGTGCTTCATACTACCATCTCAACAGACCAGGTTTTAGAGACAGACAGAGGCTGTCTTATTCCAAATCTACCCTTGAAATGTAAGATACAACTTTACAACTTTATATGTCATGATGACTGAGATGCACATCTAACTGTTCATCAGACTGGATGGAAATGTAAAAATACGTTCCTGCTGTTGACACAAGTAGGAAAAACATAAGAGCTTTGCACTTCCACTGTTTTCAGACTATGCTAAGTTTGCAAGCATGTTCCTCTTCTCCCATTTATTTTGAAAGTAATTTAGTGTTTTAATCATTTAAAGAGTCTAGGCCTAGAAGTTAGAGCTCTGACCCAGACTTAACTCATATAACTTGCATCATTCCACCCTCAAAGTTAAAAAAAAAAAAAAAAAAACCTCAAGTTTTTTATCAGCTGAATTTCTCTCTGGAGGTGTCTTTTTTTTTCCTTCACAGAGTAGAGAGTGAACAACTACCTTCTAACTTAATTCTTCAACTTAATTGAGATAAATCTGGACTGGAGGTAATGATTGACTAGATTGCTGCTTTAACCTGACCTACTTCTAATCTCCAGAGAAACATTTCCTTTATCAATTAATCCTTAGGGATCGCAGTGGGCATCCAGTTTTGATCTATGACACAATTTAGAGCAGCCTCTGGAATCTCTAAAGATTACCGACGAAAATTTTTGTTTATAGGCACTGTGACCTTGTCACATCCTCTCTTGCATATCATATGATTGTGATGCAGTAAGAGCCATTACAGTCTAGAGAAGATGTCTGTAGTGAATAACCTGTGTGGCTTTCTTGTTCATTTTTACCAGCTCTTTCATTATGACTGTTGAGATCACCCTCTCAGAAGCTTGGGAACCTAGCTAGGGAACCTTGTCTCCTGGACTTCCTATGGCAGTCTCTAGGGCCCAGGTTCCTCCTAGTCCAGCTCTGTCCCTTGCCTCTCTGATAGCAAGGCTGAGTACATGTTCCTGATGGGAAGTTTATGCTATATACAATATACATATACATATATATACAGCCACACAGATAAGACACACGGATAAGACACACAAATAAGACACAAAGAGCACTCACAGGAACAGTGACAGCAGCAGTTGTCTCCTCATGCTCCCCTCTCTGACTGGTCAGGATGGATTTCTACAAGTAAAAGTAAATATATATGTGCATATATGTAGAAGGGGGATCTCTCCAGCAGTGGGGCTCAAACACTCAGTCTGCCTTGTCACTGGCCCCTGCACCCCAATCTCCCCAGCTGCTGGCACCTGGACATACAAACCCCTGCAGCCACAGCCCCACTGTGGTTGCTGGTACAGACAACCCCTCTCTCTCACACACACAAAACACCAGGACTCCCCTAGTCCCGAAATCTGACTGCCTGTGCTCTTGTCTGTAGGGAGATACACAGGCAGTCTCACAACTCAGAGCTGTGGCTTGGAGATCCATATATCCCCTTGGCTTCCAGAGCACTAGACCTGCTTGCCAGCTCATCTGGCTTAATCTCTGCTAGTCACTACACACTTGCTCACTCCAGTTACTGACACTGCAGACACCCATACACACAGTCACACGTGAAGCAGAGATCCCCTCACTGGAAAATAGTTGAAGGTGGAGTTTAACAAGGAAATAGGTCAGACTGTGGTGGTCAGGGGCTGGGCATGGCCGGTCAAGCATCCTAACCAGCAAACTATACATGACCATCCTTTTTATCCCCTTACCCCTCTGTTTTCCCGTATTTATACCTCCTCAAATTTTGGGTTCTCCCTGAAACATGCCAAAAATCATATGCAATCACAAAATGCTCTTCCGCTGCATCCATGAGGATGGTGGGTTTCTGCTGGGACAACCCTGAGAGGGGCCCAGACAAGATGTTTGTTCCTCCAGAATCTGCAGTTTGGGTTCCCACCTGCCATTGTGCCTCTGTGTTCTTCTGAGTTTGTGGCGATGAGCTGGTGTCGGTCCTGTGATGGGCCTACGCTGTTAGGTTATTAATAACTGGCTGAGGCAGGTTATTAATCAAGTTACTCCTCCTGCCATTGATCCTCTGTGCTTTCTTTGTGTGCAGATGAGTTTCCTGTCACTGAACCTAAACTAACCTCGTGATGCAGTATTTGCTGGAGACGAATTCCAAATATCATATTCCATTGGCAAATATATTCCACCAAGCAGTTAAACACCTAATTGTATTCATTTTGCTGATTTGGAAACTTAGAAAAGTTCATAAATTGATGAACTGGTGTTGTGGGAAATAGAAAATGACTAGACTAGATAATCCTAAAGGTCTCTTCCAACCTAGACAATTCTATGATTCTATGATTTCCATAAATAAGTATTTTCACTCTCAAATAGTCTGAATGCTATCAATATTTGTTACTAAAATATTAATAAGAGCAATATTTTTGAGTAAAATATACTTGTATTTAAAGATACGTTCTCAGTATCACTGAAAGCATGCAAGGAAAAGCCATTATGTGGAGAAGAATAAAAAAAATAGAACAGATGTATACGCAAAGTAAATCCAAAAATATAACTTGGTTTGAACTGGGGAATTAACTTCTAGTCAGACTGTTTAACATTTGAAGATAAAGGCTCTACAAAGCAGGAACATGGACACTATACATTTTTCAAAGTGACCAATATTTTGTGAATCTAGGTTACTTATTTGTTCATATTCCTTGATCATAAATATATTTTTGAGCCTATCATTGTGTTTTCACTTAAAAAAAGAAAAAGGTAAAGCAAACCAAAAAAATCCAACACTTATGTGAAGGTTTCATGATACTAACGGTACCTATTATTATATATGTAGAGAAAAATTGTTAAGAAAAAATTATGAAAAGGATAGCATACTGCATGATGCTACTTCTTTACACCTTGCAAAATTGAATTTTTCACTCTAATGTTATGTGTAGGCTCATAAATATACTTGAATGACTTTGGATGTCAGAAGATGTCACGTCACCCACAGAAGAATAACTAGGAGATTGTACTTCAGGTTACACATCACCTCTCCATATAAACTTCTTATTATTTATCTCTATATTATTGGCTCATAGTAGTTTTCCATTTACCTTTACCTAAAAAATCAAGTGTTCCTTAAATGTCTTTTTTGAATATGCAAGACAATTGAACAATATTATTTATGTATATATTTAATTTAAAAGCATTATTTCTTTCAAATACTGATGTGGTTGTCATCTTCTGAGTTGCTTTAGGATTCCCAGCTTCATTCAAAAATGATACTACGTCAAAATCCTTCCTACCTCTTTTCTACTTAGCTCTCACTAGCAAAAAGTGGTAAATTTTCTCAAGATGCAGACCGCTGTTGAACCTCCAAATGACGCTGTGGAAGTGGAAATAATTGGCAGCCTTTGCTCCGCTTGTCTTTGTCTCTAGGGGCAAGATATGATAATTCATCCTGACTCTGATGTAGTACTTATTTTTCAGTGCACATATAAACACCCCAGGGAGCAGAAATTTTAAAAAAAATATTTAAAATATCTCCCTTTTCATACAGAAATAGGATATGAATTCAATCTTGTCTGACTGATTACACTCAAACCTATATGTATATTAGGGAGATTCAGTACTCATACCTACAATGTTTGGGTTTTAGCTCATAACTGTATAAATTTTAGCTAACAGATGGTTCTGGATTTGGTCTGAATTTACTAAACAATGTCTAGTTAGCAGATTGATTTTTCAATCTAGTGCTTGCCACAGTAATTATTAACAGCACATAAAGTCATTGGAAAACATCTCATGAGAGTTTATGAAGACTCAAGGATGCATTCTGCCCTATTTATTTTTATCCTTACAAGACATTACATTCTTTAAGTTATGTTTTCTATACACAGTTATGTTATTTATGTTTATGAGATACACAACTGTGTCTTACCTATAGGGGTTCACATGAAAGTTTAAACAACCTATTAAAAATAGATAATTTAATAGTAAATACAAAACTAGCTAATAAACACTTGATTTTATTGTTTTTCCCTGCAAACCTCCTCAGTTAATCTTTCTATTAGCTACAAATTCCCCAATGACTTTAAGGCTATTCAGGTAAGTCTATCCATACTTTCAGCCCCCATCTGACAACTTAGGTAAATTCAACTTTGGACCCACTATTTTGCCACTGTCACAGGGTGGACTCAAGAGAGATCTGTATCACTGAGTCCATACAGGCAAAGAATGAGAGAAAAAACATTTCAAGAGATACCAAAAGCAGATCGCAAGTAATGAAACCTTCCACATTTCTGTGTGTGGCTTAGGTCCATAGGGCTACAATAATGGGAGCTGCTCAGCCACGAAAAATGCTAAATAACATACTTTCAAGTTAAAGTATACTTTGCAGAGTAAAATGGCATTTAATAAAAATTTAAAAAGTGGTCAGGCCTTTTCTTAAAGCAAAATGTTTGAACAACCCTGTAGCTGAGATTGGCATGGACCTTGTGCTGTAGAGCTCTGCTGGCTGTCCTGTGGCTGCAGCTTGTACAGACAGCTGGGAGCAGATCACTCCCACTGGGTCCCATTCATCCATCTTTTCCTGCCAGGAAGAGAGCTACAGCTGTAGTTTGACCTCTGGTTTGGGCTGTACGAGACCTGTCACCTGAAGGCATAAACCGCACCAGTCCTCAAGTCACAGCCTTAATTTTTGAAGCCAAGACTTTCACAAGGTTCTAAAAGAAGCTGGCAGTTTATATGGGTATTCAGGCTATCGTTTCACTTCAAGATTTAAGACGGAAGTTTAATCCATATTTCCCATGGGGGTCATACACAGACTTCTGAAGTACTTGAGTTACTCCCTGCATCATACACAGGATACAGGGTTCAGTGAACCCTGACTTCGATGCAGTACAGCAATTACACATTCCTAACTCTTCCCTAAGGAATCAAGGTAGCTTGCTGTGACCCTTACAGTGAGTCAGACTCACTGGTAGATTATATCCTGGTCTGAAACCATCCTGTATGATTAACGAGATTACTGCAGGTTAACAATTAAGCATCTTTTTTGCATGTTCAGATTGCAGAACCGTGACAGAATGGCTCAAGGGACCTGCTCTAAGCAAAAGCAACTCCAATCTTTAGGCTGGTCAGAGGCTGTTCCACAAACACAGAAGTGACTGGGAGCAGAAGAAACAGAAAATTTACCCTTTAACTGTAATAAATATTTCCAGACCTGACAATTTCATTAAGAAAAAAAAAAAAAAAAAAAGAAAAAGTGTTACTACATGATCAAAGACTTTTATTCCGTTAAAATCACAGTTAGTCCTGCCTCTAGACCTACACATTAGAAAGCTGACAGTACTCTGTCCTTAAAAAGGAAGAATTTAGAACAGGTGCAGCATTATGGTCTTTAGAATGTTATTATAGACACATGAATAATGTCATTCAGAAGGTTAGCCATCTGCTTTCTGAATATCTGTCACTGATGCAGCAACAGCAATGTAAAAGTGATACACAGGAGTGTTTCTGCAATGGTTTTAACAGAAAGCTTGTGCTTTTTATGGAGAAAAATACATTCCATTTTCAGTCGTTTTTTAATAAGCATATGTAGAGTATGTGTTTTGTAAATATTATAAAGACTACTATAGTGAGAGGCATTTTACTTGTGTAATTTGTATCCTATTTTACTGAGTTTTAGCACAACCTTTTGTGCAAGATTAAAAACAAACCCCAGAATTTTTGTGATTAAGGATAAATTTACTGAAATGTGAGGATTTACAAAATATAAAATGTTAGAAAGAGTATAGTTTAAATTTCAAATGCTAACTACAGGTAGCATACTACAAGAGCATCAGCCGTGACATGAGTATTAAATTAACATCTGAGACTTGGGGCAAGTGTCATCTGACAAAGAAAGGAAACGTGAGAGGGCAAGCTAACTTCAAAAAGCAGTAGCCTATCAGTTGGAGTCAGCATTTACAGGAGCACTCTTATACCAGATTTATTAACAAGCTTTTTGAAAATGACAGAAATACCACCTCCTAATGTTGTGAATAACAAGTAAATCTGTCTTTACAGGGACAAAATGTTTTCATTATGGCACAGAGAATGAAACCTTCCTAGTAACTGACAGGAAACAAGGAAAACTAAATAACCGCTTAGAGACATGTAGCAGAAAAATAAATTTTAACAAGGCCAGGACAGAATTCATATTGTGCTGTAAACACCTCAACAAAAAAACTTACATCAAACAGAATGTCGTTAAGCACTGCAGTGATGGTAGAGGAAATGAGCCAACTGTGAGTGCAGAAGATAGAAATCAGACCACACAAAGCTATTTGGCTTGCTCAGCTGGAGTAGAAACACTTCAGGGGGGAAAATGGTTAAAATTCTTTTCAGATGGTTGATGAAGTGCTCTGCTCACAGTCTGACCACAGAGATCAGCTCCCCAAAAGGAGGGCTCACCTGTTGTCATGTTGTATAGACAGGGCAATCAGGAGGGGGACTTCATCATTTGCACCATCAAGGCCCAATGACTACAAGAAATACCAAACGTACCTTCTGTGGGGGGCTCCCCCTGCGAGTTGTGGTGGCAAAAGTACAGAACTGGGTGCCCAGAAGCAGGTTGTTGGCTCCCTGGGTGTTCAGGCAGAAGCCATTCTCCATACAGGCAGATGCTTATCTGTTGCCACAAGGGAAGCCATTAAAGCAAGATCTGACCAGGGCACCACACAGGTGTCCTAGGGCTTCAGACAGAATGACAGGAAAAAAAGCAAGTTCCAGGTACAGGCCCAAAGTGGATGCTCCTCACTATATGAAGCAGTGTAGGACTGTATAGTTAACCAAAAAATCATATTGCCTATGCGTGAGGGAGTTCAAATAAGGTTGATAAGAATACAACAATCTGACTTTTCCTTGTTATGTAGTGTTTGACTGTTCAACTTTAATACTCCTTTAATGCAGGGTTCTGTTTGTATAATTTCTTTTGGTTGCATTTCTTTACTTCTACTGTAGATAAAAATGCTACTGATCTCTAACTCGCCTCAGTACTGAAGAATGAGGAGGTTAGTCATGATGAAAATTAAGGCTTAGCAGCTTGAAACAGTTAGGCAAGAGAAGGAATCCACTGTGATATACCTTTGAATTTCCCTTCACTTGGATGAAAAAAGACTCCAACCAAAAGTGTCTTATAAATTTCACCATACACATCAGCATGTCTCTTCTGTACAAGATACTGGATAAAAATTAAGCATTAGGAACATATTATTTAATGAGGAATTAGAAAATCAAAGATATGTTACTAGGAGTCACAAATGCTACCCTTACCAGTATTTTCTTTCTGTAGTTCCATGGCAGTGAGGCAATATTTTTTTTTGTGAGGCTTGGGGTTAAGAAGTGAGAACAATGTATGTGTGAGGATTCTGAACTGCAGAGGAGCAAACATCTACAGTAGAACTATCACACAGGAGGAAAAACAACCCCATCCACAATAACCGGGCAACATTTGGGTCAACTTGGGCAGCAGTACAGGTCCCATATGCAAGTAGTGACTGACGCCTGCTTCTGCCTGAGCTTCACTAGAAGTCAAGACTCATGCCATACATAGAAAAACTAGTAAACAAGGGTCCTACTTGCTGAGTTGTGTGAAATGGAATGAAAGAGGCCAAGTAAGTACAATTTTTTTTTTTTTTTTGTGAAGAAGCTATGCATTTCCTTTTCTTTTTTTTTCTCCACTTTTTAAAAAAGGAATTCCTTTGATTCTGACATGCAAATAGTATTCTTTTTGCATGCCCACAGATACTATTCTTCTAATTTCTGTGTCCTGGGCCATTCAGTCAGTTTAAAGTTTTGCTCCTTTCTCAACTCATTTCCATTACAAAAATTGATCGTGATTACATTGCACAGTAAATATTCACAAATTTACTAGAAACACGCTCATAATTGTGATGCTGTCTATAAAAATTAAATTGCTGAAGACAGAAGAACAAATAGAGTATTTAAATAAAATCTTAAGTAAATCAAACCTAGAGTAGATGGGTTCCTGAGATTAAAACTAGGATGGAGTTCAGCAGACCAAATATCCACCTTGAGCTACCTGTATGGGCTCCTTCTGCAGTCACTCTTTAATGTATTTCACTCTAAAGCAAATATTAGAAGAGGTCAATGTGAACAGTATTTTTTAAATGCATTTCTGCTGGCTATATAAATAGTATTTTCTTATTATCAGTACCTTTGTTATTAACTAGCAGTGCATTAGCTGCCTAGTTTCTGGAAAGAAAGGAAGTAGTGAACCTGGAAAAAAAAAATGTTCTGAGAAGTAATTACGGCCTCTGTTTTTGGTCAGGAAAGCCATTTGTATGCAAACTCAATACTGATGATCAGATAAGGAGCATTCTGACTTATCATGTAGAACTTGATAAGAAATTGAAGTTTATAAAGAAAAGACTAGAATATAGGAGAAACTTTCAAAGGGAGGGAATGCAAGTTTCAAAATCCCAGGAGAAACTTTTAAAATTTGGTGAAAAGGGAGCAAAAAGGATAGGGGGAATGGTAAGTTTTAAATCGTACTCTTATGTTTTCTTTGAAGATGATAATTTAGTGAACTTTGCCAATCTTTGTTGTCTTGTATTCATGCCAAGGACTGTTAATAGAGACACAACCATCACCACTATGTCCTGAATCTTAAATCTTGCCAAATGGTCATTGCCCATCATACATTGTCAATATAAAAACTCTATCAGGTTTTGATGAATACAATAGAAATACAACCTTGTATCCATGCAGGATCAAATGCATAGCGTTAGGACATTAAATACAGTGCTGTGAAACTAAGCAGTCTTTTTAGTATTTATTTGTATCCCAAATGGAGAATTATAAAATTTGGAAACACTTCATGACCTTACTTCCCTAAAAAGTAACACTATCTACAATATCTTGTAAAGGGAAACATTTTGTCTGTTTGTTTATGAGTATTTAAGTGAGTCTTATTTTTATTTATCTTAAAAGATGCTGAAAGGTAAAAGCCAAGTCCTACATTTCTAAAATACTTTAGATTATGGGTGGGTCCATCTAGCTGTTGATTATCCTTGCAGATACTGTTCTAATCTATGCTTTTACCGCTAGCAAGACCAGTTGAAGAGGCTTTTCAATTTCTAGCTTTCCCCTTCCTGCTGAAATATATATATCCCCTTCAGCTGAATCAGTGCAGCTGTCTCCATGGCACCTTCTGCACAGGAACTTGTCACTTATTCATTTTACAGAGTATTATCTAGTGTGTGATAAACTCACTGAGAAAAGGTAAGGAAAAAAAGTGGTCAGAAATCTTTTAAACAAGATTTGCCACCAGAGAAACTGAACATGAAATTCCACCCTGGGGTTTCCTGCTCACCCTCAGCTACCATCCATGATGAGGGCATTGGAGGTCAGCTTTATTAATGAGTAGGGTGTGGTGTCAAAGTAAAGGGACAGGAATCTTCTGTGCAAGTTTTTATTAAGTGACTGCAAAGAACATACATTCCTGCTGTCAAATTTGTGTCAAATGCAGCTACATATTTACTTATATTTACTTATATTATAATGTGATTGACTGTTTATGAATCCCCTCTACATAGACAACTAGATAGTTAAAAGGTAGCATAGCAAACCAACGTGTGTATGTTAGAAAAGAAAAATTTATACATTGTTGCATACCCATGCTTGTTTTAAAATAAGTCTATTTTATCTGCTTCATTACACATTTTTCTTAGCAGATAATTGTTCAGCTGTCTGAATGCAGTCACTCTTGTTATTAACACAGTTTAAATTGGAATTAACCTTGTTCCAGCCCATAGTCTTTTATAAAGAATGATCTTCATGTCTGTAGACTAATTGCACTAAGAAAGTTCACTGCAAAGACATAATTAATAGTCCATAATGTTTGGGAAGGTGACATTTCCTACTTTCTTTGAACTCTCAGTTTGGTATTTGAAAGCCAGTATAAGGTACTGAATCTAGGATATTTTTAATCTGGAGCAGTGTCTAGTTGATAGTTAACTGAAACTGCTTCCTTTCCCCTAACAGCAATAAACAAGAAAGGACTAATTACCCCTTTTTATAGGTGCAATTTGAACTTAAAACTCTAGAGAAAGCATGAGTAGTAAACCACTGTTATAGTTGATTTCACCATCTGCACCTTAAAATCGGGACTATGGAACTAGCAACAGAATACACATAGCATTTAGCACCGAAATCCCCTAAACAAATTTTGGTTTTTTTGTAAGGAAAATTTTCAGAAGGCAGTAATAATTCAGTAGTATTTTCTGATTCCTTTTAAAATCAATTTCTTTAAATAAATACATATTCCATTTAATCAATCGTTAGTACCTAATTGAAACTCACTCATCTGAAGCTGATATGTATTGATATTTTTGTGAGTTTAATGAACACTGCATTTATATATTTTTTGCTTCAGGCTTTCTGAAGAAAGAAGCCTTAGGAAATTCCTCTAGCAAGAATGGCAACCATCACTTTTCTACAACTAGCAGAACTAATTACTATAGTTTTACTACATTTTTGATTTCTTTTGGTGGTTGTTTTTTTTTCCTATGAATAGGAAGGATTTATTAACTTCAATATAATTCCTGAGACTTAATACTTTTTATTACTTTTATTTTACTGTTGTGATGTATGTTACGGAAGTTCTGTATGTTACAATATCTTTGTAGTTGTTTACATAAATGAGAAACTATTAAATTTGTTTGTGGTTTCTTAAACTTGCTTTTTTGTTAGTCTGGATTTGTCAAAAAAAGAAAGTTTTATGAATCCCAGCTGAAGAGTTGTCTACTCTCACCATATTACCACTCCTTCTCTCCCTCTGCTGCAGATTTTGGAGCCTTGAATAGGGTCAACTCTGCATTCATTGTTTTCAAAATGTCTCGCTCTCACAGGTTTTGTTGTGCTTGTGAACTGTTAAAGTTACCAAGCCACCTCACCAGCATTTCCTGAAATGGTGCACACTTCTACAGCACATGGTAGGATAGTGGCCCCTTGATTGTATAAAGATCCACTTGAATTGTCTTAGTTTCTAGAAGAACTTCCTGTTCTGAATCTGAACTGCTTAAATAGCAGAAAAACTCCATGATGGACAGTTATTTTCCTCTTTTTTTTCTTCCTCCCCCTCCCACCCTCCAACCCCCCAGTTAGTTTCTCTCCTTCCACACTTCCCTGAATTAAAAAGACAATCCAGAACTATAGCAAAAAAGAAAAGTCAGAGTTGGCACCATTTCTCTTGACACAGTGTTGGGCATTTAGGGAGGAGAGTTGTTTTGCTTTTGGGTGGTTTTTTTAAGCAAACAATCTCTGAAATTGCAGGAAAAAAATATAAGTAAAAGGGGTTTTAGTTTCAGCTGATAGTAGCCTGAAAATTGAAAGATGGACTCTTGATTTTTGAGACACAAGCAAAAGGTACAAAGCAATTTTGCCAGAGAAGCAAAAAATAATGTCAATTTATTGCTAGTGCAGGGTAAACCTTGGAACAGACAAAATACAACTTGATTTTGAGCTGTTTCTGTAAACCATAACTTGGTTGATTTTGGGGGAGAGAGGACTTACTGATACTTCATGAAGTCATATATTTGCACATGTTGCTGTTGCTGTCCATAAAGTTGGCTCAGTCATAAGTGTCCTCAATTCACATTGAATTTTTTTATATATAGTGCCTTATACATGTATACATATATAGATGTAGTCATAGATGGTTTAAAATGTCAGTGTTAGGTTGATGGTTGGACTCGATGATCTGAAAGGTCCCTTCCAACCCAGGCAGTTCTATGATTCTATGATTCTATGAAAAACATAACTTGGAAAATGTCCATTTTACTAGAATTCCTCTAATATATATATGCAAGGATTCATCCTCCTGTTTTTTAAAAGAGGCCTCAGTGTTCTGCCTCAAGTGATCTCCCAAACTTGAGTATATATATAGAGCTTGAAGCCTATTTTGCACACGTGTTTGAATCGCGAGACCAGCTAGCTTAAAAACATGGCATTTTACCGCTCCATATAGTAACCATAATATACAGGCATATATGCAGAATTTCTGAAAAATAAAATTTAAAAAATCTATAAATTTGCAAACTGCTTGAAAAACTTTCTTTAAATAATATGTTGTTAGAATAATACCTTTAGATTCCTTTCTTTCCTTGACTATAATTTCTTAGTTAAACATAAAATGCACAAAAGTAGAAAATACATAATTTTATTTACAAAAAATTTTTATTGATCTGTCAATCCATTGTTTGTGATGTCTGGTTAGGGATGACTGCCATCCCGAAATTTGTTAAAGGACAAATTGTCTAAGAATAAGACAGGTTTCTGAACATTAAGAGAATATGATAACAGGAAATCTTAACAAAATTGTATGAATTAATTGATATTTGAGTGTGAAGAAGTCTTCCTACTTAATAAGAGAAGCAACATCCTTTTTAAATTCATTTGAAAGAAAACAAAATGTGAAATCTTGAATCAACACCATTTTTTAGCTGAATAGTCCACGAAAATCTGTTTTCTAGTGGATTTTTAGAAAACACCACAGAGGTTTCTGAACCAGAAGGCAAAGTCTCATTAAAACCAGAAAGAAAATAAACAATCAAGAAAATGCAACTCCTTAAATTGGCATTTTCATCAGATTTTGGCAGAGCTGGGGGCAATAAATGACAGACAGCAGAAAAAGCAGCACTGGACCTAACGTATTGGAAATGATAAATTTTTCCAGTCTGAACAATGTTTTTTTCTCTTTTCTGTTGCATCTCCAGACCTTACAGTTTATTCCTAACATCTGCCCTAGGTCAAAGCTGTGTTTCTGGTGATTTACATCACCTCAGAGCACTCTGCATGCCAATACTATTGGCTCACACTTCCTGACATGAACTCTAGTTCTAATGTGAGGATATGTCGGGAGATAGGAAAAGAAAATTGAGAAGTTAGACAAAGAAAGGGCAAATTGATCAGAAACTTTGGCCTGAAGTGTGTTTTTGTCCTCACACACACACACACAATCTGTGCATGGAGAGATTCTCTTATACATAAGTTTCATGACAGCATGAAAGGAGATTTAGAAGCCCACTTAGTAAAATTCTCCACTTTCTGAATGTTTAGCTTGAGGTTTTGGGTCTGCAAGAGCAATGTGAATTGAAATTGCACCCAACTCAGCTGGAGATAGGATTTGTTATGTGTGAGGGAACATAAGATTCCCCTTCAGTCAAACATACAGACACAATAGTGTAGCTCCAACTCGCATAGTCTTCTCTGTGGTGTCTCTCATTAGGTTAACCGCCATTGAGCTGGCTCAGCAAGAAGGCTTCACCTCTACAAATTCCTCTTCAGTGGCCAGAGACATTGTGAGTTCAACAATCCTTTATAACAGCTATTTTTGAGAACTATCTGGTTTGTCCTGTCAGAGGTCAAGGAGATACCTGGAGTATCTAAGATGTCTGTGGTGGAGGAGGGGTGTCCAGGGTATTTCTGCCCTAGGAACTCTGTTACAGTTTCTCCAGTGACACAGGAAGGGACTGAGTTATCTGAAGATTAAGAGATCAGTTGACAGAGAAGAAAATAAAAAAATGTACTTTGAATTTTCTAGTGCCTAATAAGGCACTCTTGGGACAACCTAGTGCCATCACAAAAGTAATTATTCTTGATTGCCTAATCATATTATTACATATTTAAATTAAATTAATGCATATAATTTTGTTTCAATAAAATCAAAGTTGAAGACTAGTTGCACTTCCTAATTTTAATTATCTCAAAGATTAACTTTTTAAAGTTTACAGAATAGTAAAGCTATCCAGATATAAAATTTAAGGGGGAAAATATTTTTTTTTCTTTAAGAAAACGGTATGTCTTTAGCAAACTTTCTTGTTAGGGATGTACATATTATTCTAGCAGTGACACTAGTGGCAACAAAATTACCAGACATTTTCTGATAACTATGTCTTACTGGAAAATGTTAGTTCATCTCAATTGAAATTACGGACAGGAAAATGCTTGCTTAAATGACTTTCCTAATTGGAATTGTGCCTGAAAATGTTAAAATGCTGTATGTTGAACTTTTTCTAAGAATGCTCATTTGTTGTTTCAAATAACATCTAAAACCAAATTTATTTCATTTATTGTGAATTTTGTGCATTGAAATAAATAAACAATTTTATTACCTTACAAATAAATACAAAAACATTTGCATTTCCATATTCCCTAAAATATGAGAAAAATAAGTTTGATTTAAAAAGCAGGTGAATATTCAGTTATCCTGAAAACAGTGTTTCGCAGTGCTGGTAGATAATCACATCAGGACTTTGAAACCCTCTTTTTAGGATAATTTAACATAAGTAGACAATAATAATAGCAATAATAGTGATCTAATCACACTTGCACCGCTGTAACTTTTGACATTTTAAACTTGCCAGTAGATTAATTCCCTCTAGCCTCGGCGTTATTAGAAATAGTGAATAATTGTTACCTTTCCACCTTTTATTGTTTATTTTCTTCATGCCCTTCTTCATCTTTTTGTTAAGCTTGAGAATTGAAGTGTATTTTTATCTCCATTCTATGGAAGTTTCTCCTAAATTTCACTATCCTTTTCTGGGACTTTTCTAGTTTTATCATGCCTTTTGAGAAAGAGTGAATTCAGGGGCTATAGAATTGCCAGTGCTTTTTACCAGTTCATGTTTTATTTCATATGTGGGCACACAATATATTTATACTATACAACAGTGAATATTTTAGGATTGGTTCTTTTCCTTTCATATTAATTCCCAAGTTTCTACTAGTTTCTTCAATTGCACAGAGTGCTAACCTGCTCTTTTTGGAGATAATTACAAACAGTGATACCAACCAGTCATTTTAAACCCACGCTCTCCATGCATTAAATTAAAAGGTTAAAGTTGTTGTCAATTCAAGAGCAAAGGAATTTTGGAAAGGGTGTTTTGGTAATAAAAATTAAGCTAGCTTTGCTGTAAAATAAATATTTATATATATATATATATATAAAAAATAAGGGCCAATACATGTGCACAGTACTTTTGGCTGAGATTGCACATTATTCCACAATGTGCTCAAAAACCTCCATGCTGTACAAAAAAACTTCTGACAATCCATGTTGCAGCGCACTTGCTTGAAATTTATGGAAGATTTTGAATAATTCTGGAAGATTTCTTTTCCATAATAGTGCTCTGCATTGTCGTTTCTCAACAAACACATGTAGTTTAATGAACTAGTAGCCATATTATTTCTTATCTTTTGTCTGGTGGTGGAAGGCACTGCCGCAGGTTTAAGGGTGTAAGAATTTTCATATCCTAGAAACAGAACATCTGGGCTTGGGTGGGTTTGGTTTTTTTTGGTCAGTTCCTGACATTTGTATGTAAACAAAGTCACTAGCAGACTTTCTTATAAGCATCCAGAAAGAAAATAAAATCACACTCTTATCTATCAAATCTTAATACTTGGATCAGTTCCAAGAGGTTTCTCTCTATTTCATTCCACTGACAAACTGTGCCTTTGTTTATACAGCCTCATGATTAGTACCTACTTTGTAAAGATAATGCTCTCGTTATACACTATTATATTTTCAGGATATATGCATCTTCACAACTTTACCCAGATGCCCAGAGATTCTGTTCAGATTCTGTTTTCTCTGTTAGACATAATTATATGGTATTGCTTTTTGGAGTTGTTAGGTAATAAGTTGTAGCATTTTATACTGTTGAACAGTTACATTTTGGACAATCATGTTTTATGATGAAAAAATTACCCCTTTATTTTTGCCTTTATACTTCCACTACCTTCACATGATCGCTAGGATTATGTATATGGGAAGCAGTTTTCACTTGTATAAGTGTAATAGTTTGAGTTTTTAATGTACTAAAAATATAGAAAAATGCAGAACTAAGTACTCTAAGATTCCTTATATATGGATAAGGCTTTCAAGTCTCTGAAAGAGTCAGGTAAAAATATTGGTAAGAATAGAAGAAAAGACATTTGGTTTTATGGTACAGATATATTAAGAGCCGTATTAAGTATTAAGATACATACGTTTTTTGGATGGATAACTGAGGGATGTATGTCAGAATCACTGACTGTTGGTTTGCTTTGAGGCTGTTACAGCTGATCATAACCCCAGTCACATCTTCCTTATCCGGTGTCTGTAAGAGAGAGTGTAAAAGAGTGCAGGTGGAACAGTTGCATTTGGGTTTGTTATCAACTTTGAAGATGGGCTTAAAATCTCCATAGACCAGGACACTCCTTGTGTGTGAAGGAGAAGACTGTGCAACACACAAGTTGAGCAAGACAATGGTCATTTCCCCTATCTTCTTTTCTTTTTAAATCTGTTATTGGAGAAGTTGTGAAAAGCAGTGTCTGTAATTGGAAAGAGGTTGTTGAAGGAAGGCAGAAAATACCAGCTAGAGGGAAGACACAGGCAGCTCAGTAGCTCGTTTGCTTGTTTATTAACAGTGATACTGCAAACACAGGACTGAAAACCCCATCTGAATTGTTACACTGTCTGTAATCATGTAGCAGTCTCTCACCGCTGAAGAGTGCCTGGGATATGTACTGCATTTATCTTTCCAGGACCCTCTAACACATGTAAACTCCTTAGTCAAGGATATACAAACCAAAGGAAAACACCGGAAGAAATACTGGGAGATACTGGGAGAGCAGTAAACAATGTGCCAGATGCCTGCTGAGTCAGGACTCAAGGAATCGCAGAATCGCAGACTCACAGAATGGCAGGGGTTGGAAAGGACCTTTGGAGATCATCTAGTCCAACCCTCTGCCAAAGCAGGCTCACCTAGAGCAGCTTGGACAGGAATGCATCCAGGCGGGTTTTGAATGTCTCCAGAGAAGGAGAGTCCACAACCCCTCTGGGCAGCCTGGTCCAGCTCTCTGTCACCCTCAAAGTAAAGAAGTTTTTACTTATGTTCAGACAGAATTTCCCATGTTCCAGTTTGTGCCTGTTGCCCCTTCTCCTTTCACTGAGCACCACTGAGAAGAGCCTGACCCCATCCTCTTGACACCCACCGTTTAGATATTTATAAGGATTGATGAGGTCCTCTCTCAGTCTTCTCCAGGCTAAACAGAGCCAGGTGTCTCAGCCTTTCTTCATAAGACAGATGCTCCAGTCCTCTGATCATCTTCATAGCCCTCCACTGGAGTCTCTCCAGTAGTTCCTTGTTTTTCTTGAACTGTGAAGCCCAGAACTGGACACAGTACTTGAGATGTGGTCTCACCAGGACAGAGTAGAGGGGGAGGATAAACTATCTATTGGAAATCTAATGGGTAGTGATAATAATCCTAGGAAGTGAGCCACCAATTATGCTACAAAGAAAGGGGAGTGGAAAAAAAAACAACAATAAAATCCCAAGTCTTTTCCAAACTAATGTGGAGAGGTGTCCTATACTGATCTTTAATCAGGTAATTGATTGTCATGAGCACATGAACACCAGCTAAGATAGTAAAGGGGCAGGTTGAAAGAACTCATGTTTCTACGCTGTGTGAATGATGTTAGAGAGAGGGAAGTAGCTTACCCCTAAGGAAGGGCCGGGGGGCAGGGGGCGGGGGGGGCTTGGTTTGGTTTTTTTTCTTTTTATACACCAGTCCTTAGTTGTAGTGGGATTAGCTGTTTTGGGTAGGGGCTCTGGACTTTTTTAGTCCAATTCCAGACAGCTCATGTGAGCCCAAGCTCTGATCACAAGTACTGCTGCTGTTAAAATCAGACTGTGGGGTCTAGCTTCACAAGTAGTATCTGAAGATATTTTTTCCATATTTTTTCCTGCTGAACTTCCATAGCTAACAGTGAAAGGCAGGTGGAAAAGCTTCATAACCTCTTGCCTGTCACCTAAAAACTGTTTAAATTCCAAAGTAGAGGCGAGCCATTCCCACCACCTGAACTCTGTCCCAAGGCTTGCCTGCATTTTGAGTGAGGACTTTACCAGTCTTAACAGGAGATTAATTTACCCGGACTTTGTGTTCATTTTGAATATATGCCTTGGTATTGCAGACCTGAGTGTAAATCTATGTCTAGCATCTCAGTCTTCACCATTTGTCTTTCAGGGTTATACAGGTCTGCATTTTCCCCTTACAGGCGCATATCTGAAGTTCACAGATGTAAATATGTGCTTAATGGATGCTGAGGAAAGTCACTATAATGAGGATTCTCAAAGGTACTGCAACAGCAGTGGATATTGTAGGAACTGCTGGATGTACAGTCCCTTTGCAGTTTCATTAGCATAATTGGAACTAGAACTTACTTTTGTGCTACTCAAATTTGGATTGATTATATAATTGGATGATAATAGTAATGCCTAGCACTTTAACAGTACTTTACATGATCAGAGAGCTGTGCAAACATTAACTAAATAATCTTCACAGAGCCCCTGTGAGGTAGTAATTAGAGATGGAAAAGGCCCATTACTAGATCATAAAATTCCATTCTCTTGCCAGGGCAGCATACATTCGCCCAGCGGAGGACATAGCAGATATTAAACTATTTCTTTGTTCGATCTTTGCTCTCTTTGTGACATTATTTCGATCTGGGACTTCCCTGAAACTATAAAGGGACTTTACAAAGTTTTTAAATAGTGTTGTAACTGAAGTGCTCCTTTTTGGTGAAGGTAAAATAGATTTTTTTCTGTCCTTCTTGCCTACTTTTCAATGTCAGTGGAAAGTGGTGTATTTGATTCTCCTCAAAAAGAATAGTGAAAAGGATGAAGCAGTTTAAAGATGGGTTAGCAATCTCTTGCTTAGAATAAAAAGAGATAGGAAAGACTCCTTCCTTTCTGGAATAAACTACCCTATTACTACCTATCTGCCAACAGTTCAACACTGATAGTATAAAAGCGAGACATTTCATCAGTCACTATGTAAAATCTCTTTCCATTACCAGATGCTTTGATACAAGCACCACTCAATGTTTATATCCTGTATTTCATCATGTTTCCAAGGTTGCAAAGCTCTTTGGATGTTAAATACCTGCTCAAAATACAATAATCAATACAATGATAACCTTCACCGCTATCAACCTTTGTCTTTTTAGTGTTGTTTTGACCGACTGTTTTCCTTGACAATTCCTATACTTTGGCAAAACACTTCTTCTGAGTAATTGCTGAAATTGTAGCCATAAGATAATGGCTTTCAGCATATTATCAGCATATTCAGCATATTCAAGGCCATTTTTTTTTGTTTGCATGAATATCCATGCTATGTAATTCTTTGTATGAACATGGGAGGTGCAGGTCTCAGGAGCACATGTGCTCTAGTTCTGAGGCTTGTGGCATTAGCAATAGGTCTGTTCAGGGAGATGAGAGGAGAAAAACTGAAGCAGTTGCTGTTAGTCTGTGGCAGACCAGTTCCCTGACCTGGGTCACCACATGGTTTGCACAAGAGCCACTGGTGCTGAGAAGTAGCCATGGGAATGTGAATCTAAGGTGAGGGAATGGGGGAGAAATTAACATTTTGGACAGGAGGAGAGGGGGGAAGTAAACTCACACCATTACATCTAAATTATTTTACAGTAGTGATACAAAGGGAACCTTAATACAAATAAAGGGAAAATATGGACTAAACATAACTTGCCTGTTTCCCAGTCAACACTGTTGATTCGAAAAGGTTGAAAGAGTTTCTTTTCTTTGGTCTTGGTCAACCAATTTTGGTTAAATCAATGCTAATTTCTTGAAGTTATTTTTTTAATATAAAGTGGTTTAGATGACAACCTTTATCAACTAACTTGTGTCTGTCCATAAGGATTTCTTGAACTTTTTTGCTTTTTACTGCTATAAAAAATGTGGGTTTAAGTTTAAATAAGATATACAGTACACACTAGATACATTTCTCCTTCAGTTTGTTACTTTCAGATTATTAGGTTTTGACCCATATTAGCAACTCTGAAACTCCAGACAGCCAGCTGCAGAAGTTGGATAACTAGGCTCTTGGTTGGTAATTTTCCAGGAAGACCAGGCTAGAAAGTAAGACAAGTGGAAGCCAGAAAATTGAGGGCACTTATCTGACATACTGTTGTGCTGATAAGCATGAAAGACTTAAGTACTTCTTAGTTCTTTCAGCTTGTAATTTTCAAGTAATATTCATTATACATTCAACAGAAATCATTATCTGAGTGCAACAGCACTCTTGTAAACAAAAAGCTTGTTTTTTCAATTATCACAGTTTTTCTGTGGTTTTGTTATCAATCGGAAGCATTACTTCTTATCTACTTTGGTGTAACTGTGGAAACACCTGAAGTATTAAGAATCAGAGGGGAAAAATCATACTCGAGTCCCACTTATAGTTAGTTATAATTACTATAGTATCAGCTTCCATTTTAGTGTGAGATTCTTTTTCTCGAACACATTTGAGACCAAGAGCTTGTTTCTATCAATCAAGTTTTACTGAATTAATAACGACTGCAACTATCCTTTTCCAATGTTAACAGCTGTCTTGGTGCCCTAATTATTGCTAAATAGCTTTGAATAGAAGCCAATCACATCCATGGCATAATTGTGGTTATTCTTCATTTTTAATATTAAGGAATAATTTTAGAGTGTTGATTAAAAAGAAAAAGGAAAATTAGAAAACTTGGTTGATGAACATGAGCTGAGCGATTGCTTATGAACATTTCAGTGCTTGTATAAACATTGTAAGGATACTAAAAAAACATCTGCTTAAAGTAGATCAACAACAACAAAATATGCTTTTTATCTTTTTGAACACGTCTAGCTTTGAATAAGCTACAGATAAACACAATTTGAGTATGTGCTAGGTTGAAAAGGCCATTTACACATAGTTTATGTAAGAAAGAGTAGCCCTGATTCTAGGCAGCACTTTTTTCAATTACTAAACAAAATGTCTGGAAGCCTTGACTAAAGTTAGAACACCACTGTGAAAAGAGCTATTCAAATACAACAAGACAGGTGACATGGTTTGAAAAGCTTAAAATTTCAGTATTTGTAAATTTAGATACTTAAAATATACTAGCCAAGTAGAAGGATCACTGACAAAATTATGAAATATTTTAAAGACATTTGAAGACTTTATATTATCTGCTTTTATTTATTTTAGAAATCACTCTTTCAAAATCTTTTTTCAACCTTAATAAGAATCTCTAAAATAACAAAGCTGGAATTTGAGTCATGTGACCTTTATATCTGAAAATCAGATTCATGGCAACAGTATGTGAGAGCTGCCAACTAAAAAAAGTAGTAAAATAAAGTGGTTTCTTAATTCATAAACTATATCACTGATAAAGCTATGAGTGTAATTCAAGTCACCAAACTGTCACTCTGGTGCCATGCACAGTAGACTGCTCTGGCTAAGTTTAACATTTTAAGGTGGAGCTTTACCAATTTAGATGCCTTCTTTCTTCAGCATATCAGAGGAACGTGGGGATATTTACCTCCCTCTTAAAATGTTCTAGTAGGTATTAGTAGCAGATAGAAGATGGTAAAGGCCATGCCAGTACTTTTATCTTGGAAAAGGAAATTGGTTTTGTTTTGTTGTGAGTTTTGGGCTAGCTATCTTGATAATAATAACGTGCAGGAAAAACTTAGCCCTGAACTGATAAGTGCAAATTCATTCTGTGGGAAAAAATTTATACATCAGTGACGCAAAAAATGAAAAACTTGAATAAGTTTTGATAAACTATAATAAAATAATAGTTGTTAGAATTGGACCTTCATACTGTAGGCAGTAAGGGCTACCATGTTTTATAAAAGTATAAAATAAGTGATACCAAGGTCATATCTCATTGTTCTGAACTTAAATTATCCTATAAACTAGAATAGTCTTATTCAAAACATATTTTAAATAACTGGTTAAGTTTATTTGAATATTTTCAGTATTTATAATAAATTTGTCATACCTGATGAATGAATTTAACTGAAGATAAATTCTGTGCCTCCTGTTTTCAAATTGTACCTAATCTGATGTACAACTGTGTAATCTGCAATATGAGAAAGACTAAGGATCTTGGTTTCTAATTTCTGAAAAATTCAAATCCTGAAAAATTTTCCATTTATTTCTCTTCATACTTTTGCTGACCTTCATACTTCAGATTGTTCCATTTGTTTAATTTTCTAAACTGGTGATTGAATGGAAGTGGATATGAATTCAAATGGATCTATGCAGTGTCACAACTACAAGCAACAATGTAAAAGATGTTTAGTTTCAAAGGATCCGTGGAACCTGCTCTAGTGGTCAGTGTATATAAAGCCAGAGGGATAAGAAAAATGAAATCTGAGCATACTGAATCTGATAAACTGACTATTGTAAATATTTTTTCATCTGTACTGGAGGAAGTTCACTGGGTGGCAAAATTTCTGAAGGTTTGTTTAGCTTTTCTTTTTTGGTCAATATTATTTAATATATATATTTTAATGATTAATCTGAGGAAAAACTTATTTGTCAAGATGCTGAGGGGTATTTCCAATACAGTTCCCTTCTAATGGAATAAAGGAGGGTGAAGAGTGCTAAAGTAAACCTCTGAATAGGAAATCTTCTACACTGTGCTTTAAACTTTGTTTTCTTAAATGTTCTGCGAGTTTGTTTATCGAGTTACCATGCCCTTCAGTTGCATAGGGCTGTTTAGATTAATATCTGTCTTGATTTTAGTAGCTGGATGGGCTCTGTAGCACAGTTCACCTATGGTATAGATGAATAAACAACCATGAGAATATTCTCACAATATACTCGCTCTCAGAACAATGCCCCTTTACATTACCTTACATTAATACACATTGCCATGGTTATAAAAGTGGTGCTGTCAGAGAGCTGTGTATTAACTGAATATCCTGTGAAGGGTAAAGCTATTCCGATGTCTAAACCTTGGCTGAGAAATCATGATAGCTATCCATGACACCAGAAATCTGACAATCAAAATTGTTTCCTTCTCCTCTGAACGCATCTTTGATCCAAGGCCAGTATCTTAAACTTTCCTCCTTTCTGTACCACAGAGCCTTGTGTTGTAGTGTTGACGAAAATCAAAATAAGTTTGAGTCCACTAGTGTGAAGGACTACTATATTTCTCTGAGAGCACAAATGTCTGTCATTCTTAAAAGACAAACTGTTTTGGATAAGGCTTTCACTTGAGAAAGTGCAATTTATTCTCTGCAGATTCAATTCTCTCTTGTTGGAGTTAATTAATGGGGATCCAGCTCCAGCCTCATTAAAATTTCTCTTTGGTTTGGATTGTGATCAGTATTACAACAGTAAATGAGGGCAAGCAAGGAATGATTGAAGACATAGTGCCTTTACAGCATCTTTCTTGCAGCTAAGGAAAAGGTTTTATTGGTTAATCTGGACAACTGCACTGTATGCTGTTTGATCTTTTTTGAGCTATCCAAAAGATGTCTTCCCTCCCAAAGAACAGCTCTTGAAGTGACTTCCTTTAACAAGGTTTCTCTGCTAGCACAGAGTACAGGACTGAACCTGGTGTGGTATAGCTTGTGATACGGTTTAACAGTTCAAAAAATAATGAGTTCATCATCAAAAAAGAAACAAAAAAATCTTTAATTCCTTTAAATTTTATATCAGTTAGTTATTTGGAATGACAAGGGCAATGTTTCTTTCCATAACCTCTGGTTTGTAAATCTTTAATCCTTCTCAGCTGAGTTGACATTAGAAAGTGCTGGTTTTAATTGAAAGCTCACATTCCTCCCATCTCCTGCGTTGTGCAAAAGCGTGAGAGCTGATAATGCTCCTGCATGGCAGATACACACAATAGCTGCAACTATGATTCTGTCACAGCGTGTAGAATCTTGTGCTGCAGGTAAAATAGTTCAATATAATATTTTCTTCACTGTGTCTGAAAAGATACACTTGAAATCACATCTGATAAATGATTATATTTTAGAAAAGTAAACAGTAAAAAAGCATGTAGAATTGGAAATGACCTGAACTGAAATTGCGTTGCAAAGATGTCAGTATGGTGTGGCAGCCCAGTGATAAGTTATTTCTTGCCAGTATTTATACATTCATCTCTTTTGCTTCTTAACAGAAGTTCTAAAAGCTTTTTACTCTCTGACCTCCAGCTGTCAGTAGTGACCACCAATGGTATTTCATTGTATCATTTTTTTTAATTAGAGCAATAATTGTGCAAACATATGTAGATTAAATGAGGGATTGGACATACTAAATAGCTTTATTGAATTCCATTTTGGGCACCGCTTAAGATAAATTCCCAGAAAGCTCCATAGAGGTTTGAGCCTTTTCTGTGGCTTGTCAAATATATTTTCTGTTCACTCTGACAACTAAATGCTTCAGCAAAATTCACTCTTGGTTCTGTAGGGGTGGAGAAAATATTTTACAAATCTTTATGCAAAGGGATTGGAACTAGCAGCAAAGTCACCGCTGATATCACACATGCACAGATGCTTTAAGAAAAAAAATACCTTGAAGCTTGCACATAATTTTTAGCAATTGGTGTGGTAGCAACCACTGAAAGCAAGATAAAATTTTAAAGCATCATTTTATATAACATTGCATTGACACATACTAAATTTGTGGTGGTGTGATTGTAAACAGGATTATTTGCCACACAGTACACAAACATGCCTTCGTATATTTTCAACCAGTCATCTGTTGCTTGTTTATTATATTTTTTTTTACCCTAATGATCCCCCAGAAATTATCCTCTGAGTATCCTAAATTATAGGCAACAAATGAGCTATGGGAAAGGTATCCTGTTCCCCAGGGTCCTGTTAGTGCATTTGCACAACTCTCACCCTAACCCATAGATTTGAAGTGCTGAATCATTAGCACAGAGTCCTGACTTTTCCCTTTTCAAGCTGGAAAGCACTTGCAAAAAGTAGCCATCTGGCTTTGGCGTAACAGATTGAGACATTCCCTGCTCAATAAAAAGATGGCTGCCAGGTCTGACTCAGCTGTGCAATGTAATTAAAGGTCTCAGGAGTGAGCAAAAACTATATTATAAAATTTCAAAGCTGAGGATTGGCCCCTACTTATTTACACTAGCAGTTTACTAAAACTCCAAACTTCTACCATAAGATTGTTTGTTTATGCAAGTGCTATAAGAGATGCATAATAAGCTCAAGTAAAATAAAGGCACCGCCACTGACCACACTTCTAAGCCAGAAAAAAAAAAATACCATATAGTGAATATTTCAAATTTTTTTCTTCTTGGGTCTTTGTCGTATGCAAATTGTGGATTTAGTGGGAAGGTTAATAAGGAAAAATTAGTCCTTTTTTTTTTTTTTTTTTGGCCGGATTACTTATAATTTTACTTTCCAAAAATGTTACAATCATCCAGAACAACAAAAGGTGACTTTTGAATCATCCTACTTGTAAGTCTTTGGTTTGAGGGATAGAACAATGAAAATATTTCCAAGTATTAAGAAGAATTTACTTTAATCTAGTCTAAGTTAAATTGAAGAAAGGTTGCAGGTGGAACTTCCCCCTGCCATTCTGTTCCTTATATTCAACATGAGACTAATTATCAAATACCCTGATAATATAGGCAGTGATATTACTCTTCCTTTTGGCTCCTCTCTTTCGAGTAAGGCATCCTGTACTTTAAGTATGTGATAGCTGCCTGGAGATACAAAAATGATTGAGACTCGAAAGGTTTCCTTAGTTTGTTACCAGCTAAATTCCAGCCTTTTAAGTCAACAAAGGTAATTAACCTAGTACTGACTATTCTGTGTATTCTTGTTGTGATCCTGATAGACCTAATTTACCACTGACAGTACTAAAAGGGTTACCTATTTAGCTTGTTCTCCCATTCTCCTGATAACTCATTAGTGAGCCCTGGCTTTGCTTAATGCCTGCAACACAAAGAGTAAATTGGTTTGCATAAATCATTTACTACCTTCAAGAGACAAAATATTTTGGCAGACTCTGAGTTTGTATTTCCTTGGTTTTCTGTACAAGGGATTTAGAGGTCAATTTTACATTTTCCCCACAGGCAGACCCTGCGTCTAGTTTGGTATAGCAAACACTGAATTTATGTTAAAGTAAGGCCATGTCACTAGTGCAAAGTGTTTAAATATAGTCTGTCGTGAAATAGAATTGTTCCCGCGGGATTCAGCAGCTACTGGAGCAGCCTATATTCACCGATGCACTGAATGTAACAAACATTAAAGATGATAATGTCTCTAAGGGGGACATCTTACATTTCCTTCTGGATATTATCAGCTACTCAGAAAATCTCTGCATTTCCTATTTTAACATACAGCTTTTTCTAATTTATAGAGTGAAGTAAATTTTGAATAGTACAGGCTGATGCTATCTATTATGTCAGATGTACATATAAAGCCCAGTTAAAATGATGCGGGATTCTTGAAAACTGTAATTAATCAAATTAAAAAGAAAACTCAAAATGTCTCACCACCATTGAGCAAACAGATCAAGTTGAATCTGCAAATATATTTTGGTGCATATTAAATTGTTTACATTAAGTACTTCTTTATGATAACATGAAAGACCTTTCAAATTTATTTTATTGTAAAATTTTGGCTAAGTTGAAAGCAAAGTGAGTTTTGCTCCTTTCTTCTCTAATTTTCATTACTTTTGCTTTGTGTTTTTATTCTATTATTCCTCTTCCAAAAAGGTGGTGTCTCCTTTCTTCCCTGTACTGTTTATCTTGGTTTTGGCTTTGCTAGTCATTCTTCTGGTGTATTTGTGAGTGAGTTCTGCCTATTTCTAGTCCCTTATGCTTAACTTTTCTCTTTCTGACAACTTTTTTTGAACTTAGATGTCTCTGATATGTAACTATGCCTGTCTTTTTTGTGTCTTCAGGTCACATTGCTCACATACTTAGGTAAAATGCTTATACAAAACTTATATGCTGTTACCTCTTACGCTCTTTTAGTATGTTTATTATTTGAATTCAGTACAAGGTAATATTAATTACAACCTGATTTATAATTTATAGGTGTCATGAGCCTCCAATTTGTCTATGTCCCCCAAATTACTTTCTGACTGAAAAATGTATATGGAAGGACTTTGTGTAGTGATTAGGCATTTCCAGCTGTATGATAGTTCCTGTGCAGTTCATCTTGACATCCCTATGAGATTTTTGGTTGTCTCTGTAACGTGCCTGCAGACCTACTGTATAGCACATGTGGAGCATGTCTGGAAACACTGGATTTATTACAGATGAGCTCCACAGAGTGGGCATACATCTTTCTGTCTGAAATCTAAGAAAACCATTACACCATCTGTTGGTTGAATAGATTTTTTTCCTGTCGTGTTGAGGTAATATTTTTTAAATTAGAGTTACAGCGTTCACATGAATTAACTCATCTCCATATGCATGTGTGGGGATTATATGATGTAGGGATACCATGAGATAGATGCTGCCTAGAGTAGTTTGGATTACTGAAGATTCTCATTCATATATGTGAAACCATTTTATTTAAATGGTGTCGAGACTTCATAAAAGCTCAAGAACTGAGCAAACAAACTTGAAAGAAGAGACCCTAGAGTGATGTGATAAAAAGCTTAAGTATAAATGCCTCCTACGATCAAATATACTAAGGTTCACATGGCACTACAGTGACAGCACTACCATTGTAAATGAAAGTAGTAAAACAGTCATAGGATCTCTTGGGGAAAAGAAATAAAAACGGAGAATGCTTTCAGCAGGAAAACCCTGATTCAGGAACAGAGTCTAAAGAAATGCCACAGGCAAGTGAATTATATGACCTCCTAAGAAATATCTCTTTTTTGTCCACTAGGGCTAGTGAGTTCCATCACTTTCAGCTTTACACTCTGAGTCAAATGCTGCAGATTAGGGGAACTGCAGAGCCTTTGTCTTGCTGATACAAATGTAGTTGTGTTACTGGGTATTTTATCTCAAGGCTGAAGGGGATGGAAGCACATTAGCAGCTAGTGCTTTGAAAGGCAAGTGGAGCGATTTCTATGAAAATATATAAAGGAAAAAAATCTAAGCAACTCAAAGGCCAATAAAAATAATGAATGAGCTATGCTGCCCCATTAGATGCCTTTTTTTGTTAGCTAAATAACAAGTTTATGCTTTACTGTTTCTGTTTGGTTTTGCTTCCTCCCAGCCCATCAAGAAATCTGCTGACAAAAGGGAAGACATTTTTCTTTCTTCCCTAGGCGTATGGCACAAACATTAGAGGGAACATAAAGAAACTTCCAAATAATTCCTTAACTATACCTTGTACAGCATTAAAGATAGGAATACATTAATTTCCCTTATGACTAATGTGTGCCTCTGCCTGTCTCCCATCTCAAAAATGAACAACTTGTTAAAAAAGAGAGTTCAAGAGATTTATGTCTTAGATGCCTCTCATTTCATTCTCATGGGCATCTGCCTGCACAAGGAAAGCTGTATTGATTACCTCAGTGATCTACCACTCATTTTGAATAGACAGCAAGCTTGAACATCAGGCAGATTAAATTCTTTCAAGCATCAAAAGGAAGCTTTTTAAATTGAGACTCATTTTTGTGGAAGAGCATAAGCAGCCTGAATGTCTGAAATGCAGAATATAAATGAAAGCACCTGCATGGTCAGGGAAATTAGGGAAATAAAGGGGAAAACTGGATTATCCCTATCCCAGAACCAAAAGCACTTACCCATTTTTTTTTTCTTTTTCTGAGCCACAGAGCATACATTTGAAATGTCCAGAACTCAGCATATTCACAGAGATCTGTATGAAAGAACAACTCGATGAGGACTCTCAGCACACACTGCTCATTGTGTGTAAAGGGTCTGATCCTATCACAAATGAGGGTGACTGAAGGACTCTCAGGCTTTAGATCATGATGGTGTACTAGGTCAGCTACTCACAGGCTGAAACTGTAAGAAGACCTTGATGTCCACTATGGTTGATTAGGTAAGAAATATTTACTTTTTTTAAGATTTCTGTAATTGTGTAATTTTATAGTTAATTTCTTACAGAATAGATTATTCCTATTTCAGAAAAAATCTTTTATTGTCAGATTTTTGTTGAAAGCAATCATACCTCCTCTAGCTGATGTTACAAACTCCAAAAATGCTACCATCTGAGGGTGTAGGAGGGGGCTACTCCGGAAAGGGGAGAATGACATTAACAAGAGAAAGAACAAAAAGATGATACATAAAGAGGCTCCTACATGTTGGAGGAACTGTTAGAAGATGAGGAGGATCTTTCCTGTCCTCTGAGCTTTATGAGATGTTTTGGAGGTGCAGAGGAGGCCCAGAGAGATGATTTAAATTTCCCTTCAGCTTTTGTTTGCACATATGCATTTTACAACATGCAGATCATCATAGGGATTTTTTAAATGTGTGACCTGAAGTTCTTACAGGTAAATAGATGTAAAGACACAGCATCTGTTTACCTCACAGGCTGTAAAGGCTCTGCAGGAAACAGTTTCTAATGAGAAAATTTGAACAACTTCTATATTATCTTTTATTCTTTTATGCAAAAAGTAGAATAAGTTCTAGGATAAATTTTAAAATATCAAAAAGAAGCAAAGTGACAATCACTTCTCTCAACTGCAATAAAAGCTATACTGTCCCACAGTCACTGTTGCCAGACTCATATGCCAAACAAAAGGTAACATACTTTTATTTCAGACATTTCCCTTAATCAGCATAAAGCTTCACATGAAAGTTATATCTGATTATTAAATCTTAATGTCCTTTCCTTGTCAGGTCCCTGCTATTACTTTAGCATGTTTAAGTATAGATTAATAGAAAGAAGTCATGTCTGTCAACTGCAATCATGTAGCTATTAGAAAAGCAAATACCTTTACAGCTCAAACAGAAGTGAAACCCAAGAGAGACAAACTCTGAATTCAGAAGTCTGAAGTTTTCAATTTAGGTGAAAACAGGGTGGATTATGAGTTGTTTGTGACTACCACACCTCACTGTTTATTCTGCTGAAGATTTGTAGTGGTAATTAAATGATGACTTCCAAGTAGTGCTGTGTATCCATGGAAATAAATAGAGCCTGTCTTTATAGACACACAGATGAAATGAAGGTATTTGTGGAGCGAGAATTTATTTATTTCTTAATTTAGCTAGTAATACGGTGGGAATACCTGTCTCAGTTTAAATTATTTGTTTATTTGCAAGTCCTGTGTTTTCATTTTTGTTTTTGTAGTGGAAATAAATCAGACTTTCAGGTATTTAAAAAACCCCACAAAATTTCAGTGGCTCATTTGCACTGCACAGTGTCTTCATGGGTTACTTTGAGCAGACTTCAGTCCAGAGATAGCATTAGACTGAAATTATCAAGGAATTTGCTAATTATGGGCTAAGCTCTGCAAAATTATCCCTGATATCCATGAGTTTTCAGTACATTATTTTGTCAGGATATCTCTCTTGTAATTGAAGAACAACAATTCCGTCTGTTGTTTTATTGTTTTCTACCCTTTAGTTTGCTTCCCCATACTTTGATCACTGTCGTAATTTCCCCATACTTTGACCATTGTAGTAATTAGCATAGTGCTTGGATAGTTACATGCTCAGTAGAACGGTACAAAGTAGGAATTTTCATTTGACTGGATTCTTGCCACTTAACCTGATTTTTCATTAAAATGCTGATCCCATTGCAACTGCATGGGGCTGGATTTGATCAGAAAACAGCAAAAAATTCCATTTTCTCCTAAAACCAAACCAAACCAAACAAAATAACAGCAACAAAACCCAGAAACAATAGGGGAAGTCATAGTTTATGTTCAGACCCAAATTTTATGCCTACTCTGTGTCACTGTTAGTGCTTCCAATTGTATATGGAGTACTCCTGAGAGAAAATCCAAAAATGAGCAGCTGGTTTATTTTTCTGGCTCCCATCTGAATGTAAAGCTCCCAGGGCTTGTTGATATCATTTTGATATCATTGTTGTCCTGCCCTCTTTTCATTTTTCATAATGAATATACATCAAAAAGTGTTTCCAGATTTCTGGATAATCTCCTGGTTTGGTAACTGATTTTTTTTTCTCATTGTTTTTCTCATTACCTTGGCGGTGCCTTTCAAAGCATTTGCAAAAGATATTTCTGCTTACATTGCTGTCAAGGTTTAAGTAGCAAACTATAAAAGTAGAAAACATGATGCTAAAACATAATCAAGAATGTCTACATTACCTGCTCTTGTGACTGGGGACAGGTTTTGCTTGTAAAGAGTCAGTCATATTTTTTTTTTCTTTTTGTTTCAAAAGGATGTTATCTTTTCTCTCCTGTTCCTTCAATAAGTATGGAGGATAAAAGAATTCAGAAGTAAACTAAGCACAAGAGTCAGGTAAAGGAGGGCCTGAATAACTGCAGTTTGGTTGGAAACTAGTGCCAAACGTATATCTTTACGTGAATAGTACAAAAAACCAAATGGCCCATTTTGATGACCTGCCAGGTAACTCTTTTCCTATGTTCATTATTGACTTTCATCTACTAACAATCACGGTTAGCACTGAAGTCCTAGATTTAAATGCTTCAGATCAGACTCTTGACTCCTTTTCTGTTCCACATTGTGTTATAGTGTGGTGGCTGTTGCTAGGCATACAAGGTCATGGCTGAAATGCCATTACTTTAGCTACCCACACAGTTATTTTCATTTGCTGATGAGGATATGAGGCTACTCAAGCAATTAAACTTAATGTAAAAATATTTTTGATGGCTCAGTGGTTTCATCATGAGAGTGTTATCCTCTTTGGCCAAACAGTTGAACAGACATAGCGCTGCTTATATGCAGTCTGCCTAATGGGCATTTGTCGGTGTTTCCCAGAGATTCAGGAGACCGAAGCATGAACAGTTACTTCTCACTGTGGTTCCAAAGCATTGCAGTAGTGATGTTCCTTGGTATAAATGAATAACACTTCTTAGTCAGGGTCTGGTAAATGAAAAGTTTTCATACTATAAAAAAAGTACAATCTTTTGGGCATGAGAGTGAATACTATACCATTTCAAAATCATTTTTGCTTGGTTAAAAAAAAGTAACTGTCTAAAAATATTGCAATGCAATATTTATTAAAATATAATACATTCAGATTAAATCAGATTGATCACGCATTTGGAACTAATGGCAGTGGAATTATTTTGAATGTGCTAGGTTTTTGTTTTGCACTTCTTGTTTGTATTTGCATATGTAACTGTGTGATATTTGCTCCCCTGAGGGACCTCCAGGGCTATAGCAATTGTGAGAACAGTCAGAGCAGTAGATCTTCCATGTTTTAAAGTGAGAGTGTTCATTTACATTTCTCTTCCACCATCAACCAGCAATGCAGTTGTAAGAATATCTCCCTCATGTCTGTGTGTGTGACAATAACCTGTGAAATGACACCCATGATGGTGATGATTTTTCCATTATTTTCTCTCTGAGGTATTGCCTTTCTCATTTCTCGTGGCATCCTTCTAGACTCTGAACTAAAGTCATCCTACGCTGATGCCACATGGCTAATCTTTAACTTTGGAAAAAGTTAGCACATGCATTACAAAGATTAGGAGAGCCAAGAAAAGAGAATTCATTGTTTGCAGCCGCTCTGGATGAGCCGTTTCAGAGTGCATCATGGATCCATTCTGGAAGCCATAGGAAATTACTGAGCAGTTGTAGAGGTTCTGATTGATTTTAGTGATCCATAGATTTGTCTATAAAATGTGGCATTTGGTCCTGTAAGACAAAGAACTTAGCTTTGCTATATTTGACATAATGTGAACTAAAGTCCTATATTACTAGAATTATATGAAAAAGTATAGGTGGGGTTGTAATGGATATGTTCATGGATGAATTTAGAATTTCAGGCATAGGTGTGTCCTCAGATTGCAACCTTTCTTTATAAAAGTCTCAAATACAAAGCTAAACAGCGTTATTTCCTGATGAGAGCAGAGATAAACAGCATTACATTTTCAAAGCAAGTGATTTAAACCCATCCTAATTCAAGCAGAACAAGAACAACATAGTAAAGGGATGCAATGTCAACTGTTTCTCCATGTGGAAGACTGAAGAGCACTGAAATGTGGAATACCACATGGTGGGTGGGGGGAGAGTTTCATAGCTGTGGGCCTACGTATCAGCATACCAGCAATGTTCATAATGACTCCTGAAACCTGGACTATGCTACTTAGAAAAACACAAATAGCCATTAAGCAAACTTCAAGATATACTTCTGACTTAATTTCCATGCAACAAAGAAGAATTTTCAAGAAAGGGCTGGATTCACTTGCTTTTCCAGTAATATATTTCAAACCAGGGTTGTGAATGGCTGTAAAATTACTGAACAGTGCAGTGGAAAAAGATTCCTTTCAGTCTACCTATTTCCTTTTTTGATGCCTAGCCTGTGGTCTCCATAGGCTGACTGACATGTCATCAGGACAATTTATCTCATTTTCTGCCTATTCAAAGATACCCTATGCTCTGCTAACAGTTATTTTTTTCCCAAAGATGATAGTTGCTCACAGCTGCTATCCTTTCTAGATGCTTGGCAGCCCCTCTTCTGTCATGCTGAGAACAAACACCTGGTCATATAACTGAGAGGCTACTGGACCCTTTGGAAGGATGAAAACTAAGCACCAGCTGTAATCAGTAAAACAATTCATCCATCTTTCATTCCTCTCTCATTTCCTGAAATACATAAAGGAAAAAAAGTGACCAAGAGTGGGCTAGAAGCAATTGTTCTGTTAGCCACAGCCTACTCCTAGATGCCTTCTTTCCTCAGGGAGTTTGAAGCATGTATGCACTGAGTCAGTTGATGTCTGGGAGAACATGGTCTTGCCACGCTTGTATAGTATAGTTTAATTTGTACAGGTTAACGAGGCCCATAACATGTATACTTCTGATCCTAATGGCTGTGTACCCTGTATAGATAGAAAGACTGAATGCAGTTGCTCTGTTCTGTTCTAGGTCTTATGTCATTTCTATTCCTACAATGCTGGAGGATATTTACCACAGTTTAAACTTTCCCTAAACATTATCATGTTTCCAGCTCTCATCCCAGTCACTCACTCACATGGCAACTGTAAGCAAGCCCAGCCTGTCAGGACTGATATGTAGGGAACAGGACAAGGATGCTGGTTTAAGTTATAGTTAATAAAATGACAGTTTAGGCCTCATCTTGAAACTTCAGAAAAATTTAATTACACTTTTTGGGTTCACTGAGCTGATTTTCTCTGCTTACTAATATCAATCAGTTGACTTTATTTCATCAAATAGAGAAACGGAAAAAACACCCCAGTGTAGAGCAATAAGATAATATAACTATCTTATACACTGTAGCTATAATTTTTTCACAGTCCACTTCTCTAATGAGATTATAAGGCAACTGCTAAATCAGCTTGTTTTCTTTCTATCATGCAGTATTCGCCTTATTCATAGTTTGCTCTTCTCAAGGTTTTGCCTGGTAGCAAGCCCCTACCTAAGCTGCAGCTGATCCTATACTGTGAGCTGTTTCTCTTCTGTCATCTGTTCCCTACTTCTCACACTTCTGTAATGTTTGATTGGACATTCCCTACTTCACCAATTGTTCCTTGCAGCCCCTTCCCTAATCGTTGCTTGCTCAGCAGCCTGTTCTGACTACTGCGGTTTTACTAATAATTTCTGTTAATTCGGCTCTTAGCATGCAAACACTGTTGAGGGTTGACACAGCCTTGATGATACAACATCGATTATCCAACTTCTACTGCTTTACTGGAAACTCTTAAACAAAATGTTCCACTTTTCTTTTTTCATGGCCCATAACTTTGCATCCACAGCACTACAGAATTGCTGCTTAAGGTGAGAATTTACCTCGAAAATAGAGTTGTGAGTTGGCCTGTATTTTTCTGTTTTCTTACAGATCCAGACTGGTTAGCTATGTACCTCCTTTTCAATAACCAAAACCAAAAAAAAAAAATACCATGTGTTTAAAAAAGTCACATTTTGTTAGTCACTTTAATTTATCTCATTTTCTCTCTATCACATATCCACAGAGCACTGTTCTTGGTCTCCTACTCTCTGCAAATCTTTTGTGATTTTCTTTTAGGATCCAATCTGAATTTCACTGAATTTTTTTTTTTAGAGTTGGAAGGGACCATAGAGATCATCTAGTCCAACTCCCCTGCTGAAGCAGGATTGCCTAGAGCATGTTGAGCCTCCTATGTTCCAACTTGTGCCCGTTGCCCCTCGTCCTCTCACTCATCAGGTTTAATTGAGAATGAAGAATTTCCACTCTGCAGTTGCAGGACTACAGTAGTGTATAGAATAGGGTGAACCCATTTTCTAATCTCAGAATTAACTTTGACCCATCTGAGTGTAGAATTTCTTTATCTGCATTTTTCTTTGAATGATTTATTCCATGTAAAATTCAGAAGACACCTGTTACAAAAGTAAGTTTCCATCCAGTAGTAATTAGAAAAGCAGTGTCAGAATAAATTACAAGGCCACCAGATTTAGGCCACACTCTCTGAATTCCTCACTAATCTCAATTTAATCAATAGATGGAAGGCCTACACTATTAGTAGAAATAGAAATAGTTGCTCAAAGTATAGAAAAGTAAGGAAGGAAAGGAATCCACTTCAAATGTTGAAACAATGAAGGAGGAAAATTCTTGATTTTAGTAAAATTGAGCACAGCAATTCATTATTGCATCTGATTGGTCGTAACGTATCATACTGTGAATAGCCAGTAATATTAGTCAGTTTAAGAGAAAGTGAACTCAACAGTTTAGTACCACCATTCTCCTTTAACAACTCAGTGTTCTCAGATAGCATCAGTAAAAATGCCCTAGACATATGACTATCACAAAATACCAGTTTGTCATCCCGCTGATAGTCAGCACAGTTTGGTCTGAACAAAAGTAGTAACATTGCTGAGGAAACACATTCATTTTTGAAGGTCATTAGCTTTCTCCTCCAAATTTGTCTTGCCAGGCTGTTCTGGGAAAATTGTTTTTGCTTTCCTAGAAATAGAGTAAGCATTTGTTTTTCACACAATTCCATAAAGTCTCAGTAACTCCCATTGCTGCTGTGATGTATCACAGACCTATTTGATAGTCCCTCTCAAACAGCCTCAAACCTTTAATGGATTAAGATATTTACAGTTCATCACACAGAATTAAATTCCCTATCTCTATTGAAACTCAGAACTTGCTGCTGGGTATCATACACCACTGTTTTCACATGCCATGTCCCCTGCACTGTTAGCCAGATGTACTATCCTTTTTTTCCTTTCTTTCTCAGTAAGAGATAATCTCCAGTTTCTGTGGATCTGTTTTCTTTGTACTGACACTGGACTGCACATGCTGTGAAGAACATATCTGTTAAGTCACCTTCAAAGTAAGAGTAAGGTTTTTCTAAGCAAAGGCTGACAAGTGTGAGCTCCATATTCAGCCATGACAGCAGTGTTCTCTACCTCAAAGTCATCTTTTCCTGAGAGATCTCCTCATAACGCACGTGCTTTCCTTTAGAAAGGATTGGATTGGCATTGACTGGGTCCACCTTTTTCTTGGTGTGAGTTGCCTATCATAATCGTGGGCTATGGACCACAACCCTGATACAGGCAGCGGCTTCTGTCAGTCTTGAGAAAGCATGAAAGCGCTGGACTGACCTCCTTTCAGCACTGACAGATGGAGCACCTCAGGGTGCTCAGGGTGGGGGAAGACCTTTCAGAGAAAAAAAGCATATTGTGTGCACTGCTCTGTGTTTTTTTCATGCTATGCAAGAACCAGTGACCAGACTTGCATTACCCCTGAGGGTGCTGATGTTTAATAATGGACAGACCCCTGCCTGATAAAGAAAAGAAGCTATTTGGTATCATACATTCAAAGGACAAGTGATGCATCTTCTAGTCTAAAATGACTGGCAGTAGGCTGAGGCATTGAAGTGAATAGGGCTTTAGTAGAAGTTTCTGCAAGGAAATCATACTTCTGGTACATCCATAAGGGTACCTTAAACGCTTTAGCAAAGATCTGTTTGAAGCAGGCAGTTATCTGGAAGTATGTTGAAAATTTTTATCAGAGCTATTGAGAGAAACTGCCATATATGATGTCATTAATGTTTTGTAAAATGGAATTTGGCATTTAAGTAAAGCAATTCCTGCTTTGCTTTATATATTTAAATTGGTTGCTAAGCTAGCTGTGAAGAAAACATACCTCCTTGAAGAAAATGTTACTTTTCATTCTTCACAAAGTTCTCGTCTGTTGAGATCTCTTCTTCAGTACACTTGACTTAATTGAGTTTCTAAGAGTAAAAAATGTGTTTTGTTGAAGATATGAGACTTAATAACCATTTAAAATTAAGTTATATTTGGAGTGTGAATATGCAATATAGCATAGGTATTTTAACTTGACCGCATCTCCTTATCTGGAGGAAATACTGTTATACCAACAACAAAGCTGGTGATTCTTACAAACTGATACTTATCTAAGGCTAATAAACAGTCACTGGTATGTACATTTGTCTAGTACTTACCTGAATCTCAACATGGGTTGCCCTGGAGTAACATCTAGGATGCATACCGTTTTCAGCTTGAACTCTTTTAGAAAGAGCTCCATTTGACTTTTGCAGCAAGAAAGTTTAGCATACTCATTCACAGTGCTCTCACAAAAATGTAACTCTTGATCCATTACTGCCAGCATGACCTTGAAGTCTTAATTATTAAATTGTTTTATTCTATTCCTTGCAGAGATGACACTTTCTCATTAATTTCTCTGCATTCCTTATTCTCAAGTTATTTTTCACCGAAGGACTAGCAATTTTATTTGGCTACTTATTATCTTGATTTACAGGTTGCTTATATAGATTATAAACTGTCTCTATTTAGGGCATTAGAATTTATCACTTAGACGCAGCAAATGGCTACAAGTGTGTGGTCGTTTACTGTCCTGTAAATGATCCTATTTGTCACAGCAGTTAAATTGAGCTGGGGGGATGTAACCTCTGAATGCTGCCTGCTTTCCATAGCAAAACTTGTTAACAGAACACAAGTGCCTACTTTTGCCTTCATGGATGTGGCAACAGCAGTAATATCCAGTAGGTGCTTAATATGATGTTGCTTGTGTTAGAAAAATGGGAGAGGAAAGAGGAATTGTGAGTATATGTGAAGAAAGACATGAAGTCCAGTCTTCAAATATGATTTCTTTTAACTAGCTGTGTTTTGCCAGGAGTTTACAAGCACAAGAGGCTTGAGAATTATGTTCACATGAAGTATATGTTGAGTTTTCCTCAGCAGCCAGTATTTTCTGCACTCCTTACTCTTTGACTCTTCCTGAGAAATAGAGGGAGGAAGGATTTCACTACTTCTTGCCAGCTGGTCACTATCAGTTCTGTTCAAATGGTTTTCTCTCTGTCACCTCTATATTTACCCTTTCACAAATTCATTGCTTATTTTAGTTTGTAGAAATGTCTCTTTCTTCTTTTTATTTCACTTGGCCTTAAGTCTCCTTCTTCAGCATCCAAGGAGAGGCTAGGGACCCTGGTCACCGACAAGGTAGAGGGTATTTTATTCTAGTCTGGGCAAAAGGGCAAATGCAGGGCCACTCACATGTATTCTTTCTTGTATTCCTTGTCTCTCCCTTCTCCATCATAAAACTCCAAGGCTTTCTTTCACCATCATCCTCTCCACTCCAGAGACTGAGAGACTTGTCTGAGGATGTCCAGGGAGAGAAAGCAAGAGGCATATTCAAACAGTCACCCTCCATGAGGACAATGCACTTATTTTGTCTTCTGGAACAGGAGCTGGCTCCAGGACTCTTCCTTTAATCATATACAACATAAACCATTCTGGAACTGTAATAATATCTCTCTGGTGCTTCCCTAGCAGATTTAGTTTCTCATTCATCAGATGAAATACTGTATTTGTTGAATCTGCCTGTGACTATTTGACTGGTTGCTGAGGTTATGAATACTGCTTACCTGCCCTTAATAAAGAGCATTTGCTATCATTTTAGGAGTATCTTGGCTATTCAAGTCTTGTCTTCTGAATATATTGTGGGTATGGAACAAACAAATCTGAATTTTCTTTAAAATTTCATCAAAGACATAGTTCTCAAACTACGTTCTCAACTAGTTTTCTGACAGTCCAGGAGTGCCATCCACAGGATGAAATTCAGTGTGCCACTTAATTTCTTTAATACTGTTGTCAGAAAAAAAAAAGTAAAAAAAAAAAAAAAAGAAAATTAAATTCAGCCATTTACTTTTGATATCACTTAACCATTTACACTGCAACCAAATATAAAAACTTTCTCTCAGCTAATCTTCCCTTTTCTGCTGGAATTGACTGACAGGCAAAAGTACAATTTAGATCTTTAAACGGTTGATAATTGATTTTTAACAGTTTACGGAAAGTTAATGATACAAATACACTAGAGTTTGTTCTCTCACCAAAATAACTTAGCTATGATATATTTTATTTCAAAGACTGTCCTATGATATTGATACAGAATATACTGCTTCTGTATTTGTTGAAATCACTAGTGTAAGTATCCCTTTGCCAAGGAGAGTTCATTGGATATTAAAACCATGAACTTTTGCAGGCCTGGGCTATCTAGCTAAGATGACAGTCTATAAAATCCAATTTCCCCAGCTAAGATGATAGTCTCTGAGGTAACTTCATGAACAAAAAAAATAGTAATTTCACCTGGCATGATCCATTATTGAGCCTAATACTGTCTTAATAAACTACAATTAGAATAAAAGAAAGGATGGGGATTTTGATAAATGTAGGAGGAAAAAATTTACCACTCAAGTAGAGGAAAACCTGCAAGTAGAATGGAATATGCTTATTAAAAGATAACTATGCAGAAACTATGTAAAACCTCTGTCACATCCTTCAAAATACCTGTGAGTTAATATTTCCTTTAATACTTTCATAGTGTGAGTCCACATACAGAAAATACATAAAATTAAATTTTTTCAACATGAGAAACCGTTGAAGTGCAGCTTGGTGTTATTTTTGGCTAGTGTTAGTAGCCACAGTATCAAAATCAGGCTCTGGTGGGGAGTCATAAATTATTTTCAGGGGTCTTGTACATTAGTGATATTTGTAACATAGTTCAGGAATTGTTGGCCTGAGATTTTTGTGAGCCTTCTGCTATTAGTTGCAATGAAACGAGATGGACAGCAAGCTCAAGGTCTCATTATCAGGAAAAGTTCTTCTTGACTTTTCCTTTCTGTATTCTCTTTCCCCCATTACTGTTTTCTATGTTAATTATGTTTTGCCAGCTCACTCTAAACATGCTTTCTTTCCTCTCCCCTGTGTATATTTGTCTGGTTTGCTACCTTTTCTGTTTCTGCTTACCACAAGGATATGTGCTGCTCTGAAGAAGTAGGTATGTAAGTACAATTGCTAGCACAATAAGTGTAATTATCTCCCTACTGCCTGAATAATTCCCATACTATGTTCTTTGTGGAGTTATGTCAAGCACATCAAACTTTGTTTCCCGTCTACAAATTATGTTCCAAAAGATTCCAAAGCAGAAGTGATTTTGATCCAGATATCATTCTGTTTTGAGAAAAGAGTGAGATTGGTTTGATTAGAATATTTTTGCAAAAGCTAAGCCAGGGAAGCTAAAGACCAACAAGAATTTCAGCTACCCAGTATACGTTGCAGAATTAACCTTCCATGATTAATGAACCTCCTGTGCTTTCAGTTGAAAGTAAAGTTGAATGGGATGGGGTTACTTAAGTGCAATTTTACATACATGTAGAAATATACTTATTAGGACCAATCCTAGAATATGCTGTCCAGATAGCCTGAGTCCTAGCTGAGACTGCAAGAGTGGTAATTTCAATTTTTTTTATTAGACAAAGATGGCTCAGGAAACAATGTAGAAAAAAATCACTATTGGTCCCATAATCTTATTGTCCAGAGCACTATTTCAGAATACCCTCCCTGCAAAGTGTGACCCAGAAATCTATGTTATTTTTTTTATTTGTCAGACTGCTGGTTACCATTGCACAGGTCAGTGCTTAAATAATGCATCACTTCAAGGGTTATTCTCCCTGCTTCATTTCTCATGGAGACTAACTTCTGGTATCATGGGAGTTCTTTGTTTATGCTATTAATCTCTATTAAGTTCACTGCTGAAAATTGACAATAATCCTGGACTGTGGAGAAAAAAATGTCTCAACATTTTTTTTTCTGGGCTTCAGATATTTTTCAGCTTTTTTTTTCCTTGACAAATCTCTGTAATGTTTACTTACTAGAATAGCAACTCCTCATGTCTGATTGTTTCTTGCTACACCCTCTGCAGCCTTATTCTTTGATACCCAATTCTGTGAGCAACTCTTTTTAGAAATTATATTTAGAAAGATCTAAGTGTGTTGCCATCAACATGTATTAAGCTGGCCAAAGTATCTCGTTTCCTCTTCATATTCATATGTCTATCATTATTGACAGTCTCACAGTTAGCTTGGAGCTTTTTATAGCTTGGGAGCTCTTATTCTGTATTTGCACAGTATTTGGTACAATGGGGTCTCAGCCCATAATTAAAGATGCAAAAACTACAGTAATATAGGTGACAGTTAACACTAATAAAACAACCGTTCCCAGAAATAGGTACGTCTTTTAAGATCATAGGGGAAGGCTAGAAGGAGAGAAATATAGGTTTAAGACTTAAATCAAAAGTGCTCTGAGTTACTCAGATATTATGTCCTATATGAAGAATGTATAAGGGCTAAGAGTGTAGCTTCTGTTGTATCACCTGCACACACTAAAATGGTTTGCTATCATTTTAACGTACAGAACATAACCACTAAGAGTTCTGCCAGCCTTGAGTTTCTGAGAAAGCCACATTTATTTCCTGATCAAATGTTGATATGATGAGAGGTCGTGCTCTTTTCTGAAATCCCATTAGTAACCTGTGTACTGGGGCGGGGGAGAATCCAGCATTATTTTTAAACTTGACCAGTTCATAAATTCTTGGCTAAGATATCTATTAATAATACATATCTCAGACCCAGCCTATAAACATCAAATTCACTCTGACCTGCTGGTCTTGTCTAAAAACAGATTGCAAATGCTGGAGGAGGTGTGATTTGCTCAAACTTCTTTTTCAGGACAGCTCACAGCATTATGGAACAGAAATGCTGATGATTTTCAGAAGGTCTCATTTGAGAGTTAATCTTCAAAACTGACCTTCCCAAAATTGACAGGGGAGATGAGCCCATTGAATATTAAACAGTTTCTGAAGTAAGGGCAGGGACTGCTGGGGGAAGGTGTAAGGCTGCAAGGGATTGTCATCTTTGTTCACTGGCTTTAAGGCTGAGTAAATGAACAGGAAATGTAAAAAAGAAATTGCCCACTAGGCCAAAGACAGATTTATTTACTCTACAGGCGGTGCAGAGCATGGTGCATTATTATTAGCATGTTTAACAGGTTGCTTGGGAACCATCTCAGACTGTTATAACATGATACGCCAACCTTTGCTCAAATTTGTGCAATACAGCCTGGATGCAGCTGTTCCAAGGGCTCCTTATCTTGCCTTTCCACCTGGTCTACGAATGCAGCAATCATTAACAACTTTACCAACCCCATGGCTCTTGCTACTAATGATAACTAATAATAAAGTTAATAGGAACATTCATGTTATTAATATTTCTTCTAAACACAATACCATCTAGGCACCAGAGGAATGCAAGGCCCTGTTTTACAGAGAATTATTGTCACGGTCTGTCCATTTGAATATCTCAAATTTACAGGACAATGTATTCTGTAAATTAAGGTTTATTTTATGAACTCATTAGCAAAAATAAAGCCAAATGAGACAAACAGTGTCTCAATTCCCTTTGTACAGACTAGTCTAACATGTGAATTCACCAATTCATTATTTCTTTAATTCATGAATTCTCTTACAAGTTCTCTAATTCCAAACTCACACGTCTATGAGCAAAATGGTGCCCTAGTCGATGGTGAGAACGGTCATTCTTCCTCTTCCTCCCCTGCATTGCTCTGGGAAGCACGAAAGCCTCAGCAGTCTGGCACTCTTGGATCTTCTTCAAAGCTTTTTTTGGTAAGCTGATGTATTTATACCTTCCAGCTTGGAAGTTTGGTCTATACCATTCCCATTAGTTACTGGATTCTGAAGAAACTTCCAGACAATTACTATGCAAGAATACAGGAGGTGATTTTCTGATTTTTCTGGAGCACAAGTCTTACGAAGAGAGGCTGAGAGAGCTGGGGTTGTTCAGTCTGGGGAAGAGGAGACTGAGGGGAGACCTTATCGCTCTCTACAACTACCTGAAAGGAGGCTGTAGAGAGGCGGGGGTCGGTCTCTTCTCCCAAGTTACAGATGATAGGACAAGGGGTAATGGCCTCAAGTTACGCCAGGGGAAGTTCAGGTTAGATATTAGGAAATATTTCTTTACTGAAAGGGTTATCAGACATTGGAATGGGCTGCCCAGGGAGGTGGTTGAGGCACCATCCCTGGAGGTATTCAAGAGAGGAGTTGACATGGTGCTTGGGAATATGGATTAGTGTTGGGTGGTGTGGTGGGGGGTGTGTGTGTGTGTTGTTGTTGTTTTTTTGTTTTGGTTTGGTTTTTGGAGTTTTTTTTTTTTTTTCATTGGTTGGACTAGATGATCTTAAAAGGTCCCTTCCAACCTAGGTGATTCTGTGATTCTGTGATATCTGCAGGAGACAGCAAGCTGCTGGTGATAATGGCTGCATAGAGACCTCTATCCTTTCCTGTCCATTGCATCCAGCCAACATGTTGCTCTGGTTTTGACCTAATGGCGCTGCACCCAGCACACATCAAGTCTTAGCATGAGCTGTGTGTTAGGCTAAAACCAAAGCAGAAGTGGAGTGAACAGGCAGAGTTATGCAGTCATGAGGTGTTTCAATCCTGGAAAGAGAGAACTTGCAGAGTTGACAGGTTGTTTTGAATACTACGTAATGTAGTGTAATGCATTACTTATTAATGCAGAGAGCAAGACCATTCAGTCAGGAAAAAAGACTAAACAAAAAAAAATTGTTAGTCAAAAAACATGTTTCTTTGGAAAAATCATCTTGAATTTTAATGGAAACAAAAGTGGTGAAACTCTTTGGTGAAAACTAAAAATATTTAAGTGGAAAATTTGCATACTAAATCCAGGGTCTTATGCTGAAAACCTGACTGAAACGGGAAGATATGATTGACCTTTTTCAGAAGTAATATGAAAATCACATAGCTCATTCCCATTGCATGTGTTCACTTTCAGTACTAGAGGGAAGGAGCATTCTTTCCTATTTTCTGTTCACTATTGTGCATTTTTGTAATGTTTAATATTTCTTATGCCTGATACAATATCCTTGTGTATATCTGTAGTGTCATGGAGGAAAAATGTAATGTTAGCTGAAGTTTGATGACACCAAAGAAGGATTTTTTTTGTCTCACTTCCTCAAGTCCCATGTCATGGTCCAGAAGCCTTAATTTAAATAATAGGAAGTTTAAAAAAAAAAAAAGTGAGTTTGAAAAGATAAAAAAGCTTCCTTTTGTATCCCAGAGCTGAGAGTGTCTTTGGTGCACTTTTATACAGTTAATAAAGAGTAGTTTTTCATAGTCTGACTGGCATTAGCTGAGTAGTAGGGAAGCATGGGAAAGTTCTGTATGACCAGAACATTGCCAAGAATTCTAGCTTAAAATGCCTTTGGGATCCATCATTTAGATATGTGCACATCTGACATAAACTTTACTAATTCTGTATAAACCTAAATTTTGCTCATTCTGTTCAGTAACGCTAAAGCCTGTCTTCCATGAGTCATCGATGTTACCAATCTTATCCATCCACCTGCATATCTTAGTAAAGAAAGATAGCAAGTTAGTTTGATGAGACCTAATTTCTGCTAATGAAAGTAAATGCGACTGGCACTGAAGATCATTTGGCTATTCAAATACTTGTGTGCTAGCTTGAGTGCTCTGCTTAACAAGGTGCCCCTAAAGAATCACCAGCCAAAGAGAACCAGCAGACTCTACAGCGTTAGTGTACTTCTATTTATGCTGTCATTACATTTCCAGAAAGAACTCATGGGTCAGCTGGGGAAAACTCTCTGAAATTCTAAAACTGGTAGATTGCTAAATTTGTAATTAATGTGAAAATGCCCATCTGGCAGTCTTTGGTTTTTCAGATAGTTAGCAAGTGTGTATCTCAAAAAGTATAGCATATCCTCCATTATTTTGCATGAAAAATGTAGCAGTTATGAATTTTATCACCTCATGTGAACTTTATGGTCTTTGGAATGGAGATTATAAGAGAATGTCCTTTATCAAAGGATAGCTCAACCATCACCACGTTCTTGCCGAGTGCCTAACATAACATTACTGGTTTTACTGCAGGGACGGACAAAGAGTTTTCATCTTCCTGTGTTTCCCCAGTTAAGGTACGATACTTCCCAAAGTCTAGTGGGAAAAGTACTCTATTTTACATAATTCCATTTTCTGTACCTTTGGATTGAAATGACAGAAAATGAAATGAAAACTTCCAAAAATAACCAGAGACTGTTGGCTATTATAATGCTTTCTCTATTCAAGTAGGAATTCAGAAGGATATTTTGTTCTTTTATAGACTACATAGAAGGGCCTGTATGTAATGTATTAGCCTCAAATGCTTTGGAAGTGTCTAAAAGAGTGCCAGATAGCCACTTCAGCTTCTTCAAAACCAAAGCCATTTAAAAAAAAAAAAAAACATTTAAAACATAAAAAAAAACATTTAAAAAAATATTTTTTAAAAAACAGTATTCTGTGACTGAGATATCATTACTGGCCCAGGAAATTCTGACCCAGGAAAGCTGGAACAACAGCTTGTCGATGACTGCTCAGAACTTCTGTGACAGAAGCTGCAGGTGTCTGCTTACCATGGGCAATGCCAACATATGTTTTCTTCATAGACTGACTACTTGCCTTTTGAAGACAAGTCCATTTTTGCCATCTCTTGACTATATTTGGAAGACTCTCTCAGAAAGCAATGTTTGTGCTTGTTAAAAATTTTCTATTAATTTTAGCGTAGACATATCCACAGACAGTTTGAACCTGTTTGCATTTATATGGGTGAAAAATTTTTAATTTTCCTGCAATGGACACAGGCTGATCAAAGTAAATACTTTTTACATAGTGGTAGTGATCATCAGTGAATGATCATCCCATCAGAGAGGGTGAAGACTTGGAGTCCTTCATAGGATGATTTTGGGGGGAGGAAGAAAGGGAGAGGAAAGGGAAATCAAGTTTTCCCAAGTTGTACACTGTCAAATAAGTAAGAGATATGCAAAGTAATGCTCTTTTTTTCCAGTTTGAGATAATTTGTTCTTCTAGATTCATTATTGACTGTACGTGCTAAATCTTTTCTTCCAAAGACTTTCTGAAAAAAAAAGATAAAATAACCTATCATTTTCCATATGTACATCTTCTGGATGCACAGATGTGAGTAGCCTTACTGTAGAAGAAAAGCTTTTCCTGCTGCTTCGCAAAAGGTAACTAATTACGGTACGTTTAAAAGATATAAAAAGATTTTTTTTCATTTTACTTTTAGCTATTAACTTTAGCAAAAATCAGCTTTCCAATACAAAATTGGGTATCTCTGGTGTTTCTTCAGTTTTTCTTCTAGTTTCTAGAAAACATTAACATGAGTTGGTGTTCTAATGATTACTCTGGTAATTAAACTAAACATCATTTATATTTGGAACAGAATATTTTCTTACTGTAGCCAATGAAAAATTAGTTTTTAATGACCCCTGAATGTATTATCATAAAGTATACATCATATTTAGAGATTTTCTCAAACCAGGACAACCACAAAAAAAATGGCAACAGTCATTACTAGCTGAGCCTTAGGACAATTTCACATGACCCACTTAGAATAACCCAGTAATATCTTTTTCTTAGGGGTGTTATTTACCATGCCCTGCTTGTGTAGGGCTGGGCTGGGCTGCCCTTGGCCTGAGTGGGGCTGAGCTGGGTTTACCTGGCACCCCGTGGCCAAGTGGTCATTGCCCAGCCTGTCTGAAATCCAGCTCTGTGAGTGCAGCTGGGGAAGGGGCTGACAGACCCAGGCAGTCCTTGCCAGACAAACAACCCCTTGGCAATTTTGGAGGGCTGCAGGGCAGCTTTCACCCCTTCCCTGTGAGCAGGTGGCGAAAAGAAAACCCACCATTAGCAACAGTCTCCTGAGAAGAATTTCTGATGCTGTTGTCACCCTGCATCTCTCTGTTTTAAGAAAACTGTTACCATTGACCCTAGTAGACAGAGGACAGGTGAATGTAACACATTAGAGCAATAGATAACTAGAAAGGCTTCCTGTACAACTGTTGGAAGGGTATTATCGTCATTTTTTTCTTTGCAGTTTTGTAACTGGATTAACTACTGCTTCGTTTTCATTAGAGTGTTAAGATTTTATGAGGCTAAAAAGAAATTCTTGGCTCTATGTATAAGGTGTGGTCCCTTCAACCCATAACAAGTTTAACAGTGTACACTGCCATTGATACTGAAGCTGTGTACAGAGCAGTAAGCAAAAAACATTAATACATCTGCTTTCAAGTCACAGCAAATTCTGAGGTAAAATCAAGGCATAGCACATACACAATAAGAGATGATGACAGGGAGATGACTGTATATGTATATGAAACTTTAGAAGAATTTAGAATGTGCTAGTTGAACCTACAGCTATATTGGCAGATTCTACTTGCTTTCATTGCAAGAAAAATTGAACCCCAATTTAAAATAGGGCTGAAGCAATAGGACAGTAAGAAAAAGACTCAAGTAGATACATGAGTTACAGAGATACTGTTTATAAACTGACAGCTATTTTTCCTCTTATTTTGCTTCAAATCAAAGCCCTTGTTATTTATGATGTCAATAGCATCTGAGAATCAAGGATGTTTTGCAGGTGGTTTGTGGCTATTTAGCTCTCCATGCTTCTCGTTCAAAGGTTAAGAGAAGTGAGCTGAGTTTTCCTATTTCCTATTAATTGCAGCCATTCAGTTACAATTAATTGTAGCCTGACAGCATAAAACCCCTTAGCAGTAAGAAAATGAAATAAAATAATTCTTTATGAACTGTCTCTCTTGCTCCTCATGGCTTCTGATTGTGATCCACCATTATGAAAACATGCGAATGGAAAAAATATGGAAAAATAAGAGTGAAACTTGTTGTGGAGCTAAAAAATCAGTGAATTTGAAAGACACAGTGATGTTATTAGAATTGAGCTGGCCATGGGAGGAGCACACTGAAAGGCGATTAACATAAAAGTGCTGGGAGATGCACCAAGTTGAATTTTGGGCCTTGCCTTTACCATGCAAAACTTGGCCTAATTTAATATCAGATCAGCTCTTGCCTCTGCAGCCGTGAGAAGCTCAGGTGGTGTCAACAGAGTCAACAAACCTAGAGGGATCCTTCCAGTTATCCAACAGGGAGCTACAGTTTCAGTATCCAAAACTTCTAAAAATGGTGATATTAGCCAAAGTGAGTGGAAAACCAGAAACAGACAGATGTAGTCAGAGTACAACTGGATTCACTTACCTTTATTTGAGAAATTCTCCCTAGAAATGATTACTCAAGCAGCAATTTAATATGATAATTAAAAAAACCAAACTAACTAGGGCTATCAGTTAACAAACAGGTCGTCTTTATTCCTGTAATTAATACACTTTTTTGAAATCCATGTGACTGGATTTTCAGGACCATAACACTTTCCCCAGGACAACTCTCATTCTGTTGTGCCCAGGAATAATGATCTACATAGAATTCTCCTGTGTTGTATTCAACCTTGTTTCTCATCTACCACAGTTATTGAGCTTGGTTGGACTTGGTTAAAAATTCTGTAGAGGAGAGTACATTAAATTGTGCCTAAAAACACCATTATGCTGGGATGTTACCATCTTAGAAAGCCTTTTAGGATATTTCTGTGTTTCGTAAATGAGGTTGCCATGAAGAAAAAAATTTGAAGGTGTATTTTTCAGTGCTGGAAAGCCTGAGTGATTATAATCTATTGTACCTTCCTCCACTTACTGAAGTTGATAAAATAGCAATATTTACACAGGTAAAGCAGAACCTAAGAAACGTTTGTCTCATCTTAATGTGCAGTACTGAAAGTAAGAATTAATGCATCCAAAAAAAATATATCTTTTCTCTGAGTAAAAAAGCTCACTAGCTTTTACTCTATTTTTGTCTTTCTTAAACTGAAAAATTTCATCAAAAATAATCTGAATTAATTTTTGTTGGTATGTCACTTTGTTTTCAGGGATTTGAATAGGAAGTGAAACTTGCAGATACATAGGTGCATGCATTACTGAATGATTCTTACCCAAGCAGTTCATGCAGCCATCTGGAATGCATTGCTTTTTCTGATCTTTTTATGAAGAGGCAATCATTTTGTCAAGAAGCAGAATTGTTCTTACAGTGCATGTGATCATCAGTCTCCAAGTGAATGAAAGAACCAAGTAATTTTGGTAATTACTTAAAATCCAAAATGTAATGCTTAAAGCATAAGTGGGACAATTTCTTGTAACTGCAACTTTTCTCAAAAGCAAAGTTTGTTTGCAGCAGTTTTCTAAAATTTCGTAAGTGTAACAATAACAACAAAACAGCAACAACAGTGCTCTGGAGCAGGAAATCAAGACTGTCGCTTTCAGAAATATAGTTTATTGTTAAATTCTTCCATTTTTCTGTAGCTCAAGCTGAGATCTATTATTTCTATCCAAGTTGCATAGACTCAATATAGTCAAAACCAGGATGAAACTGTTAATTCTTGAGGCATCCCAAGAAAGCATACATGTGTAATGTATAGCTGCCCACCACTGGTTAATTAATACATCCCTGTGGGAACATTTCTGTGCGTTTTCCCTGTTCTAAGCTGTTGGTGCAATACTGGGAACAGCAGTCAAGGTGCTCTTTTCAGAGTTGCACCCTGAAGCCCAGGTTTGTTACACTTGTCCTTTTCCTCTTCCAAACAGCTGAGGAAAAAAATGAGATTGGTGAAGAGCAGCACTGCCCTCTGGTGGCCAGATTAATCCTTCACATAGGCAAGGCTTGTTTTTTCCTTCAACTCTGGGAAGAGGTTTATTTGAAAAGCAGTGCCTAGAACTGTATTGTCAGGAAAACATATGTACATGGGATTGAAACTTTCAAGTTACGGTTTGAATATGAATAGCAAAACCCCTTTTTTTGTCGTGGGTTGTTGTTGGGTTTTTTTTTACAGATATCTAAAATATTTCTATGCAAGATTAGAAATCACTGCAAAATAAAAGTGGAGTAAATTCATCCTTGGTAACTTATAAACACTACAGTGTCAGAAAAGATAAGTTCCCTTGCTTCATGTGTTATTCACTGTCTCATGAGTTTTCAACCTGAGATGATGCATTTAATGAGGACTTGTCATTAACCTGTTCAGAATAAATAATTCAGCTTTTGGAGGTCTTAATCTCTTAGTTACCAGACAAAGCACAGCAGACACTAGTTAAGATAAATAACAAAAAATATTCCTATTTGAAGATAATCAGAAAGAAGCAGGAGAGTAAAATACGTGTATTTTAACTTTGTGTATATACAATTATGTTTACATAGAAATAATGTTGTTAATCAGTTGTTTCTGCTTACATGTAATCCTTATGAAGCCCTTTCACAGGCATTCTTCCAGTTACTAGACCACTGATGGCAACCTTCTGAGAATGAATTTTCAAAAGCTTTGCATCCACCTTGCAAAGTTTTATTATGATAAATTTTCACATGAAACAGAATCAGAAGTCTATTTAAGTCAAAACATCTGACTGACCCAATCTACAACCTCTGCTACCCTAGGAAAAGGAAAAAAAAAAAAAAAAAGAGTTAGATTGTTCTGAGTGAATTGTTCTTGAAATGTCCATGTTCTAACTGTTCTGTTTTCTTAACATGTCCGTTTCATTTAGGATGCTTACAACGAGTAGGAGTCCTTTTTCATTGTTTTTTGGATGTTTGTGCTGGGAATTGAACCTGCACTGACAGATTTGTGGGGTTTGGCCAGTTTTTTCTTCCTTTTTGTAAATATATTACATGGTAGTGCTTCTGCAGTCATTTAACATTTAGAGAGATGTTTTGGGGTTTTTTGAGTACCTTAAGAAAAAGTTCCTCAGATTCAGTTGGCTGAAAACATCTAATTAATCCAAACTGCTCTCTAACCTGTATTTCCCCCCATACTTCAGGCTGAGGCTTGGACCCACTCTTGTTAATTTTCACTTCTTTAGGCAACAAGCACGTCTGAAATTTCTAATAAAGGAGTAATATTTACTCCTTTGATTATTTTCTTTTTTTCACACATCTTCCTTTACAAGTGTATTTTTCAAGCTCTAACATCTTTTTTACCCTTGTCTAGTCTCCCTGGCTCAACAGAAATTCCTCAGAGGGAGGATTTTTCACGTGCCTTTTTCTTCACTTAGAGACTGACTTGACTTTAGCAGGTATATGCCAGTAGTAAGATGGATGGTGTTCCTGACAGTGACATAAATTTGTGTTTCTTGTCCATCCAGATGCCCTCTCTCTTACATTAAGAAAAAATAAACACATCGCATATAATCTTAATTTTCAGACAGATCTTTAAGTCTGCCATTATCATATCACTGTTTCCTAGTACCTTAGCTTACTTGACAGATTTCCACTTCCCCCTGCAGCAGGATTCATATGCAAGTATGATTTTTTTTCTTTTTTTTTTTTTAATATCATAACCATTTTGTGTTGTCCTAGGGCTTGCTTCACAACCAGCTAACATCAGTGATGGCAGCAATGGTGTTGTCAGTGGGAGTCCCCCCATTCGAGTGGGCTTTGGATCAAGTCTATTAGCAACAATTTCCAACTATGACCAACTGGATTTATAAGAGCTAGTTGACATAATTCTTAAAAAAGCAATGGGCTATTCCTAAAGAATCAAATACATTACACCCCTAAGCTTAGCTGATCCTTCCAGATATTAGAACAGGTAACCTAATTATCTGTATCTGTCCATTTTGGGGTGATAAAAGGAACATATCGCCTTGCTATCTAAATGCCACTATACAAAAAAAAAAGACCTAATGAAGCTGAACCCACAGCTCCAGGAAAGAACATTTTAGTTCTATTATTCTGCAAAATTGCAAGAGGACTAGTACAGCCTGGGGAAGATTGTAAAATGAATTATCCTTAGCTGCACTTTCTCTTATGGCCTGATTCCAAAGCAAAGCACTTTCCTTTCATTCCCTATAAATATCTTTTCCTGTCATCCCTTGGTTTATTTTACTTTAGGGACATGATCAGCTTTTATCTGCTTTTAAAGATCCATTTCTGACAGCAGGTAACAGCCTTTGGAACCTTTTGCCTTCCCTATCACTTTAGACTTTTTGTGCCATGAAATTGGTCTTTTTTTCCTTCTTAGTTTGCAGACAGTGAAAGATGATGCATCAGCCTTCTTGATGTTTCCCACTGGGCAGCAAGAAATGACCAGGCAAAAAGCCAAGTCTGAATGAGATCACCACAGAGGCAAACAATTCAACAGTGTTGTTTTTTCCTCAACTTTTCATTTAACTAGAATTTCATTTTGACTCTACAAAGGAGGAAAGACTGACTCCCTCCAAAAATACTTTATTTAACAAACAAAAGCTAAAGTCCTCCTTTACTGTGGAGGGAGGACATACTCTGTGGTTAGTCACTTTACATACTGTGATGTCTAAGTTCAAGGGAGTGATGAATGATTCAGGGTGCTTGCAGGGCTGCCAGACTCTGGTTCCCTACATAGTCCTCTGAATTGATCCTGAGTATAGATCCTGAATTTGTGTCCTTTGTCCATGTTACTTAACATACGTAGCAGTTCATCAGCACCAGAATCCCCTGGACCATCTGCCTGGACCACCTGCCTGGACCACCTGCCTTTGATGTTTGTAGGCAGTATGAGGAGCCTGTGTGCTGTGTTCTGTGAGCAGTTCAGTGGTAGGCAGTGAAGGATAAGTGCCCTCTGACCCCTCTTCAGTCACATCTGGCATAGTTGAGCCAGTACAAGGAGCACAATTACAATCTCATGCAGCCCAGTGGAAAAAACAAATCTCCTTTAGAGAACCCAGAAAGCACTTAGAAATGGTTGTGTGACTCAGAGAAATATGTCTGGGGTACAGTTCATATAGGCTTTACCTAAATCTGCACTAAACCCTTCTAAGTAACAGGAGGATGTCATCTATGGTCTTAGTACAACTAAAAGTAGTCCCACTTACATTGAAAGACAGCCTAATATTCTATTACATATTATCTTTGGGCATTACTTATGTTATAGAATGAAAACTTATGCCAAGAAAGGTGTAAAAGAGACAAGAAAAGTTAGATTAAAACCAATGAATAATTTCTTGGAGAATATTAGATTTACAAAATGAAATAAGAGATATTTCATTAACATTTAATTTTATGTTCATAATTTTCTATTTATTAAAGATTTTTAAAAGTTTATGTCTACTTAAATTATAATCATCACAGTAAATATAAAGTACTAGGAAAAATAAGCACATTGATTGGAAACAGATAACATTTGATTAAATTTCTAATTTTGAATTGGTATTAAAGACAAAAGCATAATATCACTGAAGTAACTGTAATTATTAACTGGATTGATGTAATTGGGGTATGAATAAGAATAGAAAATTAGAAAGTAAAATTTGCATACAGAAAATTTGAGGAAAAAGTTTAAGCTTTCTAGTGTATATTTTTCTGGGAAAACTCTCTAAATTTTTAATATACATGATAATGGAGGCAAATGTTCAGAAACTTTCAGAAGTTCTTGGAAATCTTCCTTTGACATACCAGGAGCCTAAAATTTGTGCAGATTAAGCACTCCTTATAAAAGAGGGCTTTTAGAAAGATACTTCTTAACGTGTCTGAAAATAGACTGCTCTCAGGCAGGTTTCAAAATCATCACTACTGAAACAGTGTTCAGTGAGCACAGCGTACATGCTACAGTCAACTGTCTGTTTAATCTGTGATATCAACTTCACTGCACAGTGAAGCATCACTGTGGAAGTTAAACAGAAGATATGGTCAGAGTAACTGTTGTAGCAAAATGCAGAAATCCTAGTGATTCACACAGTAGTTTAAAATCTCGTCCCTGAGAATCAAAAATGCTCTTTTCTAATCATGGAAGAAGAAAACTATGTTTTCTTTGTCTGTGTTGAAATACAAATAATGATAAAAGAATTAGGTTCAACAATAAATAAAGTGGCTGCCTGCTTAAACCTTATATGTTTTTCCCAAGGAGTGGCAAATCAAGAAAGAAGGTAGATTTTCAACCTAGGAAAGACTCTGAAATTGAAAAATAAAAATGTTTTAGTTCGCCAGAAATGTTAAATCCTCTTTTGGAGTTGCACTAATGTCCAGAAGAAAATTCACAAGAGCTAAAGAGCTGCTAGTAAGTAATTCTGTTTTCCAGAACAAGGACCAGAACTAAAGGTTTTTGTGCAACTTCCTGAGAAATTAAATTTAACTCTATTGCTTATCAAATTATGAGTTACATCTGACATATATTAGCCTTAACACTTTGGATTTTAATGCCCTAGAGCACATACTAGACAGATATTTTTTTATGAAGACAAGGTAAGAGCTATCCATAGAGCTGGAAAGCATATCACAGTGAGTGTATATAAGTATACCTAACTCAGCCTATGGGGCAGAGAAAGAAAGCATGGGGTGAACATAGATGAAAAATTGTGTGGTTTGGATTGCAATCCTACCTATTCCACTCTTACATGTACTGCCATATTCAATATATGAAGTTATTTCACATATATCCATCGGTATTTTCCTATGGGAAGTGTGGATAATATAGGTTAGCAAACTATCTTGCCGTAGAAGAGCAGTGATAAACTAGCTAGCATTTATAAATTGTATTATTAAATATTAAGAAAAGGCAATCTGTAAGACAGAAAGTACTAATTCGAATTATGAGTAAAAGCCCAACATATAGAACATGAAATTAAAAGTGCATTTTAATAACCAAAGTTCTGAATAAGGTTACATAATGTTCCTGTACTGTAGTGTCAGAGTGTCATTAACTTGTCATGTCATATATTATCTGTTTTAGTTGTATTAAATGGTAAGGAAATGACATAATAAAGAAGAATTAACCAAGTGCTATCCACTCGTAACTGTTTCACTTTATCTGTTTCATTTATTATTTTTATTGTAAAGCCACACATTACTCACACTAAAACAGTTTGCTTTTTTAGGTTCAGATAAACTCTTCTTTTTTATAATGTATTTCCCCTTTCCGCCCAATCAGAAATTACTTTTCAGATTTTGGAGCCTGGGAATTTTCTGCTTTAACTTGAAATCATTAGTTCTATTTTAATACCTTTTGTAATGAATTTTTATAATTAATTATATAAACTCTAACCGACAGAAAGTGACAGTGGAGAAAAAAAAGGCCTTAAACACAGGCAGATTAATGAAAAATAAATATACAGCCTGTGATGAGTCCAGTATTCTCTGCTAATTCTTACATCCTTTGCCAGCTGTTGCAAAAATGTAAGTATACCTTTTCATAATTAGTTATTAAGAAATATGATTCAGAAAAAAAATTATCTTAATGAATGTTCCTGTAATTTACAGTTGTACATTTGAAATTAATAAGTACCAGTACTTTATCGGTTCCACTGAATAAGTAAAATATAATTTTCATTCATACATTACTTTCCATCATAGGGATTTTAAGGAACCGAACAACTAATGAAACATCTCTGGTCATGTTTAAATACAATTGAATCCTATGTTTAATTATAGCATCATAGAATGGTCTAGGTTGGAACGGACGTTTGAAGAATTTCTAGTCCATCCCCCCAACTCCTGCCACAGGAAGGGACATCTTCCTGTAGATCAGGTTGCTCAAACTTCCATTCAACCTCACCTTGAGCACTTCCAATGATGGGACATCCACAGCTTCTCTGGGCACCTGTTTCAGTGTCTCACCACCCTCATCATAAAAAAATTTCTGCCTTACATACAATCTAAATCTACCGTCTTTTAGCTTAAAACTGTTACCTCTTGTGCTATCACTACAGACCCTGGTAAAAATTCTGTTCCAGTCTTTCTTGTAAACCCCCTTTATATACTGAAAGGCTGCAACAAAGTCTCCCCAGAGCCTTCTCTTCTCCAGGCTGAACAACTCCATCTCTCTCAACCTTTCTTCACAAGAAGGATGTTCCAGCTCTTTCATCATTTTTGTGACCCTTCTCCGGACCAGCTCTAACAGGTCCATGTCTTTCTTCGGTTGGAGCCCCCAGAACTGAATGTATTGCTGAGAGTAGAGTAGAACAGAGTAGAGCAGAGGGGGAGAATCACTTCCCTCCACGTACACACTGTTCGCTGGGCACATACACAGTGACTGAATGGTCAGTCTTTTTAAGATCTGCCTATTGTTAGAATTAATGCATAAAGTTACTGAACCACACAAATCAAAAATAGCTTGTCCGAATCATGGATGTAGGTATCCATCAAGTATGGATTTGCAAGGTGACTTCCTTGAACTTTTGTGAATGATCATCCTGTGATTTTTTGACTCCAAATTCACTGAATATGTCTTGAATAATGACAAGCTTCCTGTAAAATTGCACAGTTCATAGGATCTTCAGATTTCCTTTTCTATTCTGCATAAAGTTTCTGGTCCTGAATTCTCATCTGGTATTTTTAGAGGAACACAGTTCAAGATAGGGCTCAATTTTCAGAAGAGCTCAATCTTTTAAGTGTGAATATGACATATGTTAGGCCCCATGTGAAGTTTGAAAGCAGATTATGCTGTCAGATTAATATAGCCATAGTCTTCTGTTTGAGATCCAAGTGGATTCTAGCCCATCAAAGGATGAGTAGAATACATCTGACTGTTAGCCAAGTCTTCCTCATTTGCATCCTATGCAACTTAATGCATTTCTGTTCTTTTCGGCTGTCTGTCAGATCCAAATCTACACTTTTCATGAAGTTTTAGAGTTAAGAAGTGTTCCAGCATTATGTCTTTAGGTCAGTAAAAGTGAGTTGTAAAAGTTATAAAGAGAAGTTTTGTCTATGTGTTGAGTTTTTTAATATTTTTTTTCTATAAAGTTACTAACACATGGCAGGTGTAGTTGGCTGTGCTTTAGACTGGCTTTTATTCTAATCCAAATTCTAAATTTCCATAGTCAAACGTTATCTGCCTATGGAAAAAATGCATTTTCCTTCTGGTATTAAAAGGCTGAAGAAAAATCTTCATTTAAAAAAAAAAGGAGGGGAACACCTGCTTGTGTCATCCTACTCACTCTAGGACCTCCTATTCATCCACTCTTTACTGAGAACATGTGTAAGACCACCTATAATGTTTGTTTTTCAGGGGGGAACCCCAGCTGCCTCTCCAAGCAGGCATTCAGAGCTGAACTGGTAACCTCATCTGGACTAAGGAATTTAAGGAGAACAGTAGAAAGACTGTAAGTTTTGTGTTTTGTAGTAAAAGCTTGAGCTGTAAGATATATCATTTTTGTTTCTTATGTTGTACAGTAAAATGCCTCAGTGCTCTTCTAGTCATTGTTTAAGTTAAAGCGAACTTTGCAAGTGCTCTACTTATTAAAATTTGATGATAGGTTTTGTTCCTGTGCATTATTCATTTCCTTTACTTGAAACATTTTAAAAGAGAAAATGTATAACATTAAGCCTATATGACTTTTCATTACATCTGTATCTAATTCTTGCTATTGATTTCCTTCTTCCTTTGGTTGCTGATATCAAAATCAATCATAAGTGACTAGGTAGATTTTACTAATGCAACAACAGGTGTTTTTTCATGTCAAACTATTCAGTCACCGTTGTCTAACATTTCTCTTCCATCTATAGGCAATGATGACTCTTCCTGTGCAAACTCTGAACTGTGCAATTTGTTCTGTGAACATCTAAACCACTTTCCCTTGATTTTTGTTTTCCCTGTTTTAGCTGGTTTTACTGGTAAGTTTTGTAGTTCTGTTTTTCTCAGAAAAACTTTCTCTTTTTTTTTCATTCTCTTTTTTCTCACTAAAATTATTATGGTTTATATTCAGAAGTGCCCATACCCTCCGTGTGTTGTGTAACCCCAAAAAATTACCCAGAAGAACAAACATTCAGTACCAAGATCAGTCACTATCTTGAAGGTGCAGAAGCCTTCCTTTTATTTTCCCACATTTGTTTTTTTGCACAGAAAATTACATCCTGAAGAAAGTAAGTTAGATTGTAGCTAAGCAGTTGCTACCCATTGTCTGAAATCAGCCTTGTTTGCTTTCATTGTGGTAATACCTAGAGATCTTATGAGTGAGGTTCTGTCTTGCAGCATGCTGTGTCTGTTGTGATGTCCAAGGTCACAAAATTACTTCTATTCAACTTTTTGGTTTAAGTGTCAGTGACACCTAAGGGCATATTCACAGACAGGTGTGAGCTTATGTACTCTTCTAAATGAAGGTCTTAGGCTCTGCTTCAGCAATCAGATCTATGCAGGTGTGTAGTGTCATTGCCATGGCCACGCAGTTCTCCTCACAGCAAATGTCATTAAATGTTGAAGTCTTTGCTGAAAAATTATACTGAGGGTAGAATATGCCCATCTGTAGGCAGATAACTGTTGTACTGAATTAATTAGAAATGGCATGTATAGGCTTAAAAGAGAGAAGTATGTCTCTGCAGCTGTAATTAATAGTGGGTAATGTTTGAGTAGATACTGGATTACTAAGTAAAAAATATATCTGAAGGGACTTTTAAAGAATAATTTTAATAGATACTTTTATTTTTTCATTCTTTCAAATAGATATAATTTTAATGTTTGTTTATTTGTATGTGTTGTGTATATATAAAAATATTCCCACACAACCTAAGTGTTTTACTACCCAACAGTAAAACTGTTCAGAAGTTACTCATTAACAAAAGTGAGTCCTATCCCACAATGGATGGCATAGGGATTTTTCAGGAAAACTAAGGGAGCTGTAGCCTTCTCTGCTCTATCACTCCAGTATGCACTGAAAGTCAGAAAGTTCTCGTGGTTGTCATCCTGCATTCATTGAGTATTTTTTTCCTAGTTGTGGTTAGTCATCTAAAGGTAACTTCAAATTTTTCATCCTCTAAGTTTAAGTTATGAATACATCAAATTAAGGATTTATATGAAGAGGATCTGAGGGTACAGGAGATAACTTAAAATTACTTTAGCTTAGATTAATTTAAATCCATTTAATAAATAGATGTACTTCTCACAGCTGATTATTGCCTAGGGAAGGAGGTAAACAAATCTAGGTAACTAAAAGGAAAGACAATGGGTTAAACAAAACAAACCCTAAGAAATGATTGCTAAAACTGTGGTCTTAGCATTACGCATTCACTCTGTTCATAACAGACAGTGACTTAATCAAATTCCTGTCTGACATGAGATGCATAAAGGGAAATGGATAAAAATTCAAGTAATTTATACTTTGTAAAAAAAACACCACAAAAAAAAAACCTAAAATAAGAAAAAAAAATCCAGTCTGTTCTCTCTACTCTGCTAAATGAGCTGAAATGATCTCATTTTCTGCTGAAAGGCTGTGCAGTAGAATAAAAAAATTACCTTTCTATGCAAGAAGGGATCTCTACTGAAAGAATATGCTACATGAGCAGAAGCTTTCAAACAGCACATCAATTTCTTGCAACTTTTAGTTTTGATTTAATAAGAGAGGGGATATGATTCTTCCTTGGGTGCAGTAATAAGGATACAACCCTAAATCCAGAGTTTGTAATAGCCTTGCTTTTTATTTTCAGGTGGAACAAGAAGTCCCACAGCCCCTTGATGAAAGAAAGTGTTGAAAGCCACAGACTAGGGAAGTAATCCTAAATGAGAAGCACCCATTTAAGGGAGCTGCAATGTGGCATGACCTCTTGTGGCTCAGCCCTCCCAGAGGAGCAATTCTTCCACTTGGCTTGTTATTCTCCACTCTGTCCCAGGCTGAGTAGCTCATAGCAGTTATTTTCCTCTGTCTCCTACTCTCTCAAACCCCCATCCCAAATAAAGATTATTTCCAAAAGGCTTTCTAAATAGCGCAACAAACGAAAGTTCCTAATCATAAGAATTGCAGGTACAATAATGCTGTTAACTACTAGCCTCTACCTCCACTGTGCTCAGAAGCCCACTGCTGCTACCATGTTAACAGAAAGCAATGAAAGTGCTTTTTGGTCTTCACCAGCTGTGCTAATGTAAGAATGCCTCTAGCTGCAAATACTTCTATCCACTGCCTAAAGCTATCTTCACCTCTGCCACTCTCTCAGTAGCACATACTGGCCTGTGTGAAAGATTTCTAATTAATCCCCTCTGTTTTCTGTTTGAGGGTTTTGTTGTAAGGTTGTGGGCATTTGCTTCTTTGTTTGTTTGTTTGTTTGTTTTAAATACGAACTTGATGGTGAAATCAACATTTTAGCCTATGACTTCCCAGATAATAGATTTTGAGCTTGGTGATTACACTAGCTTGAGTCATGTGGATTTACATTAATAAAAGCGAACATGAATGTTAGGAATTTTAAGACTGTGTGTATTTCCTCAGATTCCTACTGTGACACACCCAGACAAAAAGAAAAGGAAATTACAATGACATATTTACAAGACTAGGGCTAATAGTATGTTTTCAAATCTGTTTTCTACACTCCATTTTCCTGAATACTACTAGGACTATGTGACCTTCTGTTTGAGTTCGTCTTCAGAGGCTGAAACTGTCTTGTGTGTTGTCATATGTGAAGAGACAGCCTGTAAGCCCTTGTAAGCCTCATAATAGTCTATAATAGCATCCAGTTATAAGTCAATTACTACCCAAAACTTGTGAGCAAGACCTAATAAACCTGCCTTTCTTTGCTGAACAGTAGCTCAACAGAATTTGCTTTTACTCTCAGGGAAAATACAATCTTTGACCATTACATAATGTCATAAGTTGCACATATAGGATGTTAATGTTCTCTTGGTAGCAGTGCACCAATGAATACAAGATATACAAAAATTATACAAAATATAAAGTCTTTTTTTGGATATTATGAATGAATATGTAAAGGATTTTTTTAACATGTGAAATATACTTGATGTATTTTGGCTTTTTTGTGTCCAAAATTGGAAAATACATTTCTATTAATACAAAGAGTTGGAATATCTTATATTCTATTCAATGCCTTATTCCATGAAGAAAATAAGATAAAGACCTTTTTTCTGTTCTTGTATAGATTTACCAGAAGGAGGATCTAGGTAGAGTTTGTGTCCCTACATAGCATTCGTCTTTTCAAACTACTGCAATGTGGTTTCTTTATCCAGCTGAAACTGTATACATGGTGTAACCTATAATAGTAAAATTCCTTTCAAAATTGTTAAAAATATATCCCCATGTGCAGTCAAGGAAAGCTTTATTTAGACAAAATTTCTGGATTCTTGTAAAAGAACATGTAGTATACAGGTTCTTCACTCATCCACAATACTGAGTTGCAGATTTCAAATCTTTTCTTCTCACAAAAGGAGAGCACATGGACTTACAAAAACTTCTTTGAAGATGAATGAGTATTCTGCTTGTTAAAGAAACTTGGGATCAAAGTAAGTGTGATTAATAATTGTTTTATTCTGAATATTATGAATTGTATTATGTTAAGCTCTAATGTCTAAGTCAAAATTAATTTGTCTAAATAACTGTTTGAAGGGACTATACTCTTCTGTTTCATTCAGTAGATACAGAGCTGAGACTACAGAAATGAGAGATCTCCTGGAGAAGAAATTTAATTAATTTATTTATTTATTTCTGCCCAATTCTCTACTGTCTTTATTAAGATTATTTATTCTTACCTGTTTCTTTGGAAAAAAAAATATTTAAAATTAATGATCAAAGGAATGCTTCATACACTAAGCAAAGTAATTAAGCAGACTTAGACTGTGAATACAATAATACGTTGTTATTTTTTTAAAATATGAAAACAAATTTATAAATTTAGATTTAGGAAAGGATTATTTTGGTTGATTGATTTTCCCTTTCCCACATCCTGCCCACTATTCACCGCGGCAGAGTACAAAAAGGAAAAAAGGACAGAAAAAGAAAACTTAGAGGAAAATAAAAAGGAAAAGTGGCATAGGGAAAATTCTTCAGATACAAATATTTTTCAATAGAGGATTTTAAAAAGAAAAACCACTTTAAAAATTTCAGAACTTTTTGAAGGTGAAGTAATTTTAAGTAGCACAGTCATAAATTTTCACAAAACATCTCTATCAAGTCTGACAGGGTCTACAAATTAAGAAGCTGACATAGTCATTAAAATTAATACATTTTGCAAATAAAGAGTATCTGAAGTACTTCAACCATCTGTTTTTCAGAAGTTATTGATATTTGGTAATGTTTGGTTATTTTCTCTATATTACCTTTTGTTGCATAACATAGTACTTATTTAGTACTTATTCAGAATAAGACACGTGGGAAAGTTGATTTCAAAAGAGGTAATTTCATTTTTTTAGAACTAATCAGGTCTAATACTCTAAAAAGAACAAAATGTCCAGACATATCAACCATGACATGGGTCTGGGCCACCACTTTCAGCTGCAGGCCTAGCAGACTTTAGTGTAGGAGAATGCAGAAAATTCTATCATGCAATCATTTTAATACAATGGATAACTGTATTCTTCAAAAGTTATTATTGTTATTCCACACTCTTTGTTAACTTACTTGTACAAAATACTGTAAAATAGAATTAGGAAATAGATTAACAGTAGTTTAGCACCTATAAGCACCACAGCATTAACTACACAACAGGTATTTTGTGCCACCACAGCATTAGGTTAGGTTAACTGAAAGCAAGATGACCAGGAAATACTAGAGATATCAGACAGGAGAATTGGAGGTCTCCCCAGGTAAAATGGTCAGCATGAATAGCCCAACTAAAAAGCAGCTCATCATTTACAGCCTATAAACTTACATTATTCCCTTTATAGATTTAGGCAGTTTCATATTAGTGCTTAAGATGATAAAAGAAAGATTTGGCATGACAGTATTGGTCTGACCGTGGTATTTGCTAATGCAAGGGTTCATATCTTCTTGGAACTTTTCAGAACTGAACTCTTAGTTAAGAGTTTCCTCCCTAGAACGTTAAAATTCCCTACAACCTAAGTAGTGTTAACTGTTAAAATAATAGCTTTTATCTTCTGGTTTTTCCTATTTTTTACTTGTCATTTAGAACCCACAATGTCACCAACTACCACGAATACATATGCTTCATATGGTTGTTTTAGGTTTAATGGCTATCTATGTCATCGTTAATTATTTACTCAGTATATTACATCATTAGATTAAGTAATACTCTTTTTATCTATTGTACTGGATCTGGCCAGAATGGAGTTAACTTCCTTCATAGCAGCCTGTATTGTCCTGTGTTTTGCATTTGTGGCTAAAACAGTGTTTCTAACTCAACTAACTTGGCTATTGCTGAACAGTGCTTACACAGTGCCAAGGTTTTCTCTTTTTCCTATTCCGATCCCCAGTGAGTAGAATGGGCATTGGTAAGAAATTAGGCAGGGACAGAGCCAGATCAGCTGATTCAAACTGATTAGCGGGATATTCCATGCCATATAACATCATGCATAGCAATAAAAAGTACTATAAATACTTGTAACTAATCTTACTGGAGAGATACCCTTGAACCTTTGTAATTCTTTGCTACTGTTTGGAAGTGGGGGTGTCAACAAAAGAGCAATGGCACCTCTGTATGTCAAAGTGAGTCACTGGGTGTGAATTTGTTTGTTCATATCAAACTGTACTGCAGCAATGGCATTTATTTCAAGAAAGTTACATTTAGGAAAGGAAATTTTGAGCACCTTTTTATAAGCAGATCACTCCTGAGCTTAGAAGGGACCAGATCACGGGAGCCAGACTCAAGCATCATAGGCAAAGGTAGTGCTCTGGCACATTTAGCGGTTGTATCAAGCTTTCCATACAAAAGTTCAGAGGTGAACATGCTTCTCATTCTTCACCAAGTCAGGATAATCCAAATTCTGTTGAAGGCTCAGTAAACTTGTAAACTTGGGACCATTACTGGACTTGTATTTAAAAAATAAAGCAACACAATATATGTATATAAAGTAGGCTTTTAAAAAACATAAAGCATGAACAACTTTGCCAGATCAATGGTCCATCTATCCAGGTAATCTCAATAGGATGCTCTATCTCTCAATGGCAGATGCCACTTAAGAAACATGCAGAAACCTGGTTACTCCCAAACTTAATAACTTAATTGCCCTCCTCCATACCTACCCTAAGTCTACTCTGTTATTCTTCAGATACAGAGAATGGAAACTGCCTATTCAGCAGAAGCTACACTCAAGATGAGCGTGCCCCAAAGGTTTTGAGTAACGTGTTAAGTAAATTTTAATTATGTTCTCTTTATTTTTGCCATTAACCCTCTAAATGGTGCCCTCAATATTTTCTTTGCTGTCCTGGCTGCTATCATGCACTGAATTGCAAATTTCAGACAACCGCTAGCAATTCTCCCAGGATCTTTTTCCCAAGTTATAACTGCTACTCACAACTTCAACATTCAGTGAAAATTTAGTTTCTTTAATACTTCTTCATGTGGAATCTTGTTAAAGTATTTTGTACATTTAGATATTTCCACTATATACCTTTATCTAAATGCCTGTTGACACCCTCACAGCACATAATTCCAAAATACTGACTTAAATATTATGCACAACTGTTTCAAAGGGATGCATACATTTTATCTACCCAAAAATACACACATACAAAAAAATTGAAGGTAATTTTTTATGTACTCTCCCTCTCACATTTTAAGATTTAAATCAAAAATCATATATTTGTATCCTTGAATTTATCTAAAACAAATGACTTTATGCTCACTATTTCTTTCAGCACAGTTACTTTTGAAAATAGTGTTTACTAAATAATTTCTCCAGTTATATGGAAAACTTCACATTATTGTAGAGAAATCAATGAGTTCCTTTAAGAAAGAAAAATTGTAATAATTAATTCCTGAATAACTCTCAGTTTACAAAAATTACGTTGCTTTTCAAAATTCATAAGGTATTATTTTTTACTTTTTTTTTTTACTTTTTCTAATATTTCTGGTATTTTTTATCTTGGTTTACAGGTTTTTTTTACCCTGATTCTAGGTTTCTGGAATGTCTTTCTGTCATGTTCCTTCTTTAATTTTCTTCTCAGTAAATCTAAATCTCACTTTGACAGAATATGTCCTAAATCTCTATATTTTTATTTTTCACTGGAGATTGGTTTTTTCAGAGCATGATATTTATTAGAAATGAGGTGAAAAATCAGCTTTTGTATTTTATTTAACTAATAATTTCTCTCCATCTCTGTGACTTCTGAATGAGCAGGTGTTTTCTGTTGACTATCCCAGGAGCAGTGTAAATGCTGTTAACTATTCTGTCTTCACTATTTCAAAAGTGTTGTGTTTTTCATGCTTTTTTATAAAACAGTTTAGAAATAATTAAAAAAAAATCTAATTATTTTAATTTGTTTCACATCGTTCCTAGACAAAATAAAACAACTAAAATTATACAATAGCAATAAATGTTCTTTATAATTCCCTTATCCTTTTATTTCTCAAATTTGTACAGTTTGTATAAATATTATTGCTTGTATAGTTGTATTATTATACCATTTAATAGGCATTATACTAGACTGCTTCACCCTGAAAAATTGCCCTTTTTCTTTGTATCTGACTATCCATGTGATCACATCTGACTGCAGTGAAAATCATTGTTCTGGGAGATTATGCTGTTTTCAGCCTCTACACACTCTTTTTTTGAAAACATTGCAAAATGCATGTGATGACACAATTTGACTTTATGACCTCTTTTTTCTCTTTGATAAACTTGATCTCAAAGATAAATCTTAAAGATAACCAGCAAGAACAAATATTACGGGGGGGGGGGGGGGGGGGGGAGTGGAGGGAAGGAAAAAGCATAGTGATACAAGCAGGACATTAGTGCCCTGAATGAAACTGTACCCTTATTGAAGAAAGTCAGATGTTTGCTACAGTGTAGGAAAATATTTTATTCCAGAAATAAAGGAAAAAATCAAACAAATTTAAATAAACCAGATTTAATTTTCATGCCTATTCTTTTACAAGGACTCATCTATCATGATTATTCTATGTTACTCCTGGGGAAAAAAAAAAAAAAACAAAACAACTCAGGCTTAATATTTGTTAGAAAAGATGTGGGACTCTGCTAATTCAGCATTTACAGATTCTGAATGTTATATCTGTGTTACCCTGCCACCCTGAATCTCTGAAAACTTGTTAGATCTATGGGTCCTTAATCCTCCATGGCAGAGTCTTGGAGGCCAGTTTCTAGCAGACTGTGCTAAAATCTTTTGTCCCCAAGACAATAACTCTAATAACCTGTATTATTTTTTGTTTCAGTTGGTAGTAACAGAAAAACTTCGCAATATAGTTGTACCCTGGCAATGGTGCCTTAGAATACATGTACAACTCAATCTGGTCCCTGAATTTTAAGTTAAAGATTATTATTTTGTGACTGAAAATAGTTTAATTTTCCATTTATAGTTTAAATAATTAACAAAAGTATGAGAGAGGGAATTACATTCTTTTTTATCAACAGAATTGCTAGCTTGGTTCCACTTCTTTAGTCTTTTATCACTTCTATATGTAAATAAAAAAGATCAAAGGTCTCAAATCTATTTGCAGGGTTAGTACTTAATAACACAAATATTTAATTGTATATTGATCAGAAATAGGTTACTTATGCAAAGTTGGCAAAAATCAGGGGGTTTATAGTTGGTAAAGTGATTGCAACATTTCTATTGAAGTAATTGATGTATCTGATAGCTGGAAATGCTGAAACTCTTGTATACTTGTATAGCAAAAATAATATAGATAAAAAATGCTGATATATTTGCAAGTTTTAAAATTCTTTCTTATAGAATGACAATGAAGCACCCACTTCCCATTCCCTGTCCCTTCCTTCCCATGAGGGAAAGAATATTGTATGACATCTGAAATATTGGTCTCATCTGTAGGGACTTTTTAAGGCCTGATTTTTGGCAACATTGCTATTTGGTCAGTTTCTAATATTTATTATTTTTTTTTACCACTCTTCAGACTGACTTAAAAGAACTACTTTTTTTCTCTCTTACTTTTTTTATTTTTCTCCAAAACGTATGAAATCTGTCAGAGTTGATTTACATTTTTATATAAATCCTTCCATGCAGAGTAGTCCTGTGTCTCAGTTGTCCACTTTTCATTATTTTTTGAGTGGCAATTCTGATTTTTAAATGAAGGCGAATTGAGGCTGAAAGCTTCTCATAGAAAAAAAGTTTACAATTTCAAATTTCATTGTTAGTATTTCATGTGCTCTGTTACATTTTCCCATTTTGGATAGACATTAAAACAACAAAGTCACCAATGGCTTTAACAACAGAAAGTAATAAAACTTTTTACCATTTAGCTTCTTGGGAGGATTTAAATTGTTTCAAAAGAGATATGCTTATTTTTGTAGCACTCACAATGGATAACAAGGAACAATACAAACACAATGACCAAAATTTGAACTTCTGTTCAAATAGATGAGTCCAATTATATGAACCTTTGAGAAAGTAATTACATGCTTAGTTGACCTCATTTTCAAAATCCAAGAGCATTTTCCTCATCTTTCTGTGTTATCTGTCAGCTACTGTCAAAATAGTTATAATGAAAAAATATAAATAAAAACCCCATTGTACATTCTTTATTGCTCCATCATCTCGTCAAATCTCCAATGTGAAAAGTTAATTCGGTGCAAGATGTCAAATGGATTATCACAGAGGTCTAAACTGGATGCCTTTCCACATGCGTTTAAAAGAATATAAATTATCTTCTGTTCTGTAGTTATTTTGTGTGCCAAGTGCAGAGGACAAGAAAATAACAGTGATCAAGTCATTTAGTGTTATAACTTTTGATCTTGAAAGATGCAGTACAATTGTTTACTTATCATCCCTTTCCTCCAAAACAAACACATAATTTTTGCCCTACTGTTATGTTAGGTATAAAGTGGGATTTTTCAAAGGATTCTGCACTGGTGTAATTTTTCTTCTACAAGTCAGGCTCAACTTCTACTGAAACTTTTACCACAAATTTCAAAAGGAAAGGAGCAAGATTGAGGCCAAATGTTTTTGGAAGGATGTGCAAGTACTTTTAACATCCAAAAATATCATGCTGTCAAAATGTTTTGTAAGTTGTGTATTTAGAGAGAGCAAGCTTATGCTTACGTTTGACACACTGAGCAATAGGTAAATGCTTATCAGTGTTCTTTTACAGCTTCTTTGGCCGCAGCTTTCTCCTCATTTTGTGCACTATTTATATAACTGAACTCCAAGGATTTCAGATTTACTTCTTCTTATCTTCTTCAAATTGACTTTTTTTTCTGTCGGACCTGTGTATCTGATTTTCCTTTGCTCTGGCTGATGTGGTCAACCAGAAATAAGCCCTATGAGGTGGTAAAAAATGACATTATAATGGAGATATTTGAGGGTTTGTTTCTTATAGTCTGCCTTTCAGAATCTCAGTCAGTTAAGAGAGCTATCACATCCATAATATAGCTACACAGGAGTAAAATGTTTCATAAAATCATATGTATTTCACATAGAGATTTCCCAAATCATTCCAAAGGCTTATGGATAAACGCTCTTGGTCTTTGTACTATTGACTATGTAGGTTAGAAATAAGCATAATTATTGCTTCTTAGGCATTTCTTACTCTTCCTGCTCTGGAGATATTTATGGGTAAGGTTTTCCAGGGCTGTAAGAAAGGAGATAAGTTTTAAATAAGAGCGTGCCTAAAAGAGCCAAAGATTTAGCAAGATGATGCAGAGACTGGGACTTTTAAAGCACTTAAATTTCAGAGAGACAGGTGCTATTCCCTTTTTTATAGTTAAAATTTAATGACCTCATAAGTACCTTCAGTGAGCTGATAGGCAGAACAGGGGATAGTAATTCTTATCAACTTCCAAGATCTGTGGTCAACAAAGTGTTTAATACTTTAAATAACACTCATGAAATACAGGTCTTGTTACTTTAATTAGTATTTGAACATGAAGTTTCCCATTTTTCCTATTTTTTGAGACACATTTTTGAATATGTATCAAGGCTAACAGTTTGCCAACTAGGATGGACAATACTGGGAAAGATTGATGAAGACTACACAAAAAGTAAAGGACGCATTTAATGACAGTTTTTGAATATTTGAAAACATTCTTTTTCCCCATACTTTGCAGAGATTATAGATACCATGAAATGGTTTACATTGGATGCAAAGAGGTTAGACTAACCCATAGCTAAGTCTTTGTTTCAGACCTTCTTTTCTGTGTTTTGTGGCCCCTTAAGATGCAAGTAGATATGAAGATTTTATTCCAAAGCTGTTTTAGAAACAAATATATACTGACAAAAACCTGTGTGTCTACTATAGAATCATAGAATCATAGAATTGAATCATAGAATCATAGAACTGAATCACAGAATCAGAATAATAGAATCATAGAATGATAGAATGGTTTGGGTTGGAAGGCACCTTACAGATCATCTAGTTCCAACCCGCATGTCACGTGTGGGAACACCTGTCCAGGTTTGAAGTAAAACAGAACCAATTTTCTGTTCAGTAATTTTACATTTTAGCTAGGCCTCTTCTAACTGTTTGAAATTAACAGCATATTGTGGAGAAAACTGCTCGTTCTCAGAATGGTAAGACCAATGTTTGTGCTCCATGCCAAGGAACGGTATGCAGAGAGGCCCTTGCTTATACTTACTGCCATAACAACCAAGGTCAGCCCATTTCGTTATTTGCCCCCTTAGAGGGTCGGAAATGGAAAAACATAGAGGGGTCACATCAGTGGGGAGGAGCGGACAAGACAGGTGAGCCAACCCTGACCAACTGGGGTATTCTATCCCATCTGCCCCATGCTCAGTGTAAAAGCTGAGGGATTAAAGGGTCAACTCTTTCTTCAATGGCCGACGTCCAAAGAGGACTCTGTTCATCTGCCTTTGATCCCGATCTGTGTGTTCCTGACTCCAGAGCTGGAACCCAGTTCCCATCCGTTGCTGAGTCCAGTCTGGGACTTCCCCAGTGTCTGCTGGTGATGTGACTGTCATCCTGGGAGCTTGATACGGTTTTGTATATATTGTATCTATTTCATTATTTTCTTCTTTTTTATTTTAATATTAATTCTTCATTAAAGTAGTTTAGTTCATTCTAAACTTCTGAATCTCCTTATCTCTTTCTCTCCTCTCTTATTTTTTTGGGGGGAAGGGCCATCTGTCGGTCTGGTTTTGGTAAATTTGGCTGAAACCACAACACCACCTCCCACTAGAGCAGGTTGCTCAATGCCCCATCCAACCTGGCCTTGAACACTTCCAGGGATGGGGCATCCACAGCTTCTCCAGGCAACCTGTCCCAGTGCCTCACCACCCTCACACTAAAGAATGTCTTCCTAATATCTAATCTAAATGTCCCCTCTTTCAGTTTAAAACTGTTACTCCTCATCGTATTGCTACACTCCCTGGTAAAGAGTCCCTCCCCATCTCTCCTGTAGGCTCCCTTTAGGTATTGGAAGGCTGCTATAAGGTCTCCCCGGAGCCTTATCTTCTCCAGGCTGAACAACTCCATCTCTCTCAGCCTGTCCTCACAGCATAGCATACCGTTCTCAATAAAAGCTAAAGAAGACAGAAGGAAAACGTTCCCTTGCTATTTTTATTTTCTTTTCAACGTTTCCATATCAGCTTATACAGCACAAATCTATATTTACAGCAATGTTGCTGTAATTGCTTTTATTCATAGAAACATTGTGGTAAATTTACTGCTGTTTTCAGTTACTGCTCCACACTGGCTTTTACATTAATTCAATCAGAGCTACAATAATGCTGCTACTTCCTCCTGACCTTTGCCTTTTACCTGCTTATTTTGCCATTCAGTGTTATCAGTTGAGTTAAGACTGATTCTTTCCCATGTGTGCTATATCTGTTCCTGCCTTGTCCTATTTATTTGTTGCAGAGAACTTTTCATTGGCATACTCTTTTCTTTACTCAGATGGTTCATGTTATTTTCTGCTTTCTTCTGTCATCAGTCTACACTAACTAGTGTTACATTTATTGATTGCTGTTATCTTCACTTTGTTCCCATGATCCAGACCTTTTTTCCTCTAGTAATAAGGGGGAATAGAAGGAAGCACATGCATCTGGGGGTGGAAACCCAGTTAACTAATTCAATATGACTAAGTAACATTTTCTAAATGGAAGGCATCATGTTATATTCAGCTCACCTAATTTTAACTACCTAAAAATTAGACATTTATGTTAAAATACGTATTTATGATGTTCATTTTTTTAATGAAGAAAAATTGACTGTCTCCAGAAGAAAATTCTTCCTCTCACCATTAGTTCTCCAAAGTTAGGTGAAAGTCTTCCTTTACTCTTAGTGTTAGCTGCTAGCTCTGTGATCATTTCCACTGAAGTAAACTGGATTCATAACAGATTTCCTTTTGGGATACTCTTAATGTTCCCCACTTCTATCATAATCTATTAGGAAGCACACCTCTTTGATTCTAGCTTAAAATACGATTCTCCGATTATGTGTTGGGAACTCTTGGAAAAGTAAGTAAATGTTGAGCTGCAGCTACCCGAAGTCAGCCAAGGTATTGATTGTTCTGAAAAGGAACTTCAGTGCTGTCCCGTGGAATCTTTCTGGATGTGCTTCAGCAAGAGATGTTATGATTTTGTTTGTACTGGGGCTTTTTTGTGGGGTTTTGTTGTTGTTGCTTTTTTTTAAAAAAAAATTCTGTCTCCATATTGTGGGAAAGGTAATATATTCCACTTTTGCTTTCTGTGCAAATTTCTTTTTTCGCCAAGCCAGTCTGAAGAATACAACTGCTAACGACAGCTGTGGATTTGTAATTACTTTCCTGATATGGATCGATTAACATCGAGACAGAGTAGTTCCCAGCAATCCATTCGGATCATTTCATTGAACATTTAATTTTAATCCATATTTTTGAACCCTCTTCAAGGGTTATATAAAATCTGTGGGGGTTTAATGCTTGGGTTTTTTTCCTTTTTTGTTAAAGGCTTATTGGAAGTCAGAATTTAATTAAATAGTGAATGCACAAAAAGGTATAGATATTACTTGTGTGCTAGGAATCTAAAACTCCTCGGAACTCTTTGTCAGAGTTTCAGTATGGTCTTCTATATAAAGTAAATGTATTAGTCACTTAATTGCATTCACTTACCCATGACTATGATTTGGCACACTACGCATCTCATCTGTTTAGTGATTACCCCTAGGAAACTCATTTCTTGTCAGGTGTATATGTGAAAGTTCTTGGGTACTGTGTTAGAGCCAATACCATTCTCAAACGATTCCGTGAGCAGATCTGAGCAACCAGACATCAGCTCAGAGTTCTCAACAACTGTTATTTCAATATATACTTAGAGCTCCAATTTGGGAAATGGTTAGGGACTGAACGCAAATATCAGTGTCCAGTTCCCTTTTTATCTTCCCACCTTCAACATACCTTAGCCTAATGGAGACCTACATTACCTAGATCTCTGAGCAGTTATACTTATTACATAACCTTGAAACCAGGTTGGTTTTTTTGTTTGGTTTTGGGGGGTTTTCTTTGGTTTTTTGGTTGGTTGGTTGCTTGCTTTTTTTAATTAGCTCAAACTCTATGTCTTCAAGGGGAAATGGAGACCCTACTTTGTATCTTTAACTTGACTACAATACAGCTCTTTCCACATTTGTCAAACATTTTTGTGTTCTACAGCATAGTTTTTTCATCATCTCTAGTCCAATCTAAAGAAAAAATAATTACTCATTACTTACATCTTTAATACTGTATGCACTTTTAAAATTTTGTGATCTTGCCTAAGAACATCAAGGTAAGAAATAGCCTCCTAGAAAGCTGAAAATTCAGCAGGTCCTCCAAGTTGGATTATCCTGGAAATGGGTGAGCATAGGGTGTACAGAAAGCCTATGTAGTCCTCTGCTAAGTCATGACTTTTGTGCCAAGCTATGTCTAGCTGGGTTAAATATGCATGATAAAATGTTTGAAGAGAGAATAGCACATTAGTGATGTATATTACGCCACTCTTAGTCAAGCAATATTAAACAATGAATTACACAAAGAATCATGTATTATTAACTATTAAAAATTCTGATAATTTATTTAGTAAATGAGGTCCAAGTTTTTCACATCAAATGAAGTTTGATAACGGGCTGACCACTACCACATATCTTCCTCATCCTCAATACAAGTAGTCGGAAGAGTTAAAGGTAATCAATATACAGGTTTTGGATCTTTTATATATGACATTACTGAGAGGCTGTGTTTCTGTATGGACTCCCTTTTAAACTTCTCCTTATGATGTAATAGTAAAAATAAGCTCATAGTCTGTTTCTGCACTTTCACTGCAGATCCATTCATTTGATTTTCTGCTTCCCTCTATGGAACTCTGTGTAGCAAAAGGAACAAATCACCTAGACATCTGAAAACAAGTGCCATAAGAAAACTGATTTTCATTTCTTTTTGATTAGGGAGGGCAAATCTGTTTGGGTACCCAAAACATTTTTCCAAAGATAGCTAGCTATTAATGGAATGTCAGGCTTTAGATATGTTTGTGATAGACTAGGTATTGGAGGAATTATCTGAATACAACATCCCCTCCTTTCTGTGTCAGCAATCTTTTCACCCTGTGCTGAAGACTGATTGAACAAGAAAATAAAAGCAGCCCAATAATGCTACAAAACCTGTGGAGCTGCAGATGTGGATGCAATATAAACAAACTAAGTTGTAAGTCAGTTGGGCTTCTACCACAGCAGTGACTTATTTCTTTCAAAATAACCTAATCTCAAATTTCACCAGTATGACTATAAAAATTAAAAAAAGATATCAATTATTAATACTTAAATAAGTTGACATATTTCTCTGGTTTTGAACACATTAATAGAGTATCTGCCTTTGTATCATTTGAACTATTTTTGAATCATGGTATAATTGTTTTATCATACAGTTCAGAATCAGCATTATAAACTTAAAGTTTAGAAAACAACATGCAACTGATTTCACTAGTTTCCTATTTGCAAATTGTTTACCAATAGAATTGAATAATCTGGTTTAATATTTTAAATTTTATATTATTTTCTCCAGAGAATAACTTCTACGCTGCAGGCTGTTCATGATCTGTGAATACTCACAACTTGCAGTAGACGGAAATTCTCTCTAACATTGGTTAATCCTCACTCTTTTCCTGAATGAATCACACCATTTCATTAGTTTAGTCACGTAGCAAAAGAACCAAATCTAACTTTCAAGAATTCTATCAGTCTATATAGGAAACAGAAGTGAAAAATAAACCTTAGAATTATAATTAAAAGAAAAAAATATACAGCTAAGATTGCAAAATGAGAACAAACAAGAAGACAAGTAACTAAATGAGGAATAAAAGAGTAGAAGCAAGTGAAGTCAATGGCTAGAAGGAAGTTTGCAGTTACAGGATATACTTGCCATTAAGAGAGATAGAAATGGTGTGACCGAAACCTCATAAAGTTCAATCAAGGTCAACAAGTGCAAAGTTCTGAATCTGGGATGGAATAATTATGTACCAGTACTGACTGTGGGCTGACAAGCTTTTAGGGGTGTCTAATTGCTGTTTTCAGCTACCTAAGGGACAACTGCAGAGAAAATGGAATGAGACTCCTCTCAGAATCACATAGTGAAGGCCCAAGAGGCAATAAACACAAATGACAGCAACTGAAATTCCAATAAGACATAAGGAAAAAAAATCACTGTGCAGGTAGTCAATGTTGTCACAGATGTTATTTTCCCGAGTGGCTGTGGGGTCTTCCACCCCAGAGATACTGAGATCTTGCCTGGATGTGGCCATAAACAGCCTGATCTAATTTCAGTTAGCCATGGCTTGAGCAGGAGGTTGGATCAGATGACCTTCATAGGTTCCTTCCAGCATAAACTGCTTTTCTTCTATAACTCATGGTAAACTAGCATTGGCAGTGTTGAAGTCTGTCCCCACTATTTTGAAGATTTCCAAATCGGTATGTGAAACTATGGGTTCTTACATTCTTTCTTAACCAGCTCATAGTAGTACAGACTGTAACATGTTACAAACAAATTAATAGAAGAGCTCATTGTCAGCTCAGTGTCCAGGGCCTGCCTATTAATTATTGCTACCACAACCTTGTTGCGAGCTAGAATTGTTTAGCTAATGAGTTCATTTGTAGGAGCCACAACTCCCATTGGAGACTACCCATGTTGTGTCCTCAGCTAGACTGTAATTAATGCATGTGAGTGCAGATACGGCTTGACTGTCCCATGCAAGGTGCTAGTAGAATAACTGAAATGTAAATGTCCACAGCTTTTACTTGTCCTCTTGTTAATCACTTCACCATCAGGGCATAAATTCAGATTTTAAAATCCAGTGACACCTTCGGGTTATAGTATTTATCTTTGGCTAGTGGTATACAATATCAATGACACAAAGAGCTAAATTATGCAAAATATGACAGAGACATCCTACATCCATGCAATTATGTAATTCTGCTAGATGTGGAATAATCTAACACGTATAACTGAGCAAAGAGAGATATTTAGAGGTATTCTGAACTTCTGTGATAGAGTGAACATTCAGAAAAATATAAACTTAAATCCTTTGTAATGAGGTGTATCAGTCATTGGTAAATAATTACAAATAGTTAAGAGATACTACAGTGCTATGGTTCAGCGGTACAAATTTAATCGCTTATACACACGTAAGCATGTATACACACACACACAAACATTTATAATCATATAAGTGTGTCTCATATACAATATATATAAAAGCAGTTCTTCCTCTAATTCATCTAGCACAATGACTGAAAGATCTCACCCATTTGCAGGATACAGGCTGAGTTTACTCTTGCTCTGTCATGGCAATATGATTAAGTTGCCCTGAATTTTACTAGTGTGACTAAGTTCAGCTGAAGGCTGAATACACCCTTAAGATACCATGGAGTATCTCATTAACTTTGGTTTTAAGTAAATAATTATTTATTATTAGTTATGGGAAATATTACTGGATTACAGTAATATGTAATAATACACTAAATCGAGGATGCGACTGTGAGGCCAAGATTTTGATTTTGATTTAGAATGCTTCAAATCTGACCAGTTGTGTTGGAGATGCTTTCAAGGATCCTTGTTCTCAAAGACTCAGAAGAGAACTGTTTTGTCACCCATGAGTCTTATTTCAGACCTTTCTAATTTCTTCCCAATTTTTATTATCTCAATTTCTGTCAATTTACAAGTAGCTAAAGTCTCTCTCTTATAAAGATTAACTCCAACAAGATTCCCTTTCCTTTTATAGGCAGGAATATGGCTGGTTTACTTAGATTCTCCAGTTCCATAAAGGGAGCTGAGGAATGTCATACCATATATCCGGATTTAGGACCTCTGATCCAGAGTCAAAAACAGTGGCTCACAGAACATGAAACATAAAATCAGTATGACTTTACTCTTCTGGAACTGATTTACTCAAAAGTTTTGACAGATTAAATTTGTAACAAAAAGTTCTGGACTGGATGGTGCATTGTTCATTTAATTTAGTCTTTCTTTATTAAGGATGCAGCACTAGCCAGCCACAATGCTTTAACTTTATCAAAGCCTTGTACCTTATGGCACATTTATGCCTGGCAAGGCATAAATATAAAATATAAAATAAGCATATATGTCATAATGCCTTCTCTGGTTAGTTGTCCAGATACATGGTCAAAGAACCATGCCTTACACAAATTAAATTTGTACTGCTTAATTACCATTCAGTGCTGAATGTGTTACTGAAATATGACATAGTACTAAACAACTCATTTGCCAACACTTCCTTTATATGTAAAATTACTTTTAAAGAAACTTTTTAAGCAGAATCATGACAGATATGGCTTTCACTGTCATCTTCATCACTGCACTTGTGAAGAATTGCAAAAAAACCCCCTGTGGGAGTAGTAAATCCAACAGCAATGTTTTATATTAGTTTTCACTTAAAAATATCAAATTACAAGAAATAGTGCAAATTCAGTGTCCAACCTTACATTTCTGTAGTTTTGTTTATTTTTTATCTGAGACAAAATCTCAAGTACTTTCTTTCTTAAGAGATTTCATTTCTTCATATTTGCATATCTTGTGCATGAATATGACTGTTCAGGAATGTTGTAAAACTGATGTCAATGAAGTTTTATGGTGTAATTAATTTACAGCAGTCTCTTATAAATATCTGTTCATGTGGATTATTACCCTCCTTTTCAGGTTATTTTTGTCTTTTGTCAGTCCTTAATTCATACAAGCTTTCAAAACAGAAATGAAGCCAAGGAAATCACCTGACAAAAAATATGTTCCTCTTAGTTACTATGAAATTTTGTTTGCTTCTCTGCTTGCAGTTTTTGTGTGTGTTTGTGTTGGACTGATTGTACTTTCATGGTTAACAATGCAGGAGTTAGAACGAGGTAAGTAGCCAATCTTTAACCTTTTCAGGTTTCAGCAGAGATTCAGACTTTGAAGCCAGTGGTGGTGTCATTGTAACTATATTTCATATTTCATTCTATGTTTTTAATGCTGGGGGGGGGTGGGTATGTTTTCCTCCTCTCCTCCCCAGAAATTGATGAGAAAAAAATAGGCAAAAAATACAAGCACTTAAAGCATGTTCTGAAGCCACAGAAAGGAATTTTCACGGTTTAGACTTTGGAGGAGATCCTTGGAATGTGTTTCAAAATGCAAAGCTTTGGTTATTCAATTGTATTCATCAACGAGAGAATGTAATGCTACAAATTGTGAATTTTTGCTCTTTTCTCCATGTATGAGGTTTGACTTAGGATATTGATAATCCACTGAAGTCTATGCGGAGCTTTAAGTGTTCTACATCTCTTTGAATCTTTTCATGTATTAAAAAACAATTATTTTAAAGTAACATATTGCTGTGAGAGAAATCCTGCATTAGACAGTCAGCACCAAGCCCTGTGTAAAGTTAAGGTAAAGTCATTCTTAGTATTTAGGCAATGCTCAGAATGTGACAGAATCATGCTACTGATACTCAAAGTAAACTAAATTAAAATATCAACATAAGATGATTTTAAAATGGAACTGAAACTTTGGTTTAAAGATCTTGTGGATATATGCTAACAGAGCCCTGGTAAGGCCACATCTGGAATACTATGTCCAGTTCTGTGGTCCTCAGTGCATGACACATATGCAGATACAGAGAGAGTCCACTGAAAGACTGATGAGATTGTGGAGTCTCCCTCCCTTGGAGGGATTCAAAAGCTCTCTGGACATGGTCCTGAGCAACTGGCTGTAGATGGCCCTGGTTGAGCAAAGGCATTGGACTAAATGACATTCAGACTCCCAACCTCAACCTTTTTGTGATCTAGATTTTCAATGTATCTGTCTCTATTGAGCCCTCACAGCTAATAGGAAAAAGATATTTTGAAATGGGATAAAGGAAACAGGTTGGGGGAAAAGCTCAAGAAATACATTTTTTCATTATAGAGATTTTCATAGCTGAAAAAATAATTCTGATATGTTGAAGTTTTTGGTACCTTCATTAACCGAAAGTCCATACTATTTCATACTGAACCACATGAAGACTAGACTAGCTGTAAGCCGTGTTTTTTAAAAAACCTGTTTTACCAGAATATTCATGTTTATTCCTTTAGTTGTTATTGTTTTTCATTCCGTATTTTAAAACTTGTTCTCCCTACTGACTTGCTTCCCCTCATACCAGAATACCATCACATTCCAGTGAAATAAAATGAGCTTAAAAGTAATACTGGTGTATTAATGCATCTAGTTAGAGACAGGATTCAAATTAATGACTTCAATTTTAGAAGAAGAATAGGCAAGAATTTAATCATGTACAAATAATAATTATAAAACACTTTAAAATTATATTTAACATCTATAATAGAAAAAGGCCTTTGTTACCTAGAAACATTTGTTTAAATAGATTTGTGATTGTTGTAAGGATAAATGGCCTTCAAAGGAGCTCAAAGTAGTATGTTAATACTAGTTGATTGATAGTAGGAAATTGATGTCACTAGACTGTGCCTTCTATCACAAGCTGTTTATTATAGTATTTATTAGTTGTCTGTTTTTGTGTTAAAACTTGTTTTGGATGTTAATGACTACAAACAAAACCTAAAAATGGCACTGGTACCATAAATAGTAAGCAAAAGGCATTTTCTATCAACCACATTAATTCAGGTCTAATCTGAAAATTTCCAGTGTGTTGCTCAGTGAGGAAATATTTTTGATGTATAATGAATTGCTTTATGCAGACCTCATATGCTGTAACATATTGAAAATTAAGATTAAATTTGCAGTAAGGACCAGTTTTCTAGTTTCCTTATAAATCCTCCCAGTATTTCATGCATATATTGATAAGGAAGGTCAGGTCAAAAAGAATTTAACAGGTCTAACACTAGCGTTTCCAGTGCTGTCATCAAAACCAGTGTACATTTATAGAAAAAACTGTACAACATCTAGTACAGAAAGTGTGAAGTAGTAACTCCTGTTATTACTAATCCAGAACACACAAAAAAACTCATAATTCATTGTCATTCTTACTGTGTATCTTTGTCCCTTGTATCAGACATAACTGGACGTACTATTGTCCCCTTTATCCATTCACAGTGCTGCTGTGAACGCACAGTTCAGTATTCAAAACAGAATTGTAATGAGAACCAAGGATAAATAGTATTCATAAAAATATGTTTACAATTATAAATATTGTAAATATTGAAAAATATCTATCACTTTTTAAATCACCACTAAGCAAAACATCTCTGATTACAAAGCAAGCCAGAAAGTTTAAAGTTATTTTATTGGTGATCTGTGTGGAATAAAATCAAATGTAATGTTTTTCCTCTATTTTTAGATAATTCAAAACACTGAATTTTATCTTTAATTATCTAGCTGAAGCGGATAGGAATACTCATGGCTACATGGGAACATTTAAAATACTCTCTGGGACATCATTCACTCCTGCTTTGCAAAACAGATCATCAGATGATTTCAAAGTCCTTGCTTTTGATGTTGAACAATTGGTAAGAACCTATTGGTCTCTGGTTGATTCAAAAGTGTATGGTAGGTACACTAATTCCCTAACATGACTGCTGTTGATGGCTTTTTCCTCTGTCCAAAATGAGATATTTCAGGTACTAAGCCTGGGCAGAAGTCAATATATATTTTTATTTGTGAAAAACAGTGAAGTGTCAAAAAATTTTGCTTCTGCAGTCCAGAATTGTGAAGGAAAAATTTAGTATTAAAACCATGAATGCAATGTATAACTGGGTGTATTTTTAATTACTGTATTGGTTCAAGATTTCTCTTTTCCATCTAGATACAAAAAGTCTTTCAGACAAGTGATCTGCAAAATGAATTTGAGAGATGTGAAATTTTCCACTTCAAGTAGGTACAGCTTAATTAAACTTTGCAAATAAACATCAAAAGTCCTCTCTTAGCTATTTCTTTCATGAGTGCTTACCAATACTATGCTTTTTAAGAGATCCTTTGGAACATCCTATATTATTCCCTTCACTTCTTACATCTTCCAAGTGCTGCTGTGGGAAGTTTGGCACCACTGTGTTTCTCTGGGCAAACTTCCTTCTCGGTCCATGACTTGGCCAAACCAGTGAGGTTGAGTACTATGTCCAACTCACAAAACTTCTATACTTTAAAGAATTGCTAAACCCTTTTTATGTTTTGCCAGGGTTTATTAGTTGTGCTATGTTTGCAGGGTTGCTGGCCCTTGCCATCTAGAAGAAAGTCCAGGTTAGAAATCTCCTGGCATAAGATGAGATGAATGGAAATAGACTCCTATGTCCCTATGCACATGGATCCACTTAACTCATATTCCTTAGAGTGTTAACAGGTGTTGCTATCATTTGACACCAGGAAAAGCTGCATCCTTTGTGTTCTAAAGAGTCCATAAAATAGGTACAGTAACACCTGCTTCATTTATTAAAGTTTGTTTGACCTCATTTTTCTATATCCCATTGTGTTGGTTGTCCTACTGAAGGTCAACTGGCAAAAAAGTCCAGGATACGCAGTGAGGTCCGTAGTGTTAGTTCCATCTGCACTGTTCTTTATAAGGTCCTGATTCAGCAAAACATGTGTAGTACTGTCTCCCATTATTAAACATTTTCAGAATACGCTTCCATCCTGTTCACAGCATTGTGAACTCAAGGGAATTGTATGCTTTTGTGTTGTGTTTTTTTTTATTGTTGTTTTTTTTTCTACAGGAAATCTGAAGATGGCCGTGAAAGACTCAAGAAGTCAGAGACTGGGTAATTGCATATGACAAAGTTTACTTAAAATATGAGCAAGAGACAATGATGCTATTAATTTAGAACTTTCTTCTGTGGACAGTGAACAGATGAGAAAATACATCTTTAGAGACTGGATAAGGCCCTCTAAGGAACATATGAAGCATCAAGATATACTTTTCGTCCAAAAACATCCTTTAGGATTAAAAAATAAAAAATGTAATAGTCCCTGGGACTGACAATTTAGAAAGAAAAATGGGAAACGTAAGCACAGTGAATTAGGTGAGAAACTAGCTAGAAAGGAAAGGATATGAGTTTGCTTGTGGAAAGCTGCTTAGACTGGGGGGGGTGATGTCACTTACTTATTATCATTAGTAACAAGTTTTCAGTAAAGAAAGGTCTGATGAAACACTATGATAGGTGAGAACAAAGAAGAGGAAGAAAGATTAGAACTCTAGAAGAACTGGACGACCTTGAGAAATGAATAAAAAATTAGTTGTCTCATAGGTGAGACCACAAAATCAAAGAAAAGCACAGATTACATGACAACTGGTGATACAATTCTGTGATTCTGGGCTACAAGCTGTTGTTGTGATATGAATCTTTTCTGTAAATACATAAAGTGGATAAATATTCAGAGGAGAGAGTTCAGTTGAATGACCATGCTTGCAAGAGAATAATGGATATTAGCCAACTGTGAATACCTGTATGTTGAAAATTAGAAGCAGATCTGAATTACAGTAATTTTTTGACTGGAATAGTGAAGTTATAAACCTAATTAGTTAGAAAGGTGGAGTATGATCACTTTATTAAAGATTTTATAATTTCAAGGGAATGGAGTACACAGTGATAGAAGTAGGTCATTTCCAGGTTTTTTTGTCATTGTGAAGATAAATCCAATCAGCACAATTTGATTTCTGCACATAGAATGGGATTATTCTCATCAAAATTTGGACATCAAAGATGGAGACAATCTCTGAGCTAGTCGCTCAAGACTCTTTGTAAATGACGGAATTTTAAAGTTTTCTTACCTGGTCTATTTAGATGGTTTTTTTAGGAGAAGATCAATCATACTATAGAACAGCTTATTTTTTTTCCATCAGCTACAATGGGAATCTAGGTATCTGCACTGTAAACATCTATATAGATATATATATACACACTCCTGTATCTTGACACAAAGGCCACAGAAATCACAGAAAATCTGATGTCAGTGAATTTTGAATCTGTTTTTTAACATATCAGAGAGGAACTGTCTTCATTTCTGCTTTGAAATAATACTTGAAATATTACTTTGTCTCAGAAATTATTTTCTAGTTTACTCTTTTCATTTAAAAAGTATTTACCCCTTTGGGCAATCTCCTTGTTATTTCACCCTTGAAACTCTGCTGAGTCACAAGGATAGCAATAAAAGCTTTTGTTTGCTCAGCATGGCCTAGAGGTTATCAGAAACGTGTAAGAAATTAAAGAGGAGAGTTTTTCCATATATTGCAAACTGTAAACTAGGCTCAGCAAAATGGCAGGATTAATCACCTCTTATCAAAAAGCAATGCTGAGTCAGTTGCAATTGGTTAGTATAAACGCTGAAGAATAAAAAAGTTTGCACTTTAAGTAAACGGAGAAAAACTTTAGCAAGCATCATACTTTGACATTACCTTAATCTAGCTACAAACACATAACCCAGTAATAGTATCTAGAAGGGATGGGAGAGAGCAAAGATACAACATTCTGGATAAAATTCAAGCCCATAGAACCTAAATGTAGTTTAACCGCTGATTTCAAAATATCTGTGCTTTCAGTCGTTACTGTTTCCTTATGAGAATCCAGGCAGTCACACAACAGATCCTCACAGATGCAGAATCCACAGGTGATGTTTGCTTTATAGAAGTGATTGCTTTGCATTATATTTTCATAACACAAATATATAATTTTCATAATACTTCAAGGTTCACCCTCAATGTTTTAGGGCTTAAACCAGAAGACCTGTCCAATAATCAATAAACTTGTTTCTCCTTTCGTTTATTCAAATTCAGCTCCATTGCAGCAATTTATATGAATGTTGTTTTTTCTACAGTGAAAATAAGAGTAGATAAAGAAAAACTGTTTCTCCAAGGTTCAAACCTACCTAATAATTAAGAGATATTTCTTTATGTGTCATCTTGGCCAGCCAACACTTATACTTTTCAAATGGAGATATGCAAAAGATACTCTGACTTTGCAAATGGAGTCTACGTTGGAATGAAATATTGCCTAGATAATGTCATATATCAGATTTACTTCATTAGCTTTCATAACTAATCACCTTTTCTGTTTTGTATTGCTAGTGTTGTTGTGATCTTCGACCTTTATTTTACCCAGAAGGTAACAGCTGAGAAAGTAAAAAATGAGCTGGTTTTGGGTATCAACACAAATAAAACTAATCTTACACAGACTTTGAAAATTGATGTGAACAGCATACAAGTCACAGGTAACACTAGTAAACATTTCTTCTCTATACAAATCCTTGAGAACTACAGTTAACATGGATGAAAACTTTGATTCCCAGTCAGCAAAGGTGTTCTCATGGGTGCTCTGAAAGACACATTTACAATCATGTCAACTAGAAAGTATGAGTCAGTGTTGTGTATATTAGGTAAGGAGGGAACAAAGGACAAAGTAGTGATTTGCCAGTAAAAAACACTCAATTTCTTCTCTTTTATGTAGCATAACATTTGTAATTTTGTTTTCCCTCAAGTTAATGCAATTAAGCCCCAACTCTGCCATTTCATTAGTAAATGCAATTATCATTTTGTTAAAGAATAAGGAAAAGGGCTCAGCCTCACAGTGAGTGAGGACTCATTTATTGAAAAGATGGCAGTAACAACAACAAACTGAATACAGAGTGTGGCTTCTGGAGCAGTACACCCAAGCAACTGACTTAAGAAAAGCGTAAATGGAAAAAAACAAATGTGGCTCTAAAGACTAGGTAGTTTTAAATTCTGCAAACATAAAAACATAGTGATTTTATTGAAGTACTGGAAAGTTTATTAAAGCCTAAGTGGAAGCCCAGCAAAATCAATGGGAATTCTTGGGTTTACCTCAATAAGCTTCAAAACAGGCCTTCACTGAAGATGAGGATTAAAAGTAATTTAAGTCCTTTGAAGTGGGAGTTCATTAGCTGACATTTGAAGACTATGAAGATACTATTAAGTAGCAACTAATTGCTTTAGGAGGAGTGGGACATCTAGTGCGCAATGTGTCTAACTCTATTCTAAAAGGTACATTTTTTGCTAAGTACTTCAGATATTCAAAGGCTAAATTCAGAGTCCTGACATCTTTATTTCTCTTTACTACTTGCACCACATATAAGAAGTTGTTCTAAATAACTGCACATCACTGTGCAATGTGATTGCTCATTATACTTCAAAAATACCACTAAAGAAATCTATAAAGAGCTTCTTAAAAAAAAGTATATCTATTGATATACTTTGAAGAAGTCAAACTTTTCTTGCTTTGCACCATTAAAATGTTTCTTTTCTCATCAGACATCATCTGTCCATTCCATCAGGAGTGCTTCAATAACGTAACAACTGTAACTAATTAACAATCATAATCGTATGTGGCACTTCTGCATCCTGTATCTCAGTGTGTTCTGCAAAAGAAGTATTATTTCTATTTCAGAGAGGGAGAAAACTATGACACGAGTGTGACTTGCTTGAAATTACAGTTTTCAGTGATTAAAAGTAACTTACTTTCTTGGAAATTTTCCCAGGTTAATTTTAACTCATGTATCCGATCTAAATACCATTCTATACGAAACAGGTGCTCTGAAAAGCTTCATAGAATGAAAAGTATCAAGACAGAGATTTCACAGGTGAAGATATTTTATGCGCCATACAGTGAATAAGGACTGAGGATTGAAAGGGATTAATATAGACCTTTCCTCCTCAGGAAAATCATACAGTTTGAGAAAAGGCTGGGAACAGTCTAAGATGATGAAAAGGAGGGAAGTGGGACACTGCTAGTGGGCCAAAGAAAGACAGTCACAGCTGATTTTATTTTTTGTTCAGCCTTTCTTTCTCTCTGTTGTATAAAACTAGATACTCTGTCATAAAAGGAGTTTGTAATGAACTTGCTTTCTTGCAGTGGCCACTGAAAATCTTACTACAATGATGCCTTTAACTTCGTCAGGTCAGTACCTTTTACAAAACAGGAACTATTTTTTGTTATCAATACAACATGAAGAAACAAAAGACTTGCTATTCAGCTGATATAACTTAGTAAAGCTGCCTTGGCTGTAGTTAGGTTTGACTGATACGGTCCATTCAGTGATAATTAGCCACCCTTCATCGCTTCTGACCATTTGAGAAACCAGTGATCTCAAGTCTGTACAAAAGCTCTAAGAGTTTAATTAGACAGTCAAAGCAAAAGTTGAGTCTCAGTCAACCAGCTGAGTCACAAGCTGAAGCTTTCTCAAATTTAAACAAGTAGATGAGGCTGGGGTCCTACTCTCATGCTGTACTTACTGATATACTGAGCAATGTTGATTGATAGACATTCATTCCACTATCACTGGAAGTGTGATGATGATAGGGTATGGAGCAGACACAACTCCTTGGTTTCTCATTTTCACTGAGTACAAACCTGCCAAAAGTCAATCAGACAGCTGAATAATACAGTAGATGTTTTGTAGCACTAAATGCAAATAGTGTTATTTCATACTACATACAAATTAACGCATACAAATTCTCCAAATTCTCCAGGGCAGGTTACCAGACCAGAACCTTCTTGCAATCTATGTGAGCTACAGAAATGCAGCTATGAATATAGAAGCCAAGTATTTCTTGATAGTCTAATTACAGCCATAATGATAAAATAATTATTATTTGTCTGTTTACCAGCCGCCTAACATCTATAGTCCAAAGTGTATAATTACTACAGCTTATTCCTAATGATACAGTTAAAACTGCTAACATACAAATTTTCTCCTATCTGTCCTTTCCTCTGGTATGCTATCTTAACGCTCCCCTGAGTCCTAAGTTCACTGGTGCTAATCATCCTCAAGAACGCATTGGGAGGCAGCAGGGAGGTGTCAGAGGAATGGGAAAGGGAGTTGGGTGCTGGGGGTTGTCAGCATCCCAGGTTGGAAAGGGCATAATCTTCCTGGTGTGGATTCCTTCCCCCTTGCTCTCAGGTCTGCTTGGAGTAATTTTTGTATATTTGCTAACACTGCTCCCTTGCTTTCTGTTTCAGTCCAAAGTCCATGTTATACCCAAGTTTTACCATATATGGCATGTTTACATCTGCTCGATGCTTGAGGTTTGGCTCTCTTGACCCTAAACCCAGCTTTATCGACGTCAGGTGTTACTTCAGCGAGATCGCCTAGTAATTTGGGCGATTTGACCATTTGCAATTTGTGCTTGTACCACTGGTGCCTCTGTCACTGTCCTGTGCTTTTACTTTCATGGCTTTTGCTGTTGACTTGTGCATGCATTTTTGGGATTACCTGTAACATTCCCAATATTTTCAACAATCTCCGAGATATAGCTTCCCAGCAACTGATTTATAAGAACTGCCTGCTCATTCATCCATGACTTAGGTCTTTGAATGTTTCATTCATTACAAAATAACAATCATTTAGAAGATAGATAGATAGATAGATAGATAGATAGATAGATAGATAGATAGACAGACAGACAGATAGATACATACATACATACATACATACATATGTATATAAGACTTTGGAAACTACTATGAAGCTAAGAATGAAGCTTCCCTCTCTGAATGCAGCTGTGAGAACAGTACGTCCAGCTGCACCCTCCCTGCACCTTCTGATGGGCTCTCCTCTCTCTCTGCCAGTGGAATTGTCCTTCAAATTACTGACATAGAGTGCTCCATAACCCATTCAATAAAAAATGGCCTAGCTTAGTTTAATGGTATGTGCTAAATCAGCATGTTTTGATAGAAAATTGGTAGGAAGTCCTCATGCAAGTTTGTGCACTAGTAGGTCTGGGAGAGCAGGAGCACCTAACAGAAGTCTGAGATGGACAATAATCAGCAACTTCTGTCAGCAAAACTGATAGATGACAAACTATCAGGAAGGCCTTACTACACCTCTTACTTTATTTCTTCTAACCCTTCATCTCGTAAACTAAGGGAGAGGATCTATTAACTGTAGTGACATGGGGATCTTTTCAGCTGACATCATCGTCCTGCTCACATATTTGTGTCTTAATGTAGTAAGTTAAAAGAGTAAACCAGCATGCTAATGCAAATTCAAAGAGGAAAAGAAAAGATTATTTGGGAGCTGGAAATTCAAGAAGCATCCCCAGTACAAGATGAATATTAAAAGCACGGCTAAGTAGGAAGTTGTGTTGGAGCTATCATAAATAAGCATTCCATTTTTCCAGAATGTTTTGCAGTCTACTATCACTAATATAAATCCACTTATGTACCTAGGCATTTGTTCAAGTGTAAATATGTATACACACAGGTATATATGTATGCCCATATGTAAACATACAAATACTAGACAGGGTTGAGGCTTCTCTCCTCACATTGAGATAACTGATTTGTTGAGCAATGATATTTATAAGAAAATGCACATATACATTTTAGTACTAATATTAAGGTTGTCACAACTTGTGTTGTTTCAACAGATCCTGTGAGTCTAACTACAAGCTCCTTGACACCAACTTCAGGTCAGAACTTTTACATACCGGGGGTAGACAAGAGAGCATCATTGTTATTTTAGTGGCAGAAAAAAGAAACCCAAATGTCTTTTGCAGCTATTGAAAAGCCTGTGACTAGGTCTAAAAGAGTGACATTTAAAGCTCACTTGGGTTCCACATTAATTTTCTTATGTTTATTGTGACATTTGACCTTCAAGATCAAGCCAGACAAGCTGGTGTTAATGTATCATTACCTAAGCTGGGGTTTCGGATACAGCAAATAATGCAGATCTCATAAGAGCAGACTAGTTGCTGCTTAGTTCTGCCCAAGCAACTGCAGAGGTTTCCCCAGAAAGCAAGAAGTAGATTTCTAACCTTGGGTTGTGTTTGCCCAGGTTCAGGACAACTCACTACAAACAAGTCCTCAACAACTGCAGGTAGGTAACTATATATGGGGGGGGAGCAGGGAGGTTATATGAAACAGTCTGAGATCTTAGAATTATACTGTTTGCATACATCCTCTTCTTGCATTATTCAGTTCTCGTATCCTGTTCCTATAAATACACGATATGCAGGTTTACCTTTGATTTGACTGAGGAGACCTCTTCGAAGAGAAGGAACTTCTAAGATTTTACATTTTATGAAATTGGTATATGTGTCGTGTATGTTAATGTATATATTGACACATACTAACTTCTCATTTTTACATCCTATTATTTCTTGGGACTTTTTAAAGAAAAAAAAAAAAAACCCACAAATTTTTATCAAACTCTCACGTGACTTCCAATGGACAGAAAGCCAAAGCTGTTTGAATCTTTGAAAACCTCCTTGGCATAACTAAATGATAAAATACATCTGAGATTTTCAAATGGACCTGATGTATTTCCTGCCATTTTTTAGTTGAGTATAGCAATCACATTGCAATTTAGGGTAATTTGCTGTTTCAAAAATAAAGTCAAAATGTTTTACTAGAAAATGTTAATTTCTTTATATCCAGTAGGTGGCAATGCTGTTTAGTTTTCTGAGTTCGAGAATAAAACTAGAATTGATCATGTCGTATGTAAACAATGTTTTCTGCCATATTTGGCTTGTGCAAAACATATTCCTAGATTATTGGTTGGTGTTTTGTTCTGGGTCTAGAATGCACAGTTTCATCTCTGCTCATCTATGGCAACTCCTTCATTGGCACTGTATCACCTCCAATGCTTGACTCGAGTATGTTTTCTTTGCTTCAATTACCAATAGGATACAAAATGGCAGCTCTGTTGCTTTACACTGTATTGCTAACACTGAAGGTGTTCTGTAAAGCACTTTGAAACGTTACAATACATCCAAACCAATTTCAGTCTGTCACTTACACTGATATGATACAATACAACATCATACAAGCATTTACTCAATCTGATTACAGAACACTCTTATGAAAAAATAAATCAAGCAATAATGGTTAGAGGCTGCAAGATCAGTTTTACAAATTAATATTTTTCCTTCTTGCATAAGAAGTTTTGACCTTTTCCAGTAAGCATTTACTGAAGCAAAGAAAAGGAACTATGTGAATAGTGCTAGGTGAACAGTTTCCATAGAATTTAATGAAATTTTCAAGAATTTTGAAATTAGTAATTATCCAAAGCTTATTTTAGCTGCATGTTTTTGTTACTTTAATAGGACCTGCTTGAATTCTGCAGATGTCTAAGACCCAAACCATCTAAAGACTAAGAGAGAAAGTTTGCAGTGGATGAACATTTACACTGTAGGAAAATATTATTAGTGAGATTCCAAAATTTTAAGGATCTGCCCATGTATTCTTTTTGCAGAAATTTACTCTTATTTTAATTTAATTTGCAAATCTGAAAAGAATAGGGTTTCTGATATTCCTGGTATTTCAAAATCCAGTCTTAAAGGCTTTCATTTTCAAGACACGCTGGTTGAAAAATGAGATTCTTTAGCATGATGAAGTGCAAATTGTGACGTGTTGAAGTTGAAGAAATTAAATTAAATTGTATTCAACTAAAACCAGAGATTTCTTACTGTTATTTTAACCAAAGTACAGTGTTCTCATGTTATTCAAGCATAAGAAATTGGAAAATGTCATCTATTTTATTGCATAAAGTAGTTTATTTGGATATAAGAAGGAAATGGGAATTCATGGAAATTTTCTTCAGTCCTCCTTCAAGTTTAGTTTCAAAAAACATGTCACTTCTGAGAACATCCTTCATTCTGTGCCAAAATTATCCTTTTCAGTATGTGATATTTCATTCCAGGCTTCTAAAAATGCAGTTTTGTAAAACACAATAGAGTGGTTGATTTGATTTGTGCTGGAGTAACCAGAGGTAAGTCAATTTTCTTTTGTAGTGAAACTGCATTACTGCTGTGCTGTTATTGCTGTTGTCCTTATTATTTCAGCTGAGTGTTTGCCACCTGCTGAACTTTGTGATGATGGTGTAACCTGCATTAGAAAAGATTTATTTTGTGATGGAGTCTTGGACTGCCTGGATGGTTCAGATGAATCTGAAGAAAGATGTGGTAAGAATGTAAACCCCTGTAAATCAGACTTTTTAAACATATGTAAACCTATCAGTAGTTTGTAAATTGTTTATAGGCAATAAACTGCACAGTGAAGTCCAAATCAATTCTACTAAAAAATACAACAAAAATGACTTTTATAATCTTTATGTTGTAAATGGAAAGAATTTTCTTTTAAAGTCTCGTTAATGAAGAGTATGTTTAATAAATAATGAAGAAAAATTACATTCTGGCTATATAATATAAATATGAAATAATATAGAAAATATTGTTTACTATATAAATATTAATAATATAAATAAATATAATGTAAGTTATACAATAATATAGACATTTCATATGAAGTTTTGTGCCAGTAATATCAAATATTGTTCTTTCTAAATAAATTAAAATTGTGACACTATACAGATATAAAGTCACATTACCTAGTGTCAGAAGCCACCTAATGGCATATTTGGAGTCAGAAGAGATGTTTATCTTTTGACTCCAGCATTAAGAATATCGTCATACAAAACGTTACAAACAGCTTTTTCCAGGTTACCATGTACACTCAGATACATTGATACTGTACATCCAGAAACTTAGATGGGTCGCAGGAGGGAGAGGGAGTGGACAGTGTCAGCATTTTGCAGCCAGGACAGGCGAGTACAACTGCTGCTATGGCAGGATGGAACCCTGGCAAGGACTCTGCTCTGTTTGTTGGTTTGACAGAGCTCTGTTGCTCTGTCACCTACCTGCAATCTCACTCCACCAAGTGCTAGGGAATGGAAGTGTCTGTAGGACTGACACAAATGTTTGAGTTGCTGGCACCACAGTGAGAGATGCAAGATGATGATGTGAATATCAGGGCAACAGGCTCTAGGTCGCCCTGCTTGAGCAGGTGGTTGGACCAGATGACCTCCAGAGGACCCTTCCAACATCTACGTTTCTGTGATTCTGTGAGAAATGTTACAAACCTGAAATCTGATTGGTTTTTAAAAGAAAAAGTTTATATCCTTCAGTGCCAGTGAGTCTATTTGCCTTTATAGAATCATTGAATCATAGAATGGTTAGAGTTGGAAGGGACCTTAAAGATCATCGAGTTCCAAGCCCCCTGTCACGGGTGGGAACACCTTCCACTATACCAGGTTGCTCAACGCCCCATCCAACCTGGCCTTGAACACTTCCAGGGATGGGGCATTCACAACTTCTCTGGATAATCTGTTCCAGTGCCTCACCACTCTCACAGTAAAGAATTTCTCCCTGATATCTAATTTAAATCTACCCTCTTTCAGTTTAAAACTGTTACCCCTCATCCTATCACTACATTCCCTGATAAAGAGTCCCTCCCTATCTCTTCTGTAGGTCCCCTTTAGGCACTGGAAGGCTGTTATAAGGCTGGAGCCTTCTCTTCTCCAGGCTGAACAACCCCAACTCTCTCAGTCTGTCCTCATAGCACAGGTGCTCCAGCCCTCTGACCATGTTTGTGGCCCTCCGCTGGACCCATTCCACAGGTCCGTGCCCTTCTTATGTTGGGGGACCCAGACTGCCTAGTTTGCCTGGGCACCTTTTTGTGCCGAGCAGCCATTTCTCCTTGTATCAGTGAACACTGTGAAATTGTACCAAGGAGTCTGACTACATTGCTGCTCACCAAAGTGTGTGTGCAGGTTTTTGGTGGGAAGGCATGTGTGTTAATGTTGTCTGCTTTGTCCTTCACAGTCTCAGCTCTCAGTTTAAAATATGTAAATATTTCTTGCCATGTGAACATTGCAAATGTTCTAGAAGAAGTTGGAGCAATTGACTCCCTGAGTGTATTTTGTTTTGTTTTGTTTTGTTTTTTTAAATATAGAATTTGGTGCTAGAAATCAGGAAAGCTTATTTCTCTTCTGCTGTGAGAACAGGCTTCTTAGCTTTCCTGAGAATAACAGTGGGGGCAGTTTGGTCTGAGCTTTCAGAAACATGTAAAATGCTGGGCTCTGGTCTAAAGACAAACAAGCAGGTGGAAGATCAATTGTTTTTAAAGAATCTGCAAGCCTGATTTGGAAGGCTGGTGACATGCTGACCCTTTCTGCCAGAAGTGGAATTCTCTTCAGAAAAAAAAGGTGAATTGCAGACCTGCAGATTATGTGCATTTTTCTGAGTGCAGCCAACTCAGAAGGGAGACGTAGCTGAACTTTTTGGGGAAAATATCCATCAAAATACTTCAGTAGAATATCCACTGAAACACATCCAAATGTCTATGTAGCATAATAGCTGCATCCAACTAGATCATGGCAATGATGGGCTCTGAGCAGGTCCCTCTACCATTGAGGAAATTAGAAGGTCCTAAAGTAGCCTCAGCTAGATCTTTGTTCATCTGAAAGTGTTAAGTAGCACAACTCCAAAGAGCTTTTCAGTAATTCATTTCTACCATCATGCTATTGTTTTGAGATAGGGATTTTTTGGGGGGCATTTCCTTATTTTTCTTTATTTTATTTTATTTTAGATATAGCTAAATAAAAAAAAATGCAGATTCTTATAGTTAAAAGTTAGTATTATACATCTCATCAAAATGAATGCTTTTTAGTTACTATGATAATTAGGTCTGAGTGTACAAGTTTTGCTCACATTTTATTAAAGATATTACAGTCAGATCTGTTATATAGGACAGAATTTAATTGAGGCATACATTGGTAGATACAAGCGAAAATAAGCTCACTTACTTGCATTCAAAGCCATGTAGACATCACTCAGCTGTGCCCTGGAGGTTACACAGTGATTTAAGTTATGACCGGTGCTTGAGTAGAGTTTTTCAGCTGAGGCATAGCCTCTTATGCACATGGTATTTGGATCTGATTTGCACCTCTCCCTGAATCGCTACCAAATATAAGTTGTGAATGCCCTGCTCCTTTGTAACTGAGGATATTATTTCTTAATCAATGTTTAACAGTCACTAAAAATATGCACAACTGAGCTGAAAATTTCAATAATGTGCATACAAGTAAAAATAGAGAGAACATTATAAAGAAACTAGCTATAGTTACAGTCCACTTCAGGAGCTGGATGATTTACCCCCATTCATTTTCACTGATGCCTTTTGTTTCCAAGCAATTCATTCAGTTATCATTAGTTTAGCAGTTTCAGATCATAACCTTACAGAAATACAATTCTGGCTGGAGGACAAATTGTTGCTCCATGACTCTTATGTTACATTTTCAGTCTTAAAATTTTCCATGCAAAACTCAGAGCTTTTCTAAGTTTATATATTTAGGTTTCTTAAGAGACTTTGCAAAACCAGTAGAATAAGTGGCAATAAGCCATATGCATGTTTGGGATATCTGCCCATTTTTCCACCTCTGATTTTTTTTACTTAGGTCCCATTCCTAGAGTAACTTAATACTGTCATATAAACGATAAAATTGTCTAGATTTTCAGAAGTGCTTCAGAGTTTCACAATGAGATTTACAGCCAATTCATAATTCATGCTACAAGTGCTCTCACACACAATGGATTTGTTGCCCTTTAAAAAACTTGGTTTGTTTTTTCATCTTGATTATTATTCCCTCTGGTACTTCTTATTCTAGCATATGTTAGTGGTTTTAAAATATAGGATACAAGGGTGAATTTTAATAGTGTCTTCTGGCATTAGACAGAATTCAGTAAGATCTCAGATTCTCATCAGAGATTCAGGCAACTGAACACTTTCATTTTTTGGTTTTATTGATTAAAATTATCTTGAAAGGTTTCTTTCTGGCTCTGCAATGCAGTGCAGTAACAAAAGGCATTGCAAAATTGCAGTTAGCAATTTCAATGAAAGGGTCTCTAGAGAAATGTGAAAGTCTGAACAGCATCTATTAATAATGGCTGGCATTGCTGAAAAGCAACCACGTAGCACATAAGTGTAAGGAAAGGGAGACTGGAGGCTGATCCCAGGAGGTGTTTCTCTCTGCAGACTCTCTTTGCAGTTATTAGATGTCTGGACTAACATTCTGTGATTACCTACCTCACAGCATTACTACAGTACTGAGAGAGATTAATCATATGTTAGCCAGGAAGTAATGTACTGCCCTTGGCAGAGAACAGTTCTGTCAAGTGAAATAAGTGAGCTTGATCCAACCAGTTTAGGGAGTTTCTCCCTGCAATTCAAGGATAACAGGATTAAGCCCTCCTAATGTGCCCTGTATGCAACATAAGTAAATAGAAATGGACAGTAAGATGCATGTTGGGGAAGCAGTGAAGGTGGGTCCTACAAAAAATATCTCCTTTCTCATTAGGAGAACAACTGGGGCTCTTCTGAGTGCTCCAAGAGGAGGTAGAAGTGTAATGACTTCTGTGACCCTGCTCACCTTTGACCACAGCTTCCTCCTCCCTGCAATGAGGAAGCACTGGGAGGTTCTTCAGGGAAATAGGACCAGTCCCAGCTATCTTCCTGCTCATTTCCAAGATACTAAGCACTGACTCTTGCAAGGCAGTGGATGAGCAACCTAGGGACTCTTGCCTGAATCTTTCTGTCCTGTTTCAAGTTCCTCACTGTTTCTTAAGAGACAAGAAGAAAATAAAAAGGAAATTAGAAGAACAGAAATGAATTGTTGTCAAGAGCAAATTTTTGTCATTAGTTTTATTAGAACAATATGCTATATCTCTTATTATTACTGCCAGTGCTATAAACCCCTTTTTAGATCAATGTGTCTTGCTAACCAATTGTTAACAGTACCACCTTTTTGTACACTTAATAACAAGCTGGCACTTTCCTTTTTCTCACACTGATTTTGTTCTTCTCAATGGGAAATATTTATAAATATTAGCCCATTAGTAAGGACAGGGAACACATTAATTTAAATGGACAGAAAAAGTACTTCTATATCAATACCCAGCTTTAAAGCTGTAGCCTATTCTGATAAATATGTTGTATAGAACAGTAACTGTCTCTTTCATGGACCCTTTTTCTCTGTGTATTCAAAATCTTGTGTGTTCTATTTTCCTCTCAAAGGCCATGAATATTGCGAAAAGGAATAAGTTTCTATTCCAGCTCATGCATTAGACATATCCTCATGAGTGAAGTTCCTTCTGCATGGTCTTTATTAACAATGCATGCCTGAGTCTGAATGAAACAAAACTTAATTTTTATGTTGTGTTTGCTACAGTGGTAGTCAGAAAGAATGTTACACTTATAAAACGAACAGACAAGGAGCCCCAACTTATCATTTTATATATCATTTCTGTGAGGAGGACCACAGTCAATAAAATTTCCATTTAAGTTTAAATATGATTGATTATTCACAATTTGGATAGTCATTATAGGTATGATTTCATTTCTGATGTTAATGAAAAGCTCTATCTAATTTCTGATTATCTGCCTCAAATTGATGAACTTGTCCTTACCTCTCAACATAATCATGTATGGTACTGATTTTATCCTTATTTGAAAGGTCTATGATGCTTTCTGAAAAACTGAAGAAAAAGCATCATCAGATTCCTAATGTAATGTTCAGGAGATGCAGCCAAAGCTTCAACAGTGCTTCAGTGTCTGCTGCAATAAAATAACTCTACATGAATTAGCATTTTGAGTCTTGCTGAGGCTTAAAAATACTTTTTTAAAAAACCAAACAAAAAAAAAAAAAAAAACAAACAAAAAACCAACTGATTTTCAAACTGAAGAACATGCATAGAATGGTAAAGCAGCACCAAGGAAACAAAACTAATAAAAACTTTTTGAAAAGATATATGATGATGGATGACACTTACCTCAGATGAATGAATTCAATAGCTGGCAGGAAACTTGGGATATCCACTTATCTCTTTGAGTGCCTAGTAATATATAAAGCGAGGAACTAGGAAGCTCATAAAAGTAGAGATAGCAATAGTCAACCGTATCCTTTCTTGCTTCTATTCACATGATATCAAATTGTTTCTGGTAGTGCAAACACAGTTTCCTGAATTAAAGTAGCTGTAGATAAAAACTGTTATAGGCAAGATTCTATTTCCTTACAAATGTATAAAATAAAATGAAAGAGAGAGAGATGGATTAGTTGAATCCAACTGTTGTGTTTGAATTATTTGGATTGGTTTGAACTAGTTTGGATAGCTGGATTGTCTCTAATTTCACCTGTACTGTTTTTCTTCTCATATAGTATTTTGAGATCAAATAGTCACAGGAGTTAGAAGTGGGAGTAAGTTGGTGGTGTGTTTTACTTTTTCTTCCTATTGTTGCTTACAAAGCATTTCCAAGGTTATCCATGTAAACCAGTATCACCGTCATTTTGGCTCTGCTTCTGTTTTTCAAATGGCATTTTTACAAATGTTTTTCATTATGTCTTTACAGCTGCAGTTTGTGATGGAAAATTTATGTTGACTGATTCCTCTGGGTTTTTTCACTCTATGAATTATCCAAAACCATATAATGCAAATATTGTTTGCCAATGGATTATACTGTAAGCCATTTTCTAATAAATTTCTTTCTAATATTTTTTTGATTATGAGGTGATATTGTTTCCTGCTCATCAACCTTATGTTATTTGTTTGTATTCCCAAATACCCCAGCATGGAAAATATGTAATAGCATTTTTTCCTCTGTATTTATGTAACTTTTCTTTAAAAACTTGCATGCCTAAAACCCATAACTATATAAATTAGTTTCCCACTTACAAAAAATTCTTAGGTATGTTTCTGAGAACTTTTGTGTATTATATGCATGCACAGAAACATATTTGTAAGCTCAAAATAAATCACATAACTCAAAATAATGTCAAGCTATTTGTTTAAAAGTATTACAGTAAATATCAGACTTTAGGTATTGGGTTATATGATATAACTGTCACTAACAGACAGAATTTTAAGAGTTCACATTTCATATGGAAGTTAACAGCACTTGTCATCCTAAGTCATTTAGGAATATGTTTTAAAAGTACACGAGTATCATTTGACATAATAGCACGAAATGCCTTATAAGCCCTAGGCACAAAAAGTGGAATTTGTTTTATCAAGGATACACACCTACAGAGAGGGCCAGCTATTTGACACTCATATGTCCGCTCATAGGACAGGGAGAAAAAAAAGATAGCCATAGTATGTGATAAATCTCGTCCTAAAGTACACATCTAAAATAAGTTAGATGATTGCAAGTTGGAAGGTCCTAAAAATACCCACAGTGGCTGCCAGTTCAGAAGTTACTGCTTTGAAAGGCAGTAATTCTTATTATGGTTTTGTAATAATGGTCATTCTTTGATTCTAAGTACGAAATTGGTAGAAGAGTTTCAAAGGAAACTAAGAAATGCATTTAAAATTGAATAAGATTTGGACTCTTATTCCCAAGGCTCCTTTGAAAGTGCTAGCATATGAGTTTGTTCAGGACTTTTGTCTTCATCTTGACACTTCAGGAAAAAGTCATGGATTTCCTTCCATTTAGTACATTTGTTCCTTTTTATCTGCAGCAATACTATTCACCAATAATTAGTGGCTACATCTGGTTTTAAAATGTAGGTGTATCACAGGAAAAGCACAAGATTGTATCCTTCACAATATAAGCCTGACTAGTTCCTCAGTTCATGATGTTGCAGAATTTGAGCATGATAAATAATTACATCTCAAGTGCACTACTTCCTCCAAAGATGTTAATTTTGCTTCAAACGCTGCTGTAGCTGCAAGAAGCATTGTATTAGGTAGATGTCTATACCAGCCATGTAGCTAACAAAAGCTTAATTTTTGAAACAATCATAAGTAATTGCAAATAATATGGTACAGGTGCTGCAGATCTGTGTAATTATAGATTGACTAATGACAAAAATGACTGTCTAGTTTTATTTTCGAATTATCTGCTTTAAAAATATATGACAACACTGACAGTAAAGGCCTGAAAAATTCAATGTGGTACTCAAATTTTGTCTCCCTTTTGAGCAGAATTTTTTCTATGAGGGAACATTTTGGGTTTTCCAGTAACCAATAGGAGAAATTTTGTTCAAATATTTTTGTTTTCCCTATAAAAATATGTTAAAAGTCACCCTATAATACATCCAAGATTTGATTTTTCTTCTGCCTGGTTTTCTCTGGAAAGATTTCTCCATTACCTTTAGGAAAAGCTTTTATATTTTCACCTCATTTAACTCCTCCCCAAATGAATATGTAATTTCTTCTCCTTTTAGAAGAACAGCATGCTTAATATTTCCCCAAAAGATTACCTTTCAAATGTATGTTTCACTCTTTTCAAACCAGGGATCTTTTTCTCCTATAGAAAACTATATTTAAAAAGAAAAAAAAAGGAAATCAAATGCAAATATTCAAATATTTACTTCATGCTCAGATAAGCAATGTTGAAAAGCTATCTTCATTGAGTCTCTCAATTCCAGAAAACAACAAACAGTGGTATAGAAAGCTAAGCTGATTGTGATAGCAGAGTTTTAGAATTTGGACTACCATATATGCTCAGTGGAAAGGCAATGGGAGAACTACTTAAATATAGATTAGTGAAAGAACATAACTGCAGCAAAATAAAACCCAGCAATTTCTACACTTTAGTTAAAGAGAATTTTGGTGTTAAACTTACTGGGTGATGGTTAGGTTTGATAACATTACCTAACAGTGGGTTTGAGATCCTCAATTCTTCATGCGAATCCTGATTTTGACATAAGAGACGTTATTTTGGATTTTCAGGAGACAGATTTTGATTATCTTGCTATTCATATTGATACCATGATAGCATTCCTCTGACTTTAAGTAAAGTCTACCTGAGCAGTGAGATGTTATCTATTAATAATATGTATTAAAAAGTAATTTTAAATTAATGAGATGTCGGGGGGGGAGGGGGGGGGGGGGAGGAGGAAGTACAGAAAACTGTTCAGCTAAATAACACATCCTAGAGTTTAGAAGATTCAGTTCCTAAAAATATGTTTAACTTCACTGAGTAAAGGAGTACTTATACTATTACAAAAGGTTTATGCCCTATTCGTTTGGTAATTTTACAAACTAGAAGTTAGCTAAATAAGTCACCTTGATTAATAATCTTAATTAATGTAATTTCACATTGTTTCTGAACTTAATGTCGTTCAAGCACGCAATGAATTTACTACAGTCAAAAAAAAAAGATAACTAGAACATGGCTTTCAGTTTTGAGGTTTACTTTTCTCTTGTTCTCCTAGAGTGCCTCAAGGGCTATCCATTAAACTGAACTTCACTTCTTTTGAAACCCAACAATATGCAGACACCTTAAATATTTTTGAAGGTATAGGACAAAACAAGATTTTAAGAGGTAAGGCTATTTTTCAGCTAATATTACTTTTCCATTGGTAAAATTTAAGTGGTAAAATAAGTATTTTGAAATGAAAAACACTGCATGCAAATGTTTAAGTGGAAGAATGCATCTGTCTAAAGCTACTTTGTTAGACAATTGATCTTGGTATACATATTTACTCTTGCGAAGTAGCCAGAAAAATGCTTCCCTAAAATACAAAGATATCTCTGTGCTTTTTTTTTTAAATTTAGTTTAAACAATCTGATAACTTGACTAGAGCCATGGTCTTGTGGGGTCCATACTTCATTGGAAATATGTTGTCAGAAGGTCCTGTAACATCACACACAGCAACATAAAATGAAAGCATCTACACTGAAACTGGTGGGAGAAGTACTATGATACTCTCTGAAATTCATTACAAGCATGGCATTGCTTTCCTCAGCCCTTGAAATACCGATGGTACCTTATCTCTGTCTCTATATTCTATTCTGAAAAAATGAGATTTTGCCTATTTTTCACAAGACTCAGACTATCCAGTTGAATTCCATCAGAGATGGAATACATATACACTTGAAAATAAATATGTAGAGATAAGTCAGATATATTATTATTTATCTTCATTTTTGTAAGCAAGGAGAGAATGGAAATGAGAAGCAGTAAAAGGCTCATAAATTAAAGAACAAATTCTACCTTTTCAGTACTGCTATGATTTTGACCCGCCTTTGGAATTTCAGTTTAAATGTGAGAGATTGCATCAATAATATTCTCTGCAGCAATCATTAACTTGCATGTTTTTAAGGACTGCTGTGGGGATGACCAGTGATACCACAAAGACATAAAGACTATGTTAAAGACTCTCCTTCTGCGGATTGCCAAAAACTTTGCAATTTGAGGGGTAGATTTCCAGGTATCGGAAATATCAAATGTAGAGGAAAGGACTAAAAGACATTTCCAGATTAAGACTCTCCACTTAAAGAAGCAAAAGAACCTGAGAAGGAGGAAGGAAAATAATGTATATACAAGTAAAAGTATGAAAGACGATGCTGACTATCTTTCCTTAATAATTTGGCAATGTTTCAAATATATAGTATTACAAGTAAGTAAATAGTTCCTCCTCAGAAAATCAAAGTCTCTCTATCTCTGCAAAATTGGGCAAGGACTTCCGAAGAGAAAAAGCAGACTCAAAAAGTTTCACAGAACAGTGAGGAACTCAGGATTTTCCTAATCCTGAACATGGTCACTAGCCTTACTGTTGTTGCCTGGCATCATACCAACTTTAGATGGAGGAGCAACTATTTTACTGTATGATGACTTGTATTGATCCTTTCATTTCACACACATGGAATTTATATGAGTGACATTAATTTAGAATTTAAAGTCAAAATTTAGATACATTATACCATAGAATCATAAAACTGCCCATGTTGGAAGGGCCCTTGAAAGATCCTCTGGCCCAACCTTTCATGGAAAAGGGAGCCTAGATGAGATTACCTAGCACCCTGTTCAGTTGCTCCTCGGAACATTGCTATTGTTCCTATGTTATACGCCTTCATGCATATATGACAAAATTAAATTCCTATGTAATTGTACAGTTTCCTTACTCTTTGAATATCTGTAAGTGTATATGCTAATAATTAAACTGTAAGAATAAGTATATATAACAAAACTATGTAATCATTACTACGATTCCAGAATTTCAGAGTGCATATGCGTGAATTTTGAGAACACTTACAACATAATAAATATAGATATGAAGATTATAGTGCTGAATACGTGTACTATAAGAGACGTTTCTCCACTAGCTAATATCCATATTGATGAATATGAGAGATGGAATATGCAGAATACTTACATAGCAGCCAAACAGCTAAACGCCTTCAGGGTTTTGAAGCTATTGTAGACAGGATCATAATACAAGAACGAAAGCATTCTTTAAGACTCAAAAAGCTAATCCACTGTATTTTTGTGACAGCACTGGGGATTTTAATGTGTTTTCTCTGACTATGTTATTTTTCATTTGTTTTCAGCTTCTCTGTCAGGGACTAATAGTGAGACAATTTACATTTTTTCTCATGAGGCTACAGCACAGTTTATATCTGATTATTCTGAAAATTACAATGGCTTTAACGCAACGTACACTACATTTAATGCAAATGAACTAAACAGTAAGTGTTCTCTTGTGTGTGTGTGTGTTTGTTATCCTGAAAGTTTGGTGAAACTATATTTTCAGTTTGACAAAAGGGAGATGAAAAGGGAAGCAGTATTTTCTGGCCTCAGTCCACTAACTATATCCACTTTGAGAAATTTCATAATATTTTAAAGATCTAATCATTGATTTCAATAAGACTGAAAAAGTCCAGATACAGTAACAGTGACAACAAAATGCAACAATACAACTCATGCATTGGTGTTCTTTAGGAGTCGGAAAAAAATTTAGATGCAGATTGGACAAGCGGAGGCTTCTTTAGCTGCTAAATTTTGAGCAGGACATGAATAGGGGTTGTAACTGGGAAGGGATGTGCTACAAGAAGCAACCAGGGTGCCAGAAAACTCTTGTCATGTGGAAGCCCTTGCTGGGGGCTGATGTACAGTTCAAGGCACCATGAAAAGACACTGAGCAAAATAACATGGGAAGAAAAGTGATAAGGATGTGAGCAAAGAAAGAGCAAAGGAGAAGGACAAGGAAAGTGGCATCCCTGGTGCATGGAGCACAGCACTTATCTTCTGAACATTCAGCTCTGGTGACGAGCCTTTTCACCTGGAGCAATCCAGGCCTTGGCAAAAAAAAGAAAAAAAAAAAAAAAAAAAAGAGCAGACCAGCAGGGTAGCACTTAGTGTTAGCTATGCTCTCTTTACCCCAACACACTACTGGTGAAGGATCAAAAAAGAAGATTGATGAATGAGGGCAAGAGCATGTATGGCCACCTTCAGTGACAGTGTTTTGTTAACATGTACAAATGACACATTTATTTGAGTAATTACATTACATGGCATAGAAGAGGAAATTGAGTCACTGTGGGCTCCAGTTTTCAAACATATTAAAAAATTTACATTGTTCATCACTCATTTAATTCTGAGAAAATACTTAATATCTCTGTGATTTTTATTTACTAGAAGTTCTTATTCACAGATTATGAGAAAGTCAATTGCACTTTTGAAGATGGCTTTTGTTACTGGATACAAGATTTAGATGACGATTCAGACTGGGAGAGAGTTCAGGGCCCTACCTTTCCGTTTATGAGTGGTCCTGATTTTGATCATACATTTGGCAACATTTCAGGTAAGATCAAATGCAAGTTGCTTGCAGATTAAAGGAAAAGCTTGATTTCGCTTATGTCATACCACTGTACAATGCATTCTTCGTAGTGGTGTTATTGGGATGTAATTTTATATTGCCATAAAAATTAGCCAGGGCTACCAGACAAATCACTTTATGCTACTGATTGCCATCTTGTGGAAATATACCAAAACTAAAAGAAAAAATAAAGGGATATATAAATTGATTAAACTGTGAGGTATTGAAAAGTTTCAATGCTATTAATATAACAAAGTGCCTTATCTGAGAAAGGAATTTCTATGATGCAACAGTGTTATAAGTCAAGTATAATTGCACATTTACCTTAAGGAAAAAAATCAAATATATTTACATTTTTAGGGAAATTGCTTCTATTTCATCCCTATCTGGTGACATCCTCATGGCTGTCACAGGACAATTTTGATTTAACATAAAGTTGACCTGCAGGGTACGTAGGGCACCTCTTTCCCCAGTTAGAATCACACATTGAACACATAAATTTTCAACATGTGTGCAAGACACACAAACACTCCAGTAACTGCTATAGCAAAACAACTTGATCGGAAGAGTGATCATATCAAATGTGAGTTTTAATTAGAGGCAATACTGATAGGAATCACATTTTGAATGCGTACCATGAATGTTTGCCCCAGAATTAGACACACAAGTTTTTTCTCCTTCAACAGGAAAACCAAACAATCTCTCCATTGATGTGTCAGTCCAGCTAAAACTGACATTATTTTGATTTTGTAATGGTTATATGTACTCTGTGACAGATTTAGACAGAACTTTTTCAGTGACAAATTACTGGAAAAAATGCACATTATTCTAGCAGAAGTTACTCTCTGGAAAGGAAAAATATTATTCAGCATGTTATTGGATAGAAATTATTCACCTCTCCTTGAGTAAATGCACATTTTCTAAACAATTTTCAAAACACTCTTTTATCTTCCCACTCAACTCCTAGAATACAAATCAGACAAAAGAACATAACATTTGTTTAATAAAACACTTGACAATGATTTCTAACTCTCTTGAAAATGCTAATTTATTTTAGGTGCTCTCTGTTTCACTGTGTAGATCTAAGTTGACATATATACTGTTGCTATATGTAATTTTGCCATTATATTGAATATTCAAATTTATACAGTCTGCATTTGAAATAAAAATGTGAGCTGCATCATTAATATCTAGCTATTAGATACAGTCAGTAAGACAGTGTATTTTTGTTTGGCTGCTCTTGAAAAGCAAAGGACTTAGTACATACTCAACAATTGATTTTGAATGCTCAGAGAACTGATGAAACAAAGACAGAGAACTGTCACTTTGACTATGTGAAGACTTTTTCTGAAAAAGAATGCTACGCTCATTTTCTTAAAGCTAAACACCATGTAAATTTTAATGCATGCTTTCTAAGTCGACACAGGGAATTAAAGGCCTGGTTCAGATTTCAGACTACTTTAACCTTCCACATGAAAAAGCTAGCTAATCTAGAAGTAAAAATAACAGAATATAATATATATAATTTAAGTTATATAATTACATTTATATTTATTTGTAGGTTCTATGATTATAATATTTACATATATTAGGTAGGTACGTAGGTAGGTAGATAGAATAAAATCAAAGACTACAGCCATGAGTTCAATAAAGTAAGGATTGTATTTTAGGACCTTAAAGTCTGCCTAATTTTGCTTTTCTTGTAACAAATCACAATGCTTCTGTAGCATTATATTTCCATATGGCAGCAGGAAGTCCAACTTCCCAGCTGCAAGGAATTAACACAGGAAAAGTTAAAAACTCAGTTACCCCAAATAATGTATTTTTCTTGTTTATAATGCTTCCCCTTGATACAAAATATTCACATAGTCATACTCTCACCCCTCTCAACACACAACCCATATTTCATAGAATCATTGAATGGTTTGGGTTGGAAGTGACTTTAAAGGTCATCGAGTTCCAACCCCCCCTGCCACGATCAGGGACATCTCCCACTAGACCAGGTTGTTCAAAGCCCCATCAGACCTGGCCTTGAACACTTCCAGGGATGGGGCATCCACAACTTCCCTGGGCAACCTGTTCCAGTGCCTCACCACACTCACACTAAAGAATTTCTCCCTGATATCTAATCTAAATGTCCCCTCTTTCAGTTTAAAACTGTTACCCCTCATCCTATCACTACATTTCCTGATAAAGAGTCCCTCCCCACCTCTCCTGTAGGTCCCCTTTAGGTACTGGAAGGCTGCTATAAGGTCTCCCTGGAGTCTTCTCTTCTCCAGGCTGAACAACCCCAACTCCCTCAGCCTGTCCTCATAGGAGGGGTGTTCCAGCCCTCTGATCATTTTCATGGACCTCTGCTGGACCCGTTCCAACAGGTCCATGTCCTTCATGTGCTGAGGAGTCCAAAGATGGACACAGTACCATAATTATGTGGATAAAAATTATAAAAATGTCAGTAAATTCTTCTGCAAAATCACAAGCAAAGTCAAATGGGAAGACATGAAGTGTTTGAAGTGTTGAATGTTGGATGGGTCTGTGAGCAACCTAATCTAGTGGAAGGTGTCCCTGCCCAGGGCAGGGGGGTTCGAACTACATGATCTTTAATGTCGCTTCCAACTCCAATCATTCTATGATTCTATGATATATTTTTATTAATTAAGGAGAAATCATTCAGGTGAATCACTGCCTTCACTAAAAAAAAAGGCAAATCTACCACTGGTTTCAAAATGGCCAGTTTCCCATTTCATGTCTAGCTCTGAGGAATACCTAAAAAGGTTAAAAGCTCATTTTAATATGTTGTTGACTGATGAATATAACTTGGGATAATCATTCACGTTTCTCTTCCAAAATCATGCAACACTAGCTGTGTTTGATATTACCGATATTATTTTAATGTAAAATTTCTCATTTAAAAAAAATCAATAATTCTGTACTGACTAAAATGTGCTTATTATCTTGCAGGATTTTATATTTCAACACCCATAGGACTTGGATTCGGAGAAGAGAGAGTCCGAATTCTCAGTTTGCCTTTGGTTTCTTCAGATCCATATTGTCTAAGCTTTTGGTAATGTTACATAAGACTAAAACTGAATAGCTTTCTTTCATATATAATATTAATCTAAGTTAGTGTGACAGCAATAGAAGCCTGCTTCTGTTTGGATTTCCATGATTACTTTTAACTCCAGGCCTGAAACTTTTGACTCCTTTATAGGTTTGAGTCTTGCAGTTAGTTTTAATGTATTTTCTTTTTCACCCTGCATCCAATATTCATTTCTATTAAGAAGCCCCGAGATGTTTTTTGTCATGAAGCTTAGGTAGGCCTCTGCCTAAGAAAATATAGCAAAGCACCAAGTAAATCTTCCAGGTGTAATCTAAACACGTTTGGTTTTATTTTCATGCTTAATGCCAATTAGTCCTAATTCCATAAAACTGTTTATAAAATAAAAAACTTGATATTTTTTCATGACATTTCACTTTGTTCTAATACTATCAAAATTGCTCTTCCCTTTCTAGGTATTTCATGTACAGTACTAATGTTTATCGTTTAAGAGTTAGCATAAGTAGTGAGCATGGTTTGGAAAAGATCATTTTCCAGAAGGAAGGAAACTATGGAAACAACTGGAATTATGGTCAAGTAACTTTAAATGAAACATCTGATTTTAAGGTTTGTTAAACTACTACTACTTTTTAAAATTTATTTTAGCTAAACTGATATCAGAGTTTTCTGTGAAATGAACCAGATCATCCACAGCTCCAAAGATAATATCTAGTACTATTTATTAATACATGCCATCAACTAAATGTTAGCATGCAAAAGACTGGAGTCCCCATTTGAATTGTCATTCCCCACCTTCCCTGCTCTGGAATTTAAAGTATTGTTATTGTAGAAAACAGAATACGTTAACATTGTCATGGGACAATCAATGTTATCATGAAAGAGAGCTTTCCACAAAATAAAAGTGTTCAAAGCCTATCTAAATCTGAAATGGAGTTTAAAATCTCCACAGTGTGTACGATATGAAGCACTTAGCCATGAGAAGACTTAATTTAAATAACTTCAGATTCTGAAGCTGTATTTTCACTAATTAATTACAGAATAATTCACTGAAAGTGTTTTCCAGATGGAAATGTATTTGGCACCACATGATTAACAACCTACCTGACTTATCTGTAAACAAAAAGAGGAGATATGCTAAACAATTCCTTCAGCAACTCTCTATTGAAAACAATTTCTTTTTATAGGTATTTGGGATGTCTTGTCCTGTGATACGAGTTTTGATTGATGTAAAAGCACTGCCAGGAAGATGCATTTACCATTTGAGGAAGTAAATGCATCTGTAATCTAGCTGCATCAGATTTTCAGCAAATGTATGTTTTATGATCTCAAGAAGCGTGTTATACCTAGCTGTATTTCACCAGCACAAATTCCTTGGTAGCAGGACTACTTTAAATATGTGGATATTAAAGCTAAATAACAAACGTATGAGATTAATTTCAATTTTTCATGGAGATATGCCGATAGATCAGAAGAAGTTTGAACTGATAAGTGATACAGAATTTGTGTTTCAAAAATTACATGTGTTTATATATAAAAATTAAAGTCATTGAACAGTTTTAAAATCATGTTCATCATTTATACAAAGAAATTCCTCCATTCCTTAGAATGATCCACTTGGTTTGCATAGTGCTGTTTTGTTTTGCGAGCAATCCTCTATCGTCCCTGATGCACTGTTCTGAGTGTGGGACCAGTGTAGATTACAGTGGAAATAAGAGCATTCTAGAAAGAAGACAGAATGGTTCAGCAGTGTAAGCTGAAAAATATTTCATTAAGTTATAGAATTCTATCTTTTTTTCATGAACTTCAGGTTATTTTTGATGCCTTTAAAAAGCGTGGTCCCAGTGATATTGCCTTGGATGACATTGGCCTGACAAAGGGAAAGTGTAATGAAAGTAATTATGTAGAGCCAACTATGATTCCAGTTGCTACTACTGTCCCTTCAGTTCCCAGTAAGTGAACACTAAATTACAGTTGATTGCCATTTCCTATTACTGTATTTGTGTATGAGTGATTCAGAGTTTTCAGCCTTCATTTTATAAAAAACTCTCTTCATCATTATAAAATTATCTTCAGGATAACGCACTAGGAATCAGGTTCCCTGCCCATGGCTCCATTAATAGCAATAGAACTGGTAGATTCACAGCTTAAGCTATCAGTATTTTCCAAAACTTGAAGACTGGAACATAATTAAAGAATTCAGAATTTATGTCTAAAAGCTTTCATTAGTAAAGCTTCCAGGAAGCCACCGAAGGGGAAGGAAGAAGAAAGAGAAGGAAGGTTGTAACCTCTATATTTGAAAATATAAGCAGTGCAGCAGGGGAATAACAGAATAAGCAAAGTTACATAATAATATCACCAGAGGTCTCAACAGTAAAAAATCAGCAGGCTCTGAGAACACAGGCAGACTGAAAAATTCCATGGTCAGGGGAATGAACCTATAATACTGCCAGAATGGTTTAGGAATGGAGCACGATCCATGTGTCTAATATCCATAATGGAGGTACTATCTGGAACAAGGCTCACAATTAATGAGTTCTTTCCAATATGCATTTGGTTGTATTGTTATTCCTATTATATCTGATTATATTAAAATGGTAAAAGAAAGCAATATTTCCTTTGAAAAGAATTTAAATAGGGAAACAGAAAATACAAAAAGACGGTTGGCAGCTCTTCCGGTTTCAAAGGAAATAAGTGGACAAAAAAACCCCAACCAACCAAAGGACTCCATCCATTCCCTGAGCTAATAAGAGGTTTCAATATTTTCATAAATTATAGAACATGTCAAAACCTAAGCCTCATTTCTTCAATTTTGCCTTTGCTAACTCTACTCCTTGTGGCAAGGCAGAAGTTATGAGTAGGTTGTTGGTCTTGTAATAATGGATGCAGGTTTTTTCCTGCTTGATGAGGCCTCATGTCTTTCATCGTACTCTCTTCTTGGCACCTTATCCGAATCCCAGGTTGAGTGGGAAACTGAAGGCAGGTTGCTTTTCTTCGCATATTTTTACCATCTTCTCCAAATCAAGTAGAAGTTAATTAGACGTTTCTACCGGTAGCACATATGCATTTCTGCAGACAGGTTGTACATCTTGATCCATACCCCTCACATTGCAGAGTCTTTTAGAGGAAAGCACAGAGATTTAAGCTTCTTCAAAACATTCTGGTCTCACAAACCTAGTTAGAAGAACCTCTCTGAGAAAAATATGACAAAAATTATGTAGCCATCATTATAAATCTGGAAAATGTATATAAAACAATGAAGAAAGATTGCATGTGGTGTTAACCAGGTCCATGCATATTCAAAGCAAAAAATGGTATAAATATGAATAGAGCTTGTGGAAAAAAAATCATTAAAATATCTGATAGGGCTTTGTAATTTATTGTGAAAGAGACATGAACTTTTTGGGAAAAAAGGAGATTTCTACAAAAGACCTATTCACAGATGGCTTCAAATCATTAAAACAGTGAGTATGTTCCGGAACTGCCTCCTATTAGATTTACTGTCACTTACAAAGGACAGCCAGTTGCTCTCTTGACGGTATAAAGTGGTCTAAAATTATAATAATAGAAAAAGATTGTTTGCGTTGTATTCATATTGAAGTACTGTGTACTAATATTTTTATCATATCAAATCTATCACCTCTAAATCTACTACATCAGGACAGGTGAAAAAACAACACCTTCTAAATACAAGAGCAAAATTCAGTTTTATAGCTCCATCCTGAGATACAGGGAGGTAAAGTTCAACAAGATGTCTCTGTCAGCAAAATTAAATTTTAATAATAATAGTAATTTCAGTTGTAATTTACCAAAGTGAGTTTTGGAATTTAACTGCAGTTTTTATTAAAGTAATGCTGTGAAGAGGTGCGGATGTCTGCCACCTCCAGCCATCTTTAGGTGTTGTAGGCAAACACCTCACAAGTTTGCATCAGTCTAATAATTAGGGGTAGAACAGCCCTGTGGTAAATAGTAGCTGAGTGCTGCTGTCAAAACACCAACAAAATGTCATTCAAACTATAGGTCCTCACCCAGAATATGGTGATAAAGTTTTAATATTCAAAAAAAAAAGAAGTGGTCATGTGGAGGATAGCTCCTTGTGAAACAGATTAAAGAGAATCTATACTGTCCTTCAATATGATACAAAAGCACAGTCTAAGCTGTCACTGGGGAAAAACTAGCTTGCTTGCATAACTTTGTGAGGCATGCTATGTATACGCTGTCTGTAACCTGCTGAAGAAAAAAAAAGGGAATGTTATCAATCATCTTCAAAGAAGTATGAAATTACTTTGATGGATGTGGTGCAAGCTTACTAACACTAATGATTTCACTGCAAATGTCATAACAAGAGATGAAAGAATTTGAGCTGAGCCAATTTCTTTTGCTAGACTTAGAACTTCAGTAAGAGGGACTAGCATCATTCACAGTGCCCTAAAAGTTCATTGAAGAGTCAAAAAAAAAATTTGGTGGTGGGATAGAGAAGCTGGATTTGCTTTTGTCTTTTGCACAAAGCTGTCACCTTACACTTTCATCGGAAACAAAGACTGCTTTCATCTTCATATTCATTAATAATCTGTCTTATAACACAAACAACAGTGTGGAAATTACAGTGTAGATTCCACACTTAAGATGTATATGTCAGTGTAAATTAAAGTTTTGGCCAAAGCACAGAGGACTTTTTTTTATGAATAGGTCATATATCATCTTCCACAGTGTTGAGAAAATTGTCTGTTATGCTCAATGGAAGGACCAAGATTATTGGTGTTAGTTGCTATTTGGCTCTAACAAGCGACAGCTATATGAATAACTCCATATGAATTTCTATTTAAATATCACTGGAAATTTTTAAAGTATTTTTTCCACACATAAGGAAAATCAATTACTTATATCATTTTTCCATGGGAAAGAAAGAAAATCATTGCTAATGTGCCTTACATGTAGTCAATACCAGATCAGATTTCATCATAAATTGCCCCGGTTCTGCTATTAAGAAAGTTGGTTTTGCTCTGCTCATGTCATCAGATGATACTGGCTAAGAATCATATATTCTTCATGTAGCTTTACAATAGTTATGTGTCTGTTTGTATGTTTAGTAATGTTCCTTAAAAGAAGGCTATTGCAATCTTTATTTGTTGTTAATGTTATTTACAGAAAGTAGTCCTCATTGTGAGCCATACAGCTGAAACATAATATACTTGTTAGTCAATGTGTGATAGTTAATGTTTCCTTTTCTTTTCAGAGAGTTCATAATTTCTTGCCAGGAGTGATTTGGTGAAGTGGTTCTATAAGATGGGTGTTGTAAGAAAGTTCAAACCTTTCTTGTATTTAGTGGAGCTTCTTTCCAGAGGGATTCAATGGGCAAACTCAGTAGGACTTGTAGATTACGCAGTCCCCAAGCGTCTCAGAGTATGCAATACTGACAGACATAATGAAACACAAAATATGAGACATAAGAGATGGGGGACTGTTAAAGTTTAGCCAAAGTCTGAAAGTTAAGAAAATAAATTTTAGTTCAAGAATAAAACAACAACAAAACAAAATTAAAAAGGCAGATTTCTTCTGCTTTAACTTCTCTTTCCTGAAGCAGGTGGAGCAGCACTGTTTACTCTTTAATGAAGTAATTGCAAACAATAGATGTGGGAAAACAACAAAGTTCATTCTGATGGTACAACTGAAGTAAAGATAAATACTATTTCTCAATATGAAGTAAAGTTTTGGAATATGAAGCTGACATATTTCAGGTGTAAATCACCATCTAAACTACATATTGAAAGAGAATATTAAATTTATAAAGTACAGTTAGTATGATAAAGACCTTTTGTACTGGAGCAGTTGTTTCAAGGAAAAAACAAATGGCTACTTTTACCATTTACAAGGTTTAACTGTAGAAGTTTTTAGGGTCCTGATTAAATCAAAACAGTATAAGGGGGGTTTTTAGCTATATAGTGTATTTGCTACATGACAAAATGGGCTTCATACCTGAATATCTCTGCTAATGCTGCAAGAAGATCAATCAGATTTTAAGCAAGACTAAGTGGGTAAATAGGTTATATTGGAGTGGGGGTGTCTTCTGTTTCTTTGACGTCTTCTAGATTTTATATTAATGTACTAGTAAATTATACAGTCAACTATCACATTCTTTTCTTCGTATTTTCCGTTATGTGCACAGCTTGCAGACCCATAATCACCAAATGAAGTACAGACTGTGTTCTTCCCCTAACTACATGGGGAAGACTTCTCATAGCACCATCATGAATACAGTCATGCACCTGTGCACTAGAACTTCACAAACCGCAATATATGAACTAGAGCGATAGATAACACTGTGGCATCATTTGTATGTGTCAGCAGGTCTGACTTTGACAATGTAACTAATAAGGACAGTGAATTTCTTACACACCTGGTTTCCTCAATGCTCTGTGTCCTTACTGGAGTGTTGGTTTCTCACAACTTGTTGTTCAAGTTACAGAATCACAGAATCATGGAATGGTTAGAGTTGGAAGGGAGCTTAAAGATCATCAAGTTCCAACCCCCCTGCCATGGACAGGGACACCTCCACTAGAGCAGGTTGCTCAAAGCCCCATCCAGCCTGGCCTTAAACACTTCCAGGGATGGGGCATCCACAACTTCCCTGGGCAACCTGTTCCAGTGCTTCACTACCCTCACAGTAAAGAATTTCCTCCTAATATCTAATCTAAATCTCCCGTCTTCCAATTTAAAACCATTACCCCTTGTCCTGTCACTACATCTCCTGACAAAGAGTCCCTCTCCAGCTCTCCTGTAGGCTCCCTTCAGATACTGGAAGGCTGCTATGAGGTCTCCCTGGAGCCTTCTCTTCTCCAGGCTGAATGGATATTATACCAATGGCACCGTAATCGAACCGTTACAGTGATGAAGTTAGCTTGACTATCCTCTTCATAAAATTACTTTTTCAAAATCATCTGTGTTACAATGGATTGCAAAAGTAAGACAATAGGCTAATTATGTTTTTGAAATGTTTTCTTTTTCAGCTGACTGTGGAGGGCCAGTCGAACTGTGGGAGCCAAACAATACATTCAGCTCTGAAAACTTTCCAAAAAATTACCCTAATCAAGCTTTTTGTAAGTCATTCTTCTCCAAGTCCTCTGGAAAATTTTAGCCATATAGAAGTAGAGATACTAAATCTGCTTTCCCAAGTCAGATGCTGTCAAGCAAAAAAGGTCTAAGCTAAATACAGTAGGATCTTTTAACTGAAGTCTATATGGCACTTAGCAGAAGCTAAGGAATCATGTGCCAGTTGATCAAAAAGTGAAGACAAGCATAATCCATTGGAATGGGTTCAGACAAGTCGATTTCATCATGCCTATGATGTGAATTATCTTTATATCAATGCAGCAAGTGACAAAGTGCTGAAAGTCCCCATTTTACCATTACACCTCAATGTATTTGCCAGGTTAATATTATATCTTTTCTGTTGAATAGTTAATCTTTCCTAAGGGCAAAGAATGTGTGCATGTATTTTGCAAGGGATTCTCTCTTTATTGAATGTATCTTAACATACAAGTGAGAAGACATCGTTATTCTACTGATGTTATTAGATTTAGATTAAGCTACAGCTGGCAAAAGGGAAAATGTTTCAAGGTGGTCCACTACGTGCTGTTGATGGATGAAGCAAGGAAAATAACTTTTTCATTGCTTCTTAATGAAATTTTAATTATTTATTACTTCACCTTTAACTGGAGAATTGCGTTGGGATGCCAATAACAAGAGCTGCAATTTTGTGTTTCTGTCCCCCTTGAGATATGGCTCTCATTTCCAGATATTAATTTCACAAGTTCCAAAAAGAGGTTTAACTAGTGAGAAAATACTTCTCACTAGTAAAATTAAAAAATGGTTGTTTTTTTTTTACTTTCTTTACAAGATTTCCATAGTATCCACAGGTACATAGATAAAATATGATAATGTATAGGTTAAACAGAAGCAAATACTTCTCCAAAAAGACATCTAACTTGAAAGACAGGCTTCTTTGATTATAAAAATTATCTTGCTACCAAGTTCGACTTAAGTCATAAGACTATTTGTCACTTTTTTGCAGTTACAAGAGAATTCGCTTTGCTGCTTTGGGGAAACTCCCAGTTGTCATGAATGGTAAAAAATGCATGTGTGTATGTCTTAGGAGCCTAAATCCAGTTTTCAAAAGTGTTTTAGAGAATGAGAGTCAATTGAATTTTGGATCCTGACAGCACAAATTGCTTTTAAAGATAAGATTTAGACTTCTAAGTCTCTTGGGTGATTCTTAATAGTAAAGATTTTTCAACATGAAAATGACACAGTAAATGTAATATGTGAAAAGGTGATTTTTGTGTTTGTGTTATTTCCTAGGTGTGTGGTACTTAAATGCTGAAAAGGGAAAAAACATTCAACTTCATTTTCAGGTTTTTGATCTGGAAAATATATATGATGTAGTTGAAGTCAGAGATGGCAGAGGACCAAATTCCTTACTTTTGGGCAAGTAACAGCATTGGGTACTAAAATAAGTGTAATCAGACAGCTGGAGCAAATGGATGGATATAATATAAAGGAAATTAATTCTATCTAATTTCATTCTACATTTCTTCGCATATTTTGGGTCTCAGGAATTAGGAAGAAAACTGAAGAAATTATGTGACATCACATTTTCCAAATGTTTGCATACACTCAGGTTTCTATGCAATCCAAATGAAATAATTTCTCAATAAATTTGACTGCTCATGAATGTGGACAAACAGAACTATTATCTCCTAGTTGAACCTTATCTTTCTATCTTGATGTGTCAAATCTGGGGTTGAGCTTTGATCATTGCAGTCTGATATTAGTTGGGTTTGGGGGAATAACTGTATTCATATGGTAGCGGTATTTTCTTTTGAACCCAAAACATTTTGAAATACGTAAGAACAAAATAGCTTAAACGTATTCATGTTCTCCTGGAGAACAGCTGTCTATACAGGACAAGACCCATTGCCGGATGTCTTCTCTACAACAAACCAGATGATGGTAATCCTCCTTACAGACAAGTCTGCAACAAAGAAAGGATTTCTTGCAAACTTTACTACCGGCTACCGTCTAGGTAAGCAAACGAACCCTTATATTTAAAAAGTTATACCACTGGTCAAATACATTTGAGAAAAAGTGGAGCTTGGAAGGTGACTCTCAGCCTTTGATCAACAGATATATGAAAAACTTAAAGAGGAAAAGCCTAGAGATTACCTATCTGTACTTCATGTTTTTTAGCATGAGAAGTGATGGGTTTTTTGCTTTAGTGTAATTGGACCAATGCATGTATCATCTGCAACTCTGTGTGACATTATGTGAGACATTGCCTCAGTATTTTGACCAAAAAATGTTCAAATGTTAAGAGGGCAAATACAAATTATTCCCTATACAAGCCCCAGAAAAGAACATCAATTTGTAACTCATTTTGAGGTGTCATTAATGTGTGTTTAAATTCATTTGTAAAATATGTATTATTGATCACACCCAATAAAAGAGAAACCTGTATAGGGTAATTCTGATTAAAGTTTGCAATATGCTCCTTCTTGTGTTTTTAAAAATTTGGTTGTCAGCCTGTGAAGGATCTGGGAAGAGTTAGTTTTTTAAGTATTTGGACAGCAGTATTTCTGATCCCAGCCAATCCCCTTCTGAAAGACACCTTTTGTTGGGGACTGCAATTAGTCTTATCTGTCGTTTAAGTAATTCAGCAGTCAGCTCTCCAAAAACATAAGAAATGGAGCCAAATGCTAAAGTACATGGAACAGCAATATGCTTACCAGTACAAATACTTACACTAACTCTAGGCCAAATCTTGACAGAATTAATTAGAAGTTTTGTATTACTTCTGTGGAAGTCTGACAGGAGAAAAAAGAGAAAGAGAGAAAAAAGCAGCATGTACTCAGAGATGTATGAAGTACTATTCATTTGCATGAACAGAAAGTCAACAAGAAATCTACACTCTCTTCTTACTTTAAATATCATAAAATACAAGTGTCTCCCAGTGTGTCTAGCTAGCTGCAGCTTTTTTATAGTCTAACAGTAATAATAATATTAATTTTCTTAATCTTTAAAAAAATCTGAACCATTGATCTGCCTTTATAAAATCAACTTCATTTAGTCCCCTTGTGCAAGACTAAGAGGTAGGTTTGTATGGACATTTGTCCAGTTTACTGCTTCTTGTCCTGCCTTTTCTATCACATTTTTTCAGTCCAACAACACTATGCCTTTTATTTTAGCTGATTCAGCATCTTTCCTGAGCCAGCTTTGCCCATATTTTGTTGTAAAATAAAAATTAAGCTTAGCAAGGCAGAGCTCTTAAAGTGGCCATTGCCAGTTCTGGTTAAATATATTAAAAAGGTTCCATTTGTGAAAGAATTATCCTTATTAATGTTCTTTGCAGCCAAAGGACAGAGACTAATATCATTAACATCCTGGCCCAAGGATAAAAGGATTGTCAGAAAATAATTTAATTTTACAAGAAAAGTAGATTTTTCTTTGTATATTATTTTTCCACGAAATACTGAATTTTTTAAAAGGAAGCACACTTTGAAAATAAATACTTTTCGGTAGCATGCAATATAATAAAAAACCTAAGTAAGAACTAAGCTCTATGAGAAATCTAATATCAGTTGTGGACAGCAGATGTATGAAAATCTGATTCAGACCTTTTATAAACCATATTCTTTTGCTTCCATATTGTACAACAGGCCATACTGATCGATGAATGAATTATTTTATTTGAATATTAAAAATTCAGAAGCAAAGCAATTATCTTGCCTTAAATAAAACTTCTAGATAATTAAATGTTTCAATCAGTGAGTCCAGGAAGGTAAAATAAAGAAAATAAAGAATTCTTCAATAGCACTTAATTTTAAGACTGTATATTTCCTGTAAATATATACAATGGTGGCATTAAAAATACACTTTGGCCATAGAAAGAATTAGAACATTATATTTACTCTCTATCTGATCTGCTTTTGTTACATAACTGATACTGAAGTATCTTAATCCTTCTTTCCTCCTTCATTTCTGTTATTTTTGTCTCTTCCACCTTTTCTCCCAGACAGCTTTCAAAAGGAGAATCTTGGCTTTCAATGCCTCTTATATTTGTTTGACTTGCATACTTTAAGATGTCTAAACTTTTGTGAAATTGATGAACATCTGGAACTTGAAATTTTTTGTCACTTTTGATGTGATTTGATGAGGATTTGACTTCTGTCATCTCTCCAAAGTTTCTTACATGTAACGAAAGAACACTAGTAATCGAGCAATGCTAACCTTAGCAGAAACTATAAGGTATAATAAGTATAATACCATAGATTTTATTCTTAGAATCATAGAAGTGTTTACATGGGAGAAGTCCTTTAATACCACCAAGTCCAATCAATTTAGCACTGCCAAGTCCTCCACTCTACTATGTCTCCAAGCCCCACATCTACATGTCTTTTAAATACCTCCAGGAATGGTGACTACACTGCTTCCCTGGCAGCCTGTTCCAATGCTTGATAACCCTTTTGGGGAGAAATTTTTCCTAATATCCAATCTAAACCTCTTCTGGAACAACTTGAAGCCATTTCATTTTGTCCTATTGCTTTTTACTTGGGAGAAGAGACCAATACTCATCCTGCTACAACCTTTCAGGTAGCTGTAGAGAGTGATAAGGTCTCCCCTCAACCTCCTTTCCTCCAGACTGAACAACTGCAATTCCTTCAGCCACTCCTCCTAAGACCTGTGCTCTAGGCCCTTCACTAGCTTTCTTGCCCTTCTCTGAATGTGCTCCAGCACCTCAATGTCTTCCTTGTAGTGAGGGGCCCAAAACTGAACACAGTATTTGAGGTGAGACACTCACCACAACTCTTTGGGCCTGGACATACAGCCAGTTTTTCACCCAGCAGAGAGTACACCCATCTAAGCCAGTTTCTCCAGGAGAATGTTGTGGGAAACAGTGCCAAAGGCTTTACTAAAGTTCAGGTAGACAATATCCACAGCCTTTCCCTCAACCACTAGGCAGATCAGCTTGCCATAGAAGGACATCAGGTTTGTCAAGCAGGACCTGCCTTTCATAAACCCATGCTGACTGGACCTGATCATCTGGTTGTCCTGTATGTGCCATACGACAGCACTCAAGATGATCTGCTCCATAACATTCCCTGGCATTGAGGTCAGACTGACAGGCCTGTAGTTCCCTGGATCCTCCTTCTGGTCTTTCTTGTAGATGGGTGTCACTGTTGCTAACTTCCAGTCAACTGAGACCTCCTTGATTAGCCAGGACTGCTGATAAATTGTTGAAAGTGGCTTGGTGAGGACTTCCACTAGCTCCCTCAGTACCCTTGGTTGGATCCCATTTGACCCCATTTGACTCCTGCACCTTTAAGATTTCCTTCTTGAAGAATGTCCAGCCTCCTGGACTCCTTTGCCCTTCAGGACTGCTCCCCAAGGAATTTTGTCAGTCTCCTAAACAGGCCAAAGTCTGTCCTCCAGAAATCCAAGGTAGGAGTTTTGCTGACCCCTCCTCCTTACTTCTCCAAGAATCAAAAAATCTGTCTTTTCATGATCATTATTCCCAAGAAGGCCTCCAACCATCACATCACACACTTCTCTGTACGCAAACAACAGTTCCAGTGAGGTGCCTTCCCTAGTTGGCTCACTCACCAGGTGTGTCAGAAAGTTTTCTTCCACACACTCCAGGAACCTCCTAGCATTTTTCCTCTCTGCTGTATTCTATTTCCAGTAGACATCTGGTAAGTTGAAGATCCTCATGAGAACAAGGGCTAGGGATTGTGAGACTTCTCCCAGCTGCTTATAGAACATTTTGTCCAATTAGCTTCTATTAATCTGAAAATCATCTTTACTTTGAAAAAGAGATGGATAGCAAAGCAAAGAAAAGAAAAACAAAAGTTCTGCATACTATCCACTCAATTTTTCTTTCAGGTCAACTGTATGATCTCCAGTGAACATCAACCCTCCTTGTAATTATGGATTAATATTGCTTTCCTGTTTTCCTTCAGGAGCTTGTGCAATTGATGAGCATCAGTGTGGTAGTGGGGAGTGTATACCATTGCATAACCTTTGTGACAACCTACCTCAGTGCAAAGACGGTTCTGATGAAGCAAAGTGTGGTAAGGTTTCCTCTATACAAAGAGAAGGAACACATGCGTATTTGGTAGGAATTACCTCGGAAAACAGCCACAAAATCTCAGATAGCATAAATTACTGCAGCTGCATGCAGGCCATGCCGATTTACACAGCAGTATCTCGTTGAGTTTGTCAGGGCCAAAAAATCAAAGTCACTTTTCTGAGATAGTGAATGTAAGCTTGTGAAGATGTCCAGGAAAGGTAGGAACCTCCTCTCTCCTTAAAACTCTGGCTACTTATAATGGCCTCAATACTAAATGAAAACTCATTGTGTTCTTTCCTTTTGTATCCATTTCTTATTCCCAAGTCCTATCCCTTTTTTCTGTAATTAATTTGAGTTGCACAGCAGTATAAATTCTGCAGTGTAGGGTAGAGAATAAAAGTCATCTTGATGGAAATTCCCAGATAGTCTTGTGGGTGTGAAGCCAAACCGCATCATGTGGCACACTCCAGCCTGCCTGGAATCCATCTTGTGGAGCCATTGCTATAGGGAGAAGGATGGCACAGCTGCAAAAACAGCATCTGTTGCTCATCCTGGATGTGCACGTTCCTACAACAAGGAGACAAACAGCTGCTATTGCTTAGTCCCCTGGTAAAATATTTCTTTCCAAAATATAGGTGTACGCTTTATGGCTTCATTTCACGTAACATGGAAATAGCATTCTCTAAACGATAACTTAAATGTTAAACTAATGTTGCAATTGTGTCAGGCCTAGCAGAGAAATTAAATTGCTGTTTATGAAAAAGTGCTGTGCTGACAATCTATTATAGAGTACCAATGGAAGAGTTAAAAGCAGGCTTTTAAGCTCAGTATAAGATCATCTTCCTGTGTTTTAAAGAGGACTGCTCAGGATCAGGTATGTCCTTGGATGTGTGCTGACAGTTCTCATTGATTTCAACATTTTTTACATGTTTATATATTTTTTTCACATATATATGCAAATATATGTATACATATAAATATGTCTAAAGGCACAGATTCACTCTGCACTAGTGCAATTAGCTATTTCGCTGCAAACATATTCTTCCTTTAAAATGTATGGAATAAAATTCACTTCACCTTCTTAAGCAAAGAGACTGGAATGGATTTTTCCAGCCATTGCTAAAGATCTGAACAAGGTAACCATTACCTACATTAAAATGATGTACATTTTCCCAAAGATTTATTTTGCCATAGACTGTCTATTACTTCATAACAAATTACTTCACATTAAAGGACTGGGAGAATTGTTTCCAAAAACCAATTTAATCCAAATATTGGCTGAATCAATCTAAGCCTTAAAATAAAATGAAAATTCAATTAGACATCCTCACATTGAGTCTTTTCAGTGTCCAAAAGTCTTGCTCATTTTCCTGAAACTAATTTCAATTTCTTATCAGAAGTGACAATTTGAACTAGAAAAACTGTCATTTTCAAATACTTCAACTTCTGAAACTTCCCAGGGACTACAAAGAAAAAGCATAAGATGTCTCTTCCTTTGCAAAATTCTAAAATATATGACATTTGAATTAAGCAGTTGTTGAGTGCTCAATGACTCCTTTATTCCTTACCAACAGTATATTTGGAGAACAACATAGATCTGATGAGGAGAAAGCAAAAAGAATTATAGTTCAAGTAGAAGAGAGGAGAGGTGTCAAAAATAATTTCTAGAAATCTCACTGTGCAAGACATTCTGAGATTTTTCAAGACTGCTCAAAACTTTTCCTGACTGAAGTTTACCATTAATCAATCACTGTATATCCCTTATTCCATTAATGTAATCTGGGTGTCAGAGGCATTCCTAAAATTCTAATTTTTTTTTTTTTTTTTTACTGTAGGCAGTACACAACTTTTTTTGGTGGAAAAAGGGTTTTTTTAAAATTGTTTTTGCAACCAGTACATTTAAAATGCATTGTATGTTTTTTTTCCCTACTTCATGCTGGCAATAACTGTCAACTGCCTGAAATGTAGCTGTACCTCCTGATGCATATACAGGATTCTGTTGACCTTCTTAAACCTTGTGGTCCAACTTCCTTAGTTACTATGCCAACAGCATAAGATTTTTTCACCAAGTACTTAATGAGTTTCTGAATATTTTGTTTGGGAAAACTTTTGATAGAAAGAGTGTTTTTCATGGAGCTTTTATTATTTCTGTATGTGTGTGTTTTGTGCTTTAACAAAAGCTGCAGTGAAAACGGTGAAAATTCTCATAGCAATTGGAACTGGAAAATGCAATATTTCTGTCAGCTCTGGTTTTAACCACAGATTTCCAATCAATGTTACTGAGTATTGTATAGCTAAAGCTTCACACTGTATGTGGAAAGTGTATAATGCTGGCTAAGAAAAAACATTGGTTAGAGTTGATGGAAACTGTATTGTTTATTGTCTATGTGTGAGACATTTGCAAAATACATTGTATGAAACTCACCTGTGGCAGAAATATAGGAGATAACAATAACATTTCCATCCTGTGGGAACACAACATCTTGGAGATGCTGTCCTTATTACTGCTGTAGCATATTTTAACTTTTTTTTGTTCTTTGCTGGCAATAATAAATGTTTATACTACATTTCTGTTTTCTTGGGGTGGGGGGAAGGGTGGTTTACTAATCTAAAATGCTTCTGTCCATTTGGTCTACAGTGAGATTGCTTAATGGTTCTCTAAGCACTGAAGGGCTGGTACAGGTCAGGATTGGGAATATGTGGCACCTGGCATGTGCAAATGATTGGGATGAAGAGATTTCGGACAGCGTTTGCCAGCTGCTGGGGTTAGGGTGAGTGAAAAATATTCATTGTCCTTGCAACTTCTTTGCAGGTTTGTTGAGTCTGTATATTGGTGATTTCCTCATCATTTTACTGGTGTCTTTACCACCCAGAAAAAGGGCAAATGTATATTTCTGTGGCAGGTGAAGTGCTTGATGTGCTAACAAATTTGTAAGTGTTGCAAACCCTGTTTTGATCGCACTCATTACAGGATTTATGACTCTGATAGACATGAGGACGCATATTAGAGAACATTGGGAGACTGATCTGGAGGTATCAGTCTTTTATCACTTTATGTCACTATCTACATCTTCACTTTTAAGAGGATGGCTCAAGAGTAAAGCTGGAGCAAACAGCAGCCTTGGCTGCTCTGCTATCATACTAGTATTCATTTCAAGTAAATTCATGATAATCACTTGGGTATTCTGCTACTGGACTCACAATATGTTTCATACCTCCCATTAGACCTGAGGTGTTGGGAGTGGAAACTGTATTTCTCTTGAGATATATTTAGAGGGGGGAGGGAGAAGGGAAGTACATGACTGAGAAAGATGGATTTGACTTCAGTAACTGTTCAGCAGAATTTCCAGGGAAGAGGTGGGGAGGGTTGAGTGCAGAAGTGTTGTATTTTTCAATCTATGGTAAAATTTATGGCCTAAATTATGGCCTTACTTACACTGTACGCAACTTCACTGCCATCCACTGAATAATAAATTGCTTTCCTACAGTGCTGAGGTTTTTAGGGAATGTCACTCATCCAAGTAATAATCAAATTAAATCCTAAGCTTGTGATTCATTATGTTGGTTTTTGACCAAAGTAGGATGCCTGCAAATGCCCTTCTGATAAATTAATTGTAGAAATTACAGTTAGGAGGACTTAGAAAAATATTCAAGTGTTATTTGAAAATATTTTTAATCATTGGAGGAATGTATGCTGGTTTGGTTTTTTACTTTTTTCCCATCAGGTAGGTACTGTATTTATGTAAATACCAGACACCTGCAGGCACAAATCTTGATTGTAATTTCTGTATGTAGTTATCTCATGCATAAAAGAACATACAAACTATGACTAAATATTCTTCTAGTCAAATATTTTGTCCTTTACAGTGGCCAGTACCCCTCTTCCTCTGATTCTTTCTCCCCCTTCCCCATCTCCTTTCCGTCTATAACTGCTGGACACTAGTCATTTTGTGGTCTATTGGTTTAATTTAAATTTTTTTATTTGATACACTTCAGTGAACTTTGTCTTTCTATTGTCTAATGTCACTTTCTATTACCTTTTAAAAATTACTTATGCCTTTGCATAAAATTCTGTGTTTCAGTTTGTCTCTATAAACTAGTCAGATATGCTTGTTAAAAAAATCCCTATTAAGTTTCCTAGTTATTTCTTTTTAATTCCATTTCTCAGTTTATTACATCTTCCCATTGCCATGAAAAAGTATTTTTAAAACCTAAAGTCTAGTATCCTGGGTGCTACTGCTGTTACTAATACTACAGAATAGGATAAAATAAAATTTTCATATATATACACCTATATTAATTCCTATAAGCAGCACTATATTTCTGCTTTCTATTAATACCCCTGTAGCAGCATATTTAGTAATAAGTGACGTATTTGCTACTAAAGGGATGTTTGTGATAACAGGTCTTGAGTAGGCCATAGCTCATGCTCCTATACTGAAAAATTACCTACAATCACGTTTTATTAGAGAAAGCGGCTAAGGTTCATCTAGGACAATTTACTTTTGCTGTTAATTGTTTATACATTTGCTAGTCTCATTTACTGTTTAATTTATGGAAAAGACTGAAATGATAGGAGTCCTGTAGCATATCCTGATTATTTATGTAGCTGGGCTAGAAAGTGCAATGTTCCACACAGATTCTAATAAATCACACATGTGAATCCTTTTTTCAAATATGTGGCTGTCACAAATACATGCAAGCTGCACAAATTCATGCTTTTGAGAAACCTGAGCAAGATCCTTTGCTCAGTTTGTGCTCATAACTGTACGCATCTGACAACACTGTTAAAATCTCAGTATTGTTGGCAGCACTTTTCCTTGAACCAACAAAATCGTTTGTTGAGCTTTTCACCATTCTTTCACAATTTTATTCTTTCACAATTTAAGGTTGGACCAGATGATCCTTGAGGTCCCTTCCAACCTGGTATTCTATGATTCTATTGGTCTGCTGTGAAACATGCTTGTTTCTCTGGGACCAGAGCCAGCTGGGTCTTTACTGAATGGTACCCAGGAATGGGGGAAGACCTTGCAATTTTGCCCTACCCAAAAGTCCAACAAGGACTTAGAGTTTAGGACTTGCTCTCAACACTGCAGTCTATTTTCTTCAAGAACTCACAAAATTCTTGAGAAGGAAATGAGTTTATTGGAATACAAGGTCTTGTTTGAGATTTTCAGGTTTTCATCCACCCCACTTAATGAATGCTCAGTAGTAGCTACATGCCTACCTCCTGAAGACACCTCAGAAAATCTTGTCTTTGACTGTCAGACCCAGGTTCTCCAGTGTGCTGAGAATACAACATAGGGCCTGAAAAGGGTGGAAACAATCCCCCAAAATTTATGCACAAAGAATTTTTATTCTGATGGATAATAAACAGATAGCAGAGAGTCATGGGCTGGATGTAAGAAAGAACCGGGTTCTCAGTGTGTTTAGGCTGTGTTTGCACCATTGAGGACCAGAATTAGGACAGTCCTAAAAACTTGATGATAGACTTAATTTCATGTCAGTTGTAACCAAGTAATAATGTGTGCTTTGACCTGAAAGCCATAGGAGAAGTCGCAATGATTTTTTTTTTTATTTGTAAATCCACAGCTTCACTTAAGACCAGATGCTGCTAGTACATTTGGCTTAAACCCTTTGCTTAAGAAGCTTCATTTCAAATCCAGAAAGTATAGAGAGGTTACTTTTATCATTTGCAAATTTTCATATAAAAAATTGTGTGCACACCAGCATTTAGAAAACAGCAGCTCTTCATATGAATCCACATGTGAACAAAGCTTTTTTTATGCCAAAGAAAGTGTTTGCTATTTGTAATTTGCTGCTATTCTTGTTTGTTTTTCTGTCAGAAAATCAGCGGATGAAATAGAAACATTGCCCTGTGACTCAAACACAAATTTAATAAACTGCAAACATTCCACAGCCTGAGAACTAAATCATGAATTACAAAATGCGTGAACATATTTTCTTTACATAAGAAATGTGTTGGGTTTGTTGAGGTGTTTTTTTTAACAGGGATTGTTAAATTGTAGCTATCAGACAATTGCACTTCTGTCCTTATTCTGAATACTTTTTTCATCATGGTGCCACATCATCTGAATCTTTCCCAACATTTGCTGCTGCTGATTGTTACTAAGCACATCTGAGACAGTTAGAGACTGAAATCATAGTGACCCATAGAGTATTTAGGTGCATGAGGACCAATAACTTTTGAGGAATTTACTGTACAGATATCTCTGTAGATCTCTGTGTAAGAAAATTCTGAGACTATTTCTCTAAGTTTTCTGTAAGTTTTGCCTAGTGAGCATGTTGAATGGAATGAGGGTTACTTACACCTAGGTTAGCCTCTTGAGGGCAATTTTTGTCACAACCTGCAAGACTTCTAAAAGATCATTTCCATTAACAGATATTAAAGACCTGTGACACTACATTTCTGGACCTGCACAACAAACTATATTCTTGTTACTAAACTGAATATCTCCAGGAAAAGTGTGTGATTTCTTATACTTACAGAAATGCTTAACCAACATAATTTACCAATAAGTTAATTAAAAGAGTAGTAGATTGATTTTTGTAGTAACTCATAAAGCTTAGAGATTTCCAGTTGTGTATGCTCTGGCGCACTAAGAAACCAAATGAAATTATCAAAGGTTTTCTCAAACAAGGGCTTTAGAGTTCATTTTAAAAAACTGGGCAAGATTAATAAAGCCCCTGTGGTTACAGAGAAGGTCAGAGAAGTTCCAATCTTCAACACTTATAATGAAGTAACAGCATTAAAGAAGAAGGGAGGAAGGAAGGAAGGAAGGAAGGAAAAGAAGAAAGAAAGAAAGAAAGAAAGAAAGAAAGAAAGAAAGAAAGAAAGAAAGAAAGAAAGAAAGAAAAGTAAAAGAGTGGGAAATAGTTTGCTCAATCTTTGCTGAAAAAGACCCAGAAAGATGCTGAAGTGAGATGAGAGATCTTCACAACTATTATGAGATTGGTGGAAGCTTTGACTTGGAAGGTTTATAGTGTTTGCTCTATAACAGTGTCTGTTACCGTAACCTAGTAAAACACACATGCATTCAGTGGAAGTTTCCTGGTATAATGTGTCATGGAAAATGTAAGCCAGTAATATTCATAAATGTATATCCTCTAAGCTTTTCCTGGTAGCCTGTTCATTTTTTTACTTTGGTAAAAGTTTCTGCTCACTAACTTTCTCACTAAACACCTTAGTGCCTTTTACAGACATTTGCACTTATCATAGCTCAGCAATTAAACGGGTCTTAGTGAAGTTCCTCATTGTACAATTTGACTCTACCTACCGGGGTTGGTACTTTACTACTCTCCGGGATTGTTTAAAAGGTCAAGTCAGGGTTCTGAGGGAATCTCTGAAGTACATGTTAGTACACCAGTGTCTTATATTGAAAAAAGTCTGTACGCTAGGCTGTACATGTATCTAGAGACAGAATTAACTGGGCTTTGTCATTTCCAAGTTGAGAAATGCTGCGGAAATTACTTTTTCAGTAGGGTGGGTCATGCAGCTCTCCTAGCGGCACAGCAGGGCTATTGAACATCTCCTTTCTCCTATATCTAGTTTTGCTCTCCATACACAGCAGTTAATTCTACCAGTACAATAATTTCCCAAACATTCCCAATATGTATGTGTGTCTTTTCCTTCCAGAGATGCAAATATATCATCAGGTGTATTATTCACTGGAGATGGCCCATTTGTCTACATCACCAAAGCAGCTAACCACAGCCTAATATTTACAAAAAGGTGGGTAGAATGACGTTTCTTCTTCATTAAAAGGATAACTTAAAGTATGGTGATGAATATACACTAATTGCTAGCTCAAGTTTATCTGAGAGGTAACATGATTCTGTATGAGGTCTGGACCATAAACATATCTAGGTTTTATTCTCTGTCTACTGATGAATTCTGTGTAACATTAGGCAACTAACTCACTCTTTTCCCTTCCATTCTTTCTCACCTATTGTAAATTTTAATGGAGAGATGCTTGCAAAATTTTTAGCTAATATACAGTACAATCTTAAGTGAAGTCTTTATACATTTGCTGTGAAAACAATAAGTACTGCTATTTTTACAAAACATTTCTTATCTAGAAATCACTACATTGTGAATATATAATAAGTAGAAGAATTAAAATGGAGTGGCAATCACCCATGGTTATATAGTTGTTATCAGACAAGGTTCTCTCTATAATCAGTAGAGAAAAATAAGCACAAAAAAAAAAAAAAATTGCAAACCATCGAGGCATCTCTTGAAATATGATGAGTCCATAATCCATAAGTCTATAATCCACTGGCTTTATTGATACAGATTTAGGACTAAGTGTGGACTGCTAAATTAAGCAATCCACAGACAAGTATCTATCTATAGACAAATTAGTCCTGCTCAAAAATGACCTCTGGATTTGTTTCCATGTTTAAAAGTGAATCATTAAATGAGATGATCCTTGGAATACACAGGATTAGCACAGGATTATATTCTCAGGAAATTCTGGGATTTACAGTACACCTCCAGAAGGAGAAAGGCTTGCCATCATCACATAAAAAAAAAAAAAATATATATATAATGACTATAATTACTGTCTTTCTGCTTGTAAGAGGGTTTATTATACACATTTTCCTGGAATCCTACCAAAAGCAGCGAGGCAGAAAATCACTGTCTAATTGTTAAAATACTGAAATCATGTCGAGGATGGCAAGAGTCCATGTTCTTTCAGGTTTCCTTTATAAACATACCACATAGTAACGAAGTAGGAGAGAATTCTTAATTTGCTATGCTGTATTTTACCTACATTTTACAAAAAAAAAAAAATTTAAAAAGATACATTTTATGTTCTAATTATACTCTGTTAATCCCAAACATTAATCATTCTCACTGGTGGTGAAAGTATTTCTTTTTTCTTGAGTGGATGTCTAAACCAGCATTGCCACAAGAGATCTTAAAGAGCAGTAATGATTTAGTCTTCTGTTAATATCTATTAAACAGTACAAAGTGATTAATGCAGGAGGAAATGGAAAAATTTCATTCATTTTAGTTGTGTTTCTGTTGCAGAAATAGGTATCCTCTACCATACTTCATCTGAACAGCCGATAGAAATCATTTTACAGAGTGACACCATTACAGATGCACACACGTTTTTTGTACATATAATGAATGATAGAAAGATCACACAGATTTTATAATAAAAAAAATCATTCACTGGTAATCAAATTCTGAAATGCATTTCTCACATCGTCTTTGGTCTTTATTCAAGCATAACTACCACTGAAGCAAAGGACAGCACATATAATAGGACTGGAAAGCTGTGGTGGCAGAGACACAAAACTGTTCTCTGATGCCCTTAGGTAATGTAATTCTTGGCAGGATAGATTTGTAACAGGGCAAAATCCTGCCTTGGAGATCTATGTGAGCAGATTCCAAGGGCATAATTGCTTTTGTCAGTTCTTAAGTGAAGATAATGCTTACAGATGTCCCAACTACTCCAGATTTCTGCCCGGCATGCTGCTCCATAGATGACATTTAGAGAAGGACATAGGATAGGTATTCAGCATAAGCAATACCTCTGTTGCCTTTTGGACTCCCCTGTGCTAACCAAGAGGCAGCTGAGGACTGGTGAACTGAAGTGCAGGCAAGGAAGCGGTTTTCATACTGGGAGATAGCTTCAGAAAGAAGAAAAAGCAGATGGCCATGAAGTAACTTCTACTAAAGCAATCAGTAGGTACTGGTGATGGGGCAAAGACCCTCATTACATGTGACTCCCTGCTTCAGTGTAAAAAATAGGGGCAAATCTGACATGTTGGTTTGGCTAGTTTATGCATCTACCTAAGAGAAAGCAGAGGACCAGATAAAGGAGTTAATATATAGTACCACCGAGAACCCTTTTAAAGCCTATGGAGGGAGCTCGGTCAAAGAATATTTAGTTGCTATGAAGTTTATGCAGAAGATGGTATTGGTTTCCTGTGGGTTTATGCATTTCTGGTTGTCCTCCTTGATGTTTGTCTCACTACCAAGGGACATCCTTATGAAGTCAACATAAATTTGAATACAAATTACAGAATTTGTAATTTAATATAAAATACAGGTTTCCATTTTTTTAAGTTACAGCTTTAAAATTATGCATCTATCTTGAAGTGGAAAATGGCTAGGTGAGACTAATCAGGGCTGGAGGCATATTTCATTCTTACCTGCTCTGTAGTGAAGATTTAACTGGGGAGGTGGGGGGTGGCCACAGTTCCCACCTGCCCTTCTTGCACCACTTGTGCACTTGCACCACTATGTGAAAATGCTGGGTCACATCAAGCATTATTTCCCTCACAACAGGTATCAAATTTTAGACCAAACTCAGTGAGGGATACATAATACCGTATCATGTTTAAAGTATCCTTCCCTTTATTTAAAAATTATGTGGAAATGCATACTGCAAACTAGCCGTTGGCAGACTTTCTTTTCCTCTGATATATTTCTGTATGTATCAGATTTAAATTGCTAGCACACACGCTGTCCCAAGTGTTCAGATTCATTACAAGCTATGAAGATAATCTTGAAACCTCTGGGTATCAGAAATGCTTGAGCAGTTTTGATCTGTGGTCTTGTGCTCTTCAGACTCCGGCTTTATATCTCTGCTAAATAATTTCCAACCCTGTATATGCAGCTATATATTTTACAGTGCATTATAATCTTAGTAAGAAAGATACAGTGATATCAAACTAACCTCTAAAATTCTTTGGTTACACTGATCTCTAGTGGTAAGGTATTGAAAACATCTCAAAAGCTAGAAAAAATACCGAATGCAGTTACAATTTTATTGAGAATCTGTCACAGACAGATGACTCATTTCCCTAAAACACAAGGGGAATCTACTTTTATTTCCATAACATACACCAATTAAGTGTTCATTGAAGGGGAATATGTACATTTAATATTATATATAATATAATGTGTATTTATGATTAAAATATGATTAAAATACGTAGGACAAGATTATATTTATCAGTTGGTGCTGACAAACTAATGTACTTATATATATAGCTGTATATGTGCTTATATACATTTATAGAGATATATATGTATTTATGTATATTTGTTAGTAATTTAATGTTACCTGGTGTATAGATACTTGTGATTTAATTGCATTTTCATTCTAGAGAACACTGTGTGAACAACCTGGTTGTTCATCTGCAATGTAACATTAAACGTAAGTACATATACTCTCGGAATATTTCACACAGAAATCAAACTGTTCAGTCCATAAAGCCTAATGTTTATAGTTTGAATTGAAAGGTTAGGGAATGGACTATAAAAGCTATACTTGTAACGATATAAACACAGGAAAATGTACAGTCTTCATTTGTTTTCAAAGTTAAGTATACGCTAGAGACAGGTCTATACTGAAAACACATATATAAAAAATCCAGAAGGTGTGAGGAAAGAACCCATCTAAATCCAAGTTATAAAGTGGCATTGATTTCAGCTATAAAGCACCAAACTTTTTTCCACAGTGATAATATTTTTGAATAGCAGTTCAGATACTACAAAGCCTATTTTCCCAAGAATATTAGCTAGTCTAATAAAACATGCTGTATCTCCCTAAAAATCTGTTATTTTTGAGGTGTTTTTTTTTTTTTTTTAGCTTGTGGAAAACACCTGGTAACTCAGAACAATGGAACAAGGATTGTAGGTGGAAGTGATGCCAGAAGAGAGGCTTGGCCTTGGATAGTTTCACTCCATTTTAATTCCAGACCTGTTTGTGGAGCTTCCCTTGTCAGTGATGAATGGCTGGTGACAGCAGCACACTGTGTATATGGGTAATGTTCATTGCACTCATAAGATAACACATTCTGATACTTCCACAACATGCAAATATCCAAATGGTGGATAGCCATCAGTAAAGCTGGGTTGAAGTATGGACCTGAGCCATCAATCAATCCTGTATAGAGCAAAACACTCTTTCAAAGGATCACACGGCTATCACTGGGGAGCAGCACTTTTTTAGAGGATTTCTAGATGGTTACTTTAGAATAAAATTAATATATATACGCAAGTGCCTCTTTCTCTCCACTGACTCCAGGACATCTTTCCAACTAGCTGAGAGGGCCATATGACATACATGCCATATCTTTTCTTTATGATTTTCATGATGATGAAACACTTATTTTATGTGCAGGTTCACTAGGGAGGCATCAGATTACGAATAATTTCTGTTACATAAAAAAGTAACAACTAGCTCACTGTTTAATTACTGTGTTTTGAATCACTTGTGGGCTCAGCTAAAGGCTCCTTTGCTTTCTGGTAAACTCTCAGTCCTTTAAAGCAGAGAATCATGGAAAATAAGCAGCATTTTCTGAAAAATGAAGAATTGCACTTTAAATATATGGTATTAATACTGAGCGTGTGCACTTAACCCATAATTAACGTGGGCCTCCATTAACTAGCTGAATCTCTGCCAGTGGTATAAAGGATGACATCATACCTCATAAAGGTAAACTCAGTGTTGCCTGTTCCTCCTGTATATTATCATAGATTGATCAAGATTTACTGTGCATCACTGGAATGAATCTTGATTTATGTGCATTGATTAGGCAATATTGGATAACCCCTAGATGCTGTTATTTGTACCATGCAAAGAAGTGATGCGTATTTAAATATTTTCTAGGGTTTTTTTCCATAACATTTATGCTGTAGAAGACACCTAGAAACTGGAATGGCAAAAACCATTAATATTCAAAATTACAGTAGAGCTTTTATTATAAATAGCTAAGTAGCAAGGCACTGGAGACTATGCTGATAAATTAATGCTGCCTCATTGCATGACAGGAGCTATATTCCACACAAAGACTAAAATGAGAAGGATCAAGCCCTCTTAGTTTTCACACAATAAATCCACACTTGTCTTGGTATTTGCTTTTCACTTAAATCACCTTTCCATTTTCACTTAAATCTCTTTTTAATCATCTTCACTTTACTGGAATTTACCTAAGTGAGAGCTTACAGTTTCACACCTTCCGAACATTTAACTTAAAACACTCCTAGTTTAGAACAAGATAACCTCTTGATGTCAAACCAAAAGATCAGCAGAAACCAATTCAGTACAACAATCAGGCTGGAAACATATTTTTGAAACTATGAACTTGTTGATTAAAAAAATAGCAAATAATTAAGTTCTCTAACTTAAATACAACCTCAAACCAGCCTGCATAGCTCAGCAAAAAAATGCATACTTTGTTTTGGCATATCTTCTTCGATTTAGATTAAAAAATTAAGAGACCAATTTTCTGAGTCTATGAACTGCAGCATTTCCAATGACATTTTAGACCTATTATTATTTAGATATTCCATAATTTTCTAACTGGGACGGATATTAATTGCCTGGTGGGCAGTCAGCAGTATTCTTCACAGTGTTTAAAAAGCCATGGTAATTTAGTTAATGTATTTTCCTCCTCTATGTTACTGTCTGATTGATTCTTTATAAATAATGCATTATAAGCTTAACATAAAAAATAAACCACATATTTCTACAGTGGGAATGTTTAAGATAGTAATACCATCACAAAATTGTAAGCACATCCACTACATTCTATTTATTTTGACAAAATGTGCAAATGCTATGAATTAACATGATGTTAAAAATTATCATTTTTCCTAACATATTTTTCAAAACTTTCATTAATCACTCGTATTTGCGAATATTCCTTTCAACTTCCAGGAGGCAATTAAAACCATCTCAATGGAAAGCAGTTCTTGGCTTATATGACCAATCAGATATGACACAGTCTTCAACAGTAGTTCGAAACATCAGTCAAATAGTTATAAACCCTCATTACATGAAGCGTACAAAAAACAGTGATATTGCTCTGATGCACCTTCAATACAAAGTGCAATATACAGGTGGGTTGTTATTTTCCCATAAAATAGATTTGCTCTGTTATGCAAAACTCTAGCTGTGCTAAGCATATGAGAGTGATAAGGTGGTTGTACATTTTTTTACAACCTCATCATTCTGGAGTCAGTCCAGTACCTCCTGGATATCTTGCCCAAAAAGTGGGTTTGAATTAATGAACATTTTCTTATGTGACTTCATAAAAACCTGAATACAGGGAAGAGGTAGAAATCGATTACTTGTTTCTCATTCACAGATTACATACAACCTATCTGCTTACCAGAAAAAAATCAACAGTTTTTACCAGGAATTAACTGCTCCATTGCTGGCTGGGGTACTATTATGAATGAAGGTGGGTCATCTGCTTGGAAAATTATGACAGGCATGAAGCCATGAGGGAAAGCTTGCTCCTAATTCCACAGGGGTTGCTAAGGTCGAATAGTTTAGAGAGGTACTCCTCTATATTAAAATTTGGGAACTATCCCCCTCCGCTGTCCCTTCTCTAAAGCAAAGTAATAGAGTTATATAGAGAATAGAGAAGAGCTTATTTATTAGAAATAATATACATATCTAAGATCATTAAATTAGGAAAAAAGCTTATTCCATTTCCCTAGAAGTTATGATGACTACTTTTCTCAATATGAGATATGGACATCTTATTTCCAGATTTGGGGGGGGGGGGGGGGGGGGAGGTAGGTTAGTCTTTCTGACAATATGCAAATGATTTTTCCCCAGAATTCAAACATACTGACTATAGAGTGAAATGTATGCTCTGTTTGTATATCATATGCACCAGATTTGGAGTCTCTGTGAAATAATAAACATGCCATTTCACTTCCACAGTTGCTCATATGCATTTGCTTCTACATTTTCAGAATGAAATTGCATTTATAATTCTGGGTAGAAATTAGTAACAGAAATTTTTATAAAAACTTGAAGTAATCAAAGTTACACAACGAATAGTGAGGAAACATCAGTCAATTCAAGTTCCTAAGCCCTTAATTACCCCTTAGATCTCCCCACAGTGAGTTCATAGTCATTGATTTTAGGAATCTTGATTTAATTATAACCAAATTCAGTCCCATTGCACAAATAAAAGACAGGATTCTGTTAATGAGCGCCGTTTAATCAGTGACTGTGTTACAGGGGTATAAGCCTGAATAATACAGCAGTGAGGCAGGGCTTCCTGCTGCTCAGTAGTGTGCCCAGCATGCTGGAACAGGAACAAAACCATTGGTGTTCTGTGCGGGTTGTACGTATTTATTACAGTGGGTAAATACACTTTGTATTTTCATCAGGTCCCACTTCAGACATACTGCAAGAAGCAAAGGTCCCTCTCATTTCAAATGAAAAATGCCAACAATGGATGCCAGAATATAGTATTACTGAAAATATGATCTGTGCAGGTTATGACACAGGAGGAGTAGATTCCTGTCAGGTAAATACTAGCAACTCATTTCCACTGCTATCACACACCACATCTAATTACTGAATAAAATGCTCGATCCTCCAATCATTAAAACCAGGACAACTACTGTCCATGAATGTAATTTCTAGTCATAGTATTTTGCCCATTTACTATTTTATTAAGATACATGTTGAAAATATAAAAATCTATGATGTTCTACCATTTTGACATAAACAACCATGGATGGAGATAAATATAAGGACTGGAAATTTTCTGCACTACATTTTGAATAATTACTGCTGAGTAATTCCACGAAGGAAAGAGGGACATGCTTAGGGAAAAGCAGAGTACAGAGAAATAAATACCAAATAGATTGAGGAGTCAATAATGCTTCATGCAGGGAAAGAGAGAGAGCAATAATGTTTTTCTCCAGAATCTGTAGATTTTGCAGACCTATTGTAAGGGGAAGCCACTGTATTTTGGATAGGTTGCCTTTCTGCATTGATCTCATATGCTGCTTCCTGGAGTTCTAGTTATCCATTCCAGCTCTCCTTATAACACACTGCTTCTCTTTGAGGATGTAGTCAGAGTTGGCTGTCACATAATTTTTCTTCCAGCAACATGGAGTCTATGGCATGGAGACTGGCTGGTTCTCCTCAAGTCTGATGAGGAGCACTCTCATGTAACCGCTGTTGCCTAGCCCTCACAACCTAAGCCTTCATCAGGTGCAGTGACTTTGGCTAGTTTAGTCCAGAAGGAAGAGTGTATGCAAGGCTAATTTCACTTTCCATTCCTTCAACCTCTGTGGCTTTCCTCCTTCCTTTTTCCTTCTGAACCTCATACTGAAAAAAAGCAGTGTAGCACCATAGGCTGATATAGAGTACAAGTGACCAGCATTGCGGTCAATAACCATTCAACCATGAGCAAAGATGAACAAGTGAGTCCTGATAGTGCTTCAGCCTTTAGGCTGCTGTCACATCCTTTGAACTTTTGTGATGCCCTAGAGTTATGGGCAGAAGTATTTTAATAGCCAAGTCCTTGCAGACCCCTCCTGTAAAGAACCATTCATAGAGCTGTGAGAAGACAAAACCAATACTGGTTCAACTAACTTGATAGACAATGAAAAATAGTCATTGTTTTCTTTCTCATTAGAAAAAGACACTCATGGCTGACTCATCCCCCACTCAGGCTGTGGGCTGAAGCAAATTTGGTCTCCCACACTCCATTGCAATGCTACTTCTGCTAAACTATTGAGAAGGAGGTGTAAGAAAAGGACACCTCCTCTTCTGGCAATCTTGCCATCTTTTTCTCAAAATTTGAACTTGCAGAAACTCTGGGGTGACCGAAAATAGAACGGCATTTTGGCAGAATAGATTCAACCAGAAAAATAAACCTAGACTTTTACCCTTGCTTTATGAAAGATGAAGGGCTAAATGTAAAAGTAGTAAGCAAAAAAAATCATTTGAAACCCAGTCCTGTATTGAAAGACTGATAAGAGCTTAAGATCACATCCTTAAAAAAAAAAAAAAAAAAAAAAAAAAGAAATTAAAAAGGGAAATGGATTATCTCAAGTATTTTTTCACATGGAAGAATTCATGTTGATCTCATTTCTGGTGCCCAAGATATATATGGATAAAATGCCTACGAGTAAGGATCAACACAAACAAAATATCATAAACAGGCTCTGCTTCAGAGTTGACACTGTTTACTTCTAACTTTTGAATTTTGTATTGCAGGGAGATTCAGGTGGCCCTCTGACGTTTGAAGATGGTAACAAGTGGGTTTTGGTTGGTGTAACATCATTTGGCTACGAATGTGCACTTCCCAAACGACCAGGAGTGTATGTTCGAGTCACCATGTTTGTGGACTGGATTAAAAATATCATCTATTAGCTTGATATCTTTTAATGACAGAAATAGAATTTAAAGGTTGAAAGAAAGCCATTGTATAATGACGTAAACCAAACTGTCATTCCAATCTCACAGTTAGAGAAACTGAATAAATATTTAAATTTTGGGAAGAAAAATATTAATAATTGATAACTCCATTACCAATTAAGAACAATATTTCAAAACAGATGCTGTCTTTTGTTAATACAATGTTTTTATCATTTTGTTTTTATTTCGTATGAGACCATGGAGAAACAGTTTTTTGAATACCATTGGAGGGCTTTGCAAAGTATGGGTACTAAAAAACCAACAAAACAAACGTTTGCTAACTGCAAATGCTGTATTGAAAAATAGTCTAAATTATTAATTTCAGGCCAAACTTTATCTGGTTTTATGTCTTTACACTGTATTTTTTCAAGCTGCATTCTCATTTCAATGCATAGGCAACTCTTCTCAGTAATCTCACCACATATCAAAATGAAGGTATGTTATCTGTTTAAACTGGGCTCATGGGAGTTCTTCTATCTTGTCTATTACAAAAAGCTCTGGAATGAGGTTTATGGACTGTGCATAAAGGCTGATCATGTATCATGCTGCTTTCTAATGAATAAACTGAATGTAAGCCAAAAGTTCTCTCTTGTGTAATTCGTTTGGAATCAATACAGTTATATAAGGACTGAATATAGCTTTGTACTTCTCTATTTAGGCAAGTGTTTTGGCAATTATTCAAGCAATTATAGATATGTGCTTGTGCATATCTAAGCACAGATTCACAACACTGCAACTTCCTCTCATAAAAAGTAATGTTTAAAAACATCTGACAATAATGAGTATCAGCTGTTCTTGGTGAATAAAAAGGAATAGGGTTCCTTTGATGTCTTACATGCTTTTTCTGTACTGGTGACTTTTAATAATGATCTTGTGCTTTGTATAAAAACTATCACGCTAGCCCATTATGGGAAAGAATACGAAAAAACAAAAGGGTTTTTTCTCTTCTTGAGCTCTTTTCTAAATAGGTTTCTATTAAAATATAGTTATCTACTTGTTGAAATGCCTTAAATTCAATGGTGTCTTAATGTTAGTGTAATATGATGCATTTCCTTTATTTCTGTTTTCAACCTAGTGTAGGAATTTAATATATTTTTAATTCCAAAGTGCTGCATGAAAACACAAAATGCATTCTAACTTCCTGTTTATATGTATCTACACACATACACATATATGTACGATTTTTGTAAGGAGCTCCCACACTAGGTGCTTACAATGCTAAACACAGATATGAAGGGCTCAAAATAGAAGGCTGGCTTACAAACACAGGTTGGCAGTCACTGATAAAAAATACCAAGTCCCAAACTGCTTTCAGGTATTCATAAGAATTAGAGGACTAGGTCTGGACCAAAATATTTAGATTTATCAATACATCTGTGACCACAAGAAACACAGACAGATGTAATTAAGCCAGAGAGAAGATAAAAGGTTTTTTAGACACCTTCTTCTGTACAAACCACCCAGTTTTTAATGTTAGAATATTAAGGTTGCAAATCCTATCTTTCGTAATGGACTACTGTTTCTGCTGTTACTCTCCTTTGCTTGAAAACAGATGCTGAAAATAAAGTGCACTCTGCTATCAATATAAATTGATTCGGATGAAGCAATTAAGTTAAAATGCATAATTAAAATGTGACATGATTTCTGCATTATTTACCATACATCACTATTGTAAATGGTGTTTCAGTCTGTTAATGAATACAAGAGCCAGCTCAAAGCAGATCCAGTGACTAGAAAATGTGCTTCCCAGAAATACAGTAATATACTTTTATTTATGTGTATTTTTTGTTTCCCAAAATGCAAAGCATAGATGTATTTTGAGGTATGCATTAATAAAACATCCCCTCAGACTAAAAAAATTCCTGTTATAAACTCCGGTATAGAAACATATATGTAATATAGACTAGTATAATTAAAAATAAGCATTTTATTTCAACTAATTTATATATAGATAAAACTAACATAACCTGAGTTCACCACATTCGAGCCTTCATTCAGCATCCATTACTTCAGTTGCCTGCATATTAACCTATGGAGAAAACAGTCATTGCTACGTTAGAACACGTGGGCAACATGAATTATTTTCAATTGAGTCACAGTTCCAAGATGCCTTGAAATAGAGGGTGGAAACTTGATGCTGACTTGCACCCACAAAAAACTAAAAGATTAAAGAAGGAAACAAGAGCTTTCTCTCTCAGATGCTTCTTGCTTGCAAAAGGGCAAGATCACTATGGAAAAAAAAATAATGATTATAGTCCCTGGAGAAAATAGGGGCGGTGGGTGTATAAAGTTTGTAAAATGCCAAACTGAAGCCATGCCATTCATCTGAGGACTAGCTAAGGTTTGCTGTTCATCCTTCGATTCCTTGCCTCACCTACTGCTGCCATTTGGAAGAGATTTGGAGAGGCAGTGAGCAGAAGGGAATGTGGTCACCGTGAGGGGATCCCATAGCTGTAGGGAAAAGTCAACAAGCTTATTCAAAGTAGCTCTAGTTGATGAAATTTGAAATAATTTTTCTGTCTCCATTCTGTAAATTTTAATGTGAATATGAATGACAGAGAGGGTTATGGTGTTTTGGTTTTGGGGCTTTTTTTCTTTTGCAGGGTTTTTTGGGGGTGTTTTTGTTTGTTTTTCTTTTTAAATAGCAATTCTATTGCCATTAATGGACCACATCACATAACTACCTGTTATTTTTCTGGATTCTCTAAGCCCCAACAAAATCCAAAGGAAATACCAGCACAAAGTCTAATTTCTAGGTATTTTCTCTGCAAGTGAGCAACACACCTATCTTTCCCTTTTTCCTCTTTTACCCTCACTCCTATGTCCCTTTTGTGCATGGAAATAAGGGGGAAAAAGATGAAAGAATTTGTGTATGTGTGGGATTTGCATGTTTTGCATGGAAAAGAATCACCTACTTAAAGGTGGGAGTCATAAGACTACTAGACTGATCTGTGCACCATTTGCAGTCTTCTACACAGGATTCTTAAGTTTCCTTAGATTTTACCTGGTATCCAGGCACAACATCCTAAGCAAAGGAAATACATGAAAGGAAACTCTTTCCTTCCCCTAAGCAGGTGACATGATATGGAAATAGTTGCCCCAATTATGAATATTTTTTATTTACATATAGACTCTGAGTACATTATAATAAAAGATTTGTATGCCACTTTCCATTCTTCCTTCACACAGAGTTTGACTGGTCTGTGCTGGTAACTGCCCAGCAAGCCCCTTCACCCCATAAGAAAGACATCTGAAGGCATTTGCATTCTCCTAATTGCTGCATGGAAATCACTTTTGCTGCATTAATCATACTATCGATTACTACATCTTTGGAAGCCCAAAGTATGAAAAAACAGTTAATCCTTAAATTAAGTTAAAGGGTGTTAATACTTCAAGACCATAAAAAGGAACTAAGTTCTTTTTACCTCAATGGTTTCCAAGAAAGAGGAATCTCTTGCCCCCAGTTGAGTTAAACAATATGTAAGTCAGGAGAGAAACAATTCTGGTCTTGGTGATCATGCAGGATCATAGTATTTTCTCTCTAGTTACAACCACTACAATGGAAATTAAAGGAAGGGACAGAGGAAAGCAAGAAGTTGTGACTGACTGGAAAAACTACAGAATATTTTAAATAGGAACAGCAGTACTTAACCCGAAGTACAGAAGACAGCTTCTTCAAAGAGGAAGCAAAACCATGGCATAACAGCAACTTTAAGATGCTTCCAGAAGTGCTTCAGCAATAGCATTGCACAATTAGTATTAGTGGTATTGAACTTTTAAACACTTTTTCTTTCCTCAGAAAGACTGATACACATTTGTCTCTGAACTCCAAGCTGTGGTCAATATCAGCTAGCAGAGGGCAGGCAACCCCAAGAGTAATACAGTTTTGTTTCTGTCCATTGCTCCCCAACTTCCACCCAGCAGTAGTTTTGCATCTGTGTTAATGTAAAGCCAACTAGCTTCAACTTGTGCTCTTGAACTCTTGCTGCAACTGCAGCAAAACCCCTTAACTTTCTGCTACAGCACCAGACTGTCACCTACAAATCAGCCAGAGTGCTATTGCTACCACCCCAAGATTTGCTCCTATTGACTGGTAAAATCATTCTTATGGCACAGAAAGTTCCTAAGCAACCAACGAGAATGGACATTAATGATGTTAATAATGACTCTAAAAGAAGACTTTAAATGCATCAGGGTTACCTCTAAATCCATCTATCAATTAACACAATTAATGCTTTTCTAGCTAATAGTCTGGGTAATGTTCGGATTAATCTATTAGTGTCACTTCCAAGAAAAGACATTTGTCTTCTCTTTGATTCAACATCACATTATTCCTAACAAACCATTAACTATATTTAAATGATCTTTAATGTCTTTTTTACATAGATTTACTGAAACAAGTAATTTTAATCTTAAACTCTTGCCCGTTGTGATGTTATTTTTTTCCTCAGAAATAATAAAAAATGTTTTACTTAAATAACAAGTAATGGCTGCCTTTAAAGGACATCTCATTAAAGAGGTGTCACTTACCAAGTTATTTATGTTCACCTTGGACCAGTATGTCAAAAAGTTATGGTTATTCTCTGGCAAAGTTGATTCATTATATGACATCAAATGACTTCTATGAATCCTTGAATTTTGCCACATCAGATCGATGTCACAACAAGATGGCTATCTCTACCAGCAACCGTGTTAATATTTAATAAAATAATTTGTGTGCCTGAGGATCAAGAACTGTGTTAAGTGTGCAAATAAATACTAAACAAATATTTTGTATCAAACATTTATGCAAAGATAAATAATTGTTACACTGTAAAATTGTCAGTTTCATTTACAGTACATCAACTAGGTTACAATGAGAGACTAAAGGAAACAGGGTTTGTTTAACAAACAGTCTTAAAACTGATACATTGTAGATATTTCCCCGTAAAAACTTCAAATGCTCTGTTCATTGCATTGCTCACAACTAGCTAACTTACATCTCTTAGCAAAATAAACACATACCCTTTATTTAGCATGGCATATTTTGTTACTGAATTAATAATCAAACATTATATAAAAATGATCTGAACATTTGCCTCAAGGGGGAGCTTACAGTTCATTCTTGTAGATCCTTTGCATTTTCAAGCCATTCCAAGCCAATGTTCTTTGACGACATTATAATACAGCCTGACTGCAAAATATTATTTTTGCTTTGTTTTCCGTCAGTAAATCATTATACCTCCATGCTACTGTCCTTCCTAGGCGTCTTTGAAATCCATAGTGTGGACTGGTTTGGACTGGTTTTTGATCTTCCTTTACTGAAAAATAAAAATATAAACTCTTTTCAGTGCACGTGTGCCTTAGCAGTCCCGATTCAGTTTTGTGAACAGACCTGGGTATTTCCTCCCCTGTTTGAAGGCCATCTTTGTTGCTTTCATAGCGTGGGTTCCCCATCCACAAAAGGGTCGTGCCTCATGCCCGTGCTGCGCCAAGCACAGCACCACAGCGGTGGGTTGAGGTAAGCAACCGTTACCAAAGTTACCAGACCACCCTGCTCAGCAGCACTCCTCCAATGAACCCAAGTGACGTGGCCCATTTTGGGGTTTTTTTTCTTTCTTTTTTTTCAGTTCACATTCATCCACACCTGCTCATACAGAGCGGTCCTTCCACAGAGGGCTGTGGACACTGTTTGACCAGGGTGGTGGGAGGCTGGGCTCTTCCCTTGTCTGGAGGGACAAATAGGGGACAGGAGTACATACGCTCCCGAGCCCACGTCCAATGTGCTTAGGGTACAGCCCACCCACCCCGGGGGGCTACTGCAACCCTTCCCATGCACACCCTGGAGCTGCACCCCCATCACCGCGCAACACTAACGGGTGCCAGTGTCTACTGGTATGCCAGAAAGCCTCTTCCCTTCAGTGCTTGACCTAACTTCTCATGGAGTAATGGCACATGAATCAGACTCCTAGCAATGAATGACTGGTAGAAAGCTTCCTTAGGCCTAGTTTTCATTCAAAACTGTCAATGGTAGGTTTTGTGTTTCCATTTTTTTAATAAAAAAGATAAAACAGGTTCCAAAAGTACTGCAAAAATGCTCACTAATCTGTACAGGGAGCCCTCAGGCACCCTGTAAGTTGATGCCAGTCTTTTCACATGGCTAGCATCTCTGCTATAGCTGCCACAACACACACCTTCCCTCACTTAGATGGCAGATGACAGTGCATTGCAGTCTACTGAAAAGAAAAGGCACTTCATGAGCCACTGCAGCTGCATTTCAACGAAAATGTTTTAGTCTCTGGCCAGAATATTTCACTCTGATGGTTTTTTTTTTCAATTAAGTAAAAACCAAAGGAGGAGAAATAGCCCTAAATAATTCTGCAAGTTGGAAACCAGACAGTCAAGATCCCAACAGTCCTATACATTTAGTTTTACTCCTTTCCTGGTGCATAAATGTGAACGATCTGAGTTGATTTAAAATGTACTTTGAGGGAGCTGGACGGTACAGTAGTTTTTAGTCCCTCCAGACTTACCTCTGAAGTCCTACAAAGTAATGCATTATGTACCTGAGCCCATTGGAGTAATTGAAAAGACTCCCATTGGTTTCAGTGGACTTTAGATCAGGCCACAATGCTATAAACAAAGCAATTGCAATGAATCAAGTAGTTTCAGCACTTCTTTCTTTAAGAAACCAATTCACTACTTCCTTCCATATTAATACAGCAAAATCAGGCATATTTTGTAAATTAATGATGAATTTACTCTCTGAATGGAGAGTCCTTGCCACATAGCAGGAACAATTTCTCAATACCTTGGATCAGAACTTCACCTGTATAAAATGAGCTTATCTTCAGTGAACCTATGCTGATTTTCAACAGCTACATATCTGGTTCAGGAAATAGGTTTTAGTAAGAAAGGTAAGGAAGATGCAGTAAATAGCTTGAGCATATCGCTGTTTTGACCATCAAATGCAATCATAGAAACTGAGAAATATACCAGGTTGGAATTTAAACTTTCTGCAAGGCATTCAGATGATAATGGAGATGGATCTTTGAAGCAGTTTCTCCTTGCTTCCCTGGAAGAAATGAAAGGGAGAGCATCTAAGCATGAATGAGCTGATCATTTCCACTAGCTACAGGGAAGATGTTTTGCTTTGCCTTATTACTACCCTTTAAGAGCCCAATGCCAGGCAAAATTAGTCATGACCTTTCAAGCTAGGCATGTCCTGGTTGGCCATGGATTGTGGCTTTCAGAGGAAAGATCACCATGTTGTGGAAGCCTAAAAAAGAATGAGAAGTCAGGTTCATTTGGAAAGTTGGGGATCTCTCCTTCCCCAGCAGGACAGAATCCCTTTCCTAAAGCTCTACAGTATCCAGATGATCAGTTCAAGTGCCTGCCTCTTTTTCTGATTTTTTCCCAAGAACTCTTTTTACCCAAGAACTGAGTATTTGTGATGAACCAAAATGATTCCCAAGGTAGGTCATATGTGGAAATATAACTGAAAATAGATGGAGAAACATTTTTTTTTAAAAAAACAAAGTTCTGTTTCAACGGAACTAAAAAAGAAAATACTTCATTTCTGGTGATACCGGACACCTCTTTTGACTTAAATGAATTTTAAATATTTTGTTTAATTAAAAGCTTTGGTGCAACCCAAAATAAACATTCTGAAAAAAACATCTGTTTTGATTCAAATCCACTTTCTCCCTGATTTTTATATCATTTAATCTACGAAACTAATCAGCTAAAAGAAAAAGTACAATCTTCCAAGCTGAATTTCCACTATCTGTGTCATGAAATTTTTAAGTCTTGGAAGTTCAAATTAATTACTTCTGGATGAACTGCTATAGCATCAAAGGCCTGATCAAAGCTCACTGAAGTCAACAGTACTATTTCTATTGATTTCAGTGGGCCATGAATATCTCAGTGTTTGCCCAGGAGTATTCGAGAGCTGAACCTTTTCTGAGGAGAGAAAGAGCTTGCAGAAAAGGTATGAACACATATGTCATACTTACCAAGAAATCCAGATACATTGTAATAAGGATTCAAGATTTAGATTACTTATATAATTGTTATACATATGATTGTTTGTTTTGCTTTGAGTTTCCAGCTTTCTACAGCCCCAGTGCTGAGGCTTGGATACAGCCTTTCACAACAATGAATTTACCCACCATAAGACAAGTTGGAAAGTGCACATTTTCTTTTTCTTTATAGCAAAGTGCATAACATAAAGACAAAATCTAATTTATGATTGAGACCTCACAGTATCTTTTATGTTCACTTTTTTCATTGAGACACACCATTATGGCGTGCTGCGAACATCAGTGTACACTCATTCATACAGATATAAGCATACTTGACATTTGGAGTGTTTTTCACTTGAAATAAGGTATTACAGCTATTTGCAGAAGATGCTAAATAAAAAACAAAGAAAAAATAAAGACTAAAAGTAATGAGGATTTTTTTTTCTAATTTCCTAAAACAGTTATAAAAATATGTCATATTCCTTACTAGTATTCCTGCTCTGCAAGAGGGATAACAGCTTCTGAATCTGTTTATTACTCTTCTTGTTTTACCAAAATAGTGTTTACCCATAAAACATATTTCAGATTAAACTTTTCTGGATTACATTGAAAATGCTTCCTGAAAAAAAAATGCAGAATGAAAGATATCCTTGAAGTTTTCAAAAAGATTCGTTCAGAAAAAACAATAAATATAAATTGTCATATATAATTTTGAGAAAGAGATAAGGTCCAGAGAATTTTAAAGCATGGATCAAAACATATCTTGTTTCATAAACTGGAATTTTCCTGTTGCATAATAATACAACTATTTGATATTACATCTATGTACACATTTATTTATTTTATGCATCTTTTTTTGACAGATACATGATGCACAAAGGAGTTGCACTGGCATGTGGCTCAAAAGATGTTTTGCTTTCTGTTTTCAATTTGTTTGCTTCAGTCTCTCATCTGTTGTACATATAAGGTGTGCACTGAAACAGCATTAAACAGCTGCTGACCCCTCAGGTTTATCCTTTGAACAAACTACACTTTTGGTCAGAAACTGAGGTGAGTGCTTATGTTCATCCTCTATCAGTGATGACAGAGCAATCCTCTATCCTCAAAGCCCAGATGCTGTACAGGTGGTAATCATGATGGAAGAGGTGAAGAAAAAGTGCTGCCAGTAGCTCAGCCTATCAAATGGTCAACAAAGATATCTTCTTCAGAAACAGTGAAGTTCTAGCAGCAATATATTTTGGGAGACCTGGAACTATTTCAGTGCATTGTGGAAAAGCCTGATGGTGAATGTTCAGCTGTAAACTACTTGGATTTTAACAGATGAAAAGATATTTAATTGCATATATGGGGGCAGATGTAAGCAGTCTTTCAGTATGAAGAGCTTGCCAATGGAAACACGAGTTCTGCATTATAAGACCAGTTTGGATTAGTATATTTTACCTTTTATGAAGCATCTGGAAACAGCAAGTCCCAAAAGCCACCAGTATCAACAGCAGTAGTGGTATAGTGGGTATTACGACATAAATTAGATTCGGAATTATACCTACAAGACAGAAAGTTCTCATTAATGTCTCCCATACTGAAATACTCTTAACCACATGAGTAAAAATCTGGACTAAAATATCAGAAATATATTAACTTAGACAAAAGAACATTTATACATTCCTTCTACAGGAAGAGCTCTAAAAAGATGACTCAGAAATATCAAGAATAAAATAGTACTTCTCCAGCAATGTCCGACATCTATCTTAAGGACTTAAATTCTGACATTTTCTATGTGCATCAGTGCGAGATTTCCAATTTTGTAATAGAAAATTCAAATATTTAAGGAGACTACATTTCACAGCCTATTATTTTTTACAGGCCATATAATCTCTCTATTTAGTTGCCTTTGCGTGTTGGATTTCCACCCATGCAGGAAAAGGAACCACAAAAGGAACAAACCCAGCTCTTGTGTCCCCATTCCCCTTAAAAGACAAAGGTAAAAGGTACACTGTCCTTGACCGACGAGCTAAAGGTACTCCTCTGCAAGTGCATGGGCAAAATGAGTGGGAAAAGGTGCGATCTGAAACTCTATTATCTACCTAGAATAGAGGATAGGGTCGACAATTTCCAGAAAGGGTCTGCCTGTTTTTTGGTAACTATGCCCATTTTTTATAACAGTATACATTTAACATACAAATTGTGGAGACTTTCTTATCCATTGTTGTCTTTTGAACATATTTTTACTAGTAACAATAAATGTGAATATTCAGATCGAGTTTGTTTATGAGTTTTAGACACAGAGTCTTTGTATGGTTTGTATAAACAGCATTATTGATTTCAAAATACAGTTCATTTAGTATATCTGTATCTCTGGAGTTACAAACAACAGGAACATCAGTTAGGAAAATGGCTCAAATCCAGCCAACAAGGGTAGAAAGTGAGCTCCAGCTTTCTACAATCCTATCCTGTAATCCTGTAAGATCCTGAGCTGCTCCTCAGAGATGTTTAATTCCTTGAATTAAGGCCATGCTACAACTCTTTATGAATCACAGGACTCCTAGAAATCTCAGCAAAGCCCTTAACTCACTTTGGCATCTGGTATTCCTTAAAACAGGGTACTTGCGGGAACTACAGCATAGTACTTATTCTGCAGATAACTGAAAACTTTATGCCCTGTTAGAAAAGATTCATTTGTGCCCTTTTTGCGAGCCCCGGGTATCAGATATAAAAGATAATGTATGCACCATATGTTTGTTACGCAGGTTGGGAAAGAGTTGGGTAGGAGATGGAGAGAGGCAAGGCATTGGTTACCACAGCCTAGAAGGTGACACTGCACAGCTGGGTGAACACCGGTGAAATCTTATGTCTTGACAGAGACTCACCAGGGTCAGAGACAAAGGTGAAATTTCAAGGACTGCTAAGCTGTAGATCTGGATCAAAGTTTGGGGAGTCACGGAAATAATTTGTTTCCACAGTTACAAAGAGGACTGACTAAACTCTTGAAATGCTATTCAAAAGTATACTTTTTCAGGGCTCTTCCTGGGGAAATAGACTGCTTCCTCCCACTGACAATAATGGAAAATGTTAAAGATTAATTTAACTGAGTCCACTGTTAATATTTTTACCAGAACACTAAATTCGTATGAACACATTACCTGTTTCAGTAGCAATAACATGATACTGATCTTCTGGTTTGCTTGTGTCATAAGGATTTCCTGCTGGCACTGTTGGAAAATTACCTGAAAAGGATATCAGACATTTAAAAGACGGGTAGACGTAGTGCTTAGTGATTCGGTTTAGTGATGTTTTTTGTCAGTGTTAGGTTAATGGTTGGACTAGATAATCTGAAAGGTCCCTTCCAACCTAGGCAATTCTGTGATTCTATGATTTTAGGAAAACAGGGAGCACAAAGTATGGCTCTAATGTTGTTAAATAAATTAATAGTAATTAAATATTAATTTATACTGGAAAAATGAACATTTTCAGGATGATTAAACTGCTGGATATAAACATGTAGACAAGATTTTATTGCAAAATTGGGATTACATCTGGAACAAGAATTATGAGCAGTGCTATTCTGAACAATAGCCATACATTTGTAGCTATTTCTCTCTAAAGGATTCATTTTTCATATGTTCCAGTTCTAAACTACGCCTGTTAAACTCGAGTAATTTTGGAGGTTCTTATACCCTATCCTTATATTTACGTATTTACCATTGCAACCCAATTTAATGTTTCAAAATTTCTTACCGTGATTTGGCTCCGCTCTGTCTCCTAGTTCTTTTTCTAAGACATTATCTGTTAAATCAATATTTGAAATCAATTGTTGAAGAACGAAAAATGTATATAATAAAACAGATGTTTTCATTATTTTGCATGCAGTATCACAGAAATAGATACACTACCCAAAACAATAATTGCTTAATTCTTCAGCATTTAATCTTCTTAGCAAAGACTATTTGCAAACTAATGTCAAATCACTTCTAGTTCATAAATTTTTTGCTACTTAGAAAAGGGCTATAGCTCACTCTACTTCCAGTTCTTGGTGGCCTCTCCTAAATTACTGGCTAAATCACCGAATCCCTCAATTTCTTGTGCTGAATAAAACTCCTAACATATTCAAAGGTTCTTTTGTGCATATAACCCTAAAACAATATGAAAGGAAGTGTTCTTGATTAATATTTAAATCTTATGCACATTTTTAAAAATATGCTTAAAGAACATTGGCTATGAAGCAAAACAAAGCAGCACAAGTTTTTGAGCTTAGATGTCAACTTCACGTAGTTTGGTTTTGCAACAGGCAGCCCTAAAATACAAATCATGGGAAGTGGGTTCTAATATATCACATACAGAAGTGAAATTACCAAAAGAGTAATGATAGTATCATATTTCTTGTAATGCATCAGAAACTGGAGAACCACCTCATGGCTTTGAGCTGTATTGCAAAGGCTTGCAAGTTTAGTTATGGCTATTGTAACAACAAAAAGTTTACAAAGATTACAGAACTAATTACCTCTTATTGAGCACAGGAGTGGCATCTGCATGATTATTTTAATACCATTCCTTTATCATAAGATCATATTAACATAATAGTGCTATCAGCCTGCAGTACTGAATGTCCTGATAAACACAAAATGCTGGGAGAAATTGAAGTAGCAATAAAGCCTTCTAGAACAAAGGCAATTCTTTCATCTACTCTGCTAAAAACTGGTTACGTTTGGCCATATATAAAGATATCAAAACAGCACAAAGAACTGAGTTGCTGGCCCTAGACAGAAGAAGAGGAGATGAGTTTTTAATTTGATTGCATAATCAAACCTCCAGAACCTGGACAGGAACTAAATGTGGTTGCAATTACCAACCTATAATTAAATTTAAGATGGCTAAATGATCAATATGATCTAAAGCCAGACTGAACACTGCAACAGTAAATGCTGTCAAGGGAGGTGCTATAAAAGGGGCTTAGAAAAAATGAAAGGGTCTCCCAGAAATGCAGCTGCTGCTTGAGTAAGACTGCCTAATAAGCAGCCCTGAACTTGCTGCTGACACAATTAGATGCAACTTCATCGTGGTCACCTACAACCTCTGTGTTCTGGCCTATGACTGGTATCATATGCCACATACTCAAAACAGACAGGAAAGTTCTGAAAAACAATGTATGCAGATAACAAAGTGAAATTCATTATGCATGTGGCACTTTAATACTCCTGGTAAAATGGATGTATTTTGTATTGCAAATGGCTGACGTTAAAGCTATTACAGCGATTTGGGGGAGGAAAAAGGTCATTTTTAAGTCTCACTAGGTTTTAGATAGCAAATGTAATTTTCTTACACTGTGGTACTTTCTTCAGGCAGTGAAAGAAATGTCATATAACTATTTATATACATTTATGCATCTACTCCTCTTCTGCATGTGATAGAAAAATACATTTCTGGAGAATAGTGTCTTTTGCTATAGAGCACAATTCCAACAGCTTGAAAAGTAAATAGCTACAATTCAGCAGTACTCTATTTAGCTGCATGACAATGTCAGTCCTAATAATAATCTACCTATATATTGTTTGCCTTATTATATGCCTCATTATACACTAGTAATCTATCCCAGCATAGTGAAAGAAATATAAATTCATTTTCATTGTTACTGTTATCACTTTGTTTTCTGCCAATCCAAAATACCTGGCATTTTTTCAGATGGTGAAAGCAATAGGAAAAAAAAAAAAAAACTTTTAACACATCAGAATTAGAATGCTAAGTAATTCACTATTACAGAATAATTATTTCCCTTAAATTTGCGTGTTTTTAAAGATATGAAATATACTTGAAACTGAGCCCTTTTAATCAAACCCGCATTTCCTGACATTAAAAATGTTGTGATTTTAACAACTTAAAACATTTTTGTTGTGTCCTCCTATTTCAAAATAATTGTGATCAGTTGTAAAATTGATAAAATTGCATACATCGCAGTTCCTTGAATGGCCTGCCTGACCAAGATGATAACTGATCACCATAAGGCACTGATACTCATAATTTTAGAAGGAGGAACAGGTTTGGCGGATAGGGTGAAATGTGTGGCTATATCAAGCCTTCCAAGTATTTAATATTTGCCTGCAATACTAATTGCCATTAATATCCATATTAAGATATTAGACGGTGAGAAAGCTATCTATCCACTAAAATTGAAGGGAGAAAATAGTCCGCATCTCTACAGACAGATGGATCCCTACAAAGAGTGTGATTATTACTAGATCAAAGCAGTTAGGAAACGGCAGAACCGGGTAGGTCAAATAGCTTCTAAGAGTAGGATTTCATATGCGTTCTGACTTTCAGCTCAGTTTTTGAAAAGCAGACACACCATAAATTATTTAAAATTATTTGCATGATCCTGCTGAAAGACATGTTTTCCTTTCCTGTAAGTACCACTAAAAGTAGAAACTGTTACAGGCTCAGCTTGAAAGTTTACTTTTCACGTCCTTTTTCTGTTTGTACAGAGTTCTAGTTTACAGTTCATGTTTCCTCTACTGACATATACACAACCTATGTCATGTCTGGAAGTACAGGCAAATTGCCTAAGATCTGGCTTTTCCTGTCACCATCTGAAGTAGTGTGCATCTGCTTTTCCTATCTATAAATCTACATGTATGAATGCAGAATTTTCTTCTTGTTGTTCCGGACTTCTCTGTTTAATCCAAAACTTTTAGAAACAGCCATCATGCATAAGTTGGTATAAAATGTCAGATGTCTGCAACTGCAAGGACATTGTAATTTTTTTACAGTAGGATCAAGAGATATCTTGGTCATCCTGCTTGATAGCGAGCAAGGGAAGTAGAAAATGGCCACTTAAAGCACTTTTTGGATAATAAAGTAACTAGTGAATGAGTTAAATTAAAGTAAACCTGGGAATGCATGATAATGAAGCTAGCCTTGAAAACATTCTTACTGGATACAGGTATTTTTACTTAAACTGTCATTAGATTTGATATATTACATCCTTGTTAATGTCAGCTCAGCCACTCAGACACCAAAGGATTCAGTACCACAGGCCACAAGACATTTTCAGATTCCTTCACAAAACAAGAGGCAACTGTTTTTCTAAGAAAGCATCCTATCTGTGAAACATAACTTTACTTTCACCTACCTGGGCTATACTTGCAGATAAAATTGTGCTTCATGTTGCATCTATCATCATTCCATTGATAAAGGTATGGCCCTCCCAGCCCAGGGTTTGCAGTTGGCTGATGATACATCACAACACAGGCTTCACTTCCACAGGAAGGCTCATCTGTATACCAATTTCTAGCGGTACACAAAGGAAAATATTCAAATTTTGGAGGTAAGGTGCATCAGGATGCCAAGCAAAGGAGTTTACATCAGTGAAAACATGTCAACTCCAATGGCCCCGTCCACTTCAAAGATATGCTATGCTTCCCACAACTCCTCCACGAAAGCAGTTTAGGGCCTGGGCTCCACATCTCTGGATCTTAAAAACAATCTGATCGGTTGAAGCACTTCTGCAGAAATAACACTGTACTGCTCTGTTACCTGATTTCCTTTCTATCTGACTCTTACCTGTCCCTTTGTCCTGAGCCCTGTGAGCTGCTGCTACTCTGGCCTTTTGCTGAATCAGGAAATTAAAGGCTTTTCAAAAGACAGGCTAGAAACAGAACAATTTACACTAAGTAACATGCATTAATTTACTTGCTGGCTGGCTTCCTGATTCGAGGTGGCCAGAGTCTTACAGAATTTATCTGCCTGCTTTCAGACCACATCCTAAATCCTCTATGTGGGGTGGGGCCATACAGAGGCAAACTCATGAGATGGAAGCAAAGGAAACTGTAGGCTGAAGCCATGCTATGCCATCCTTTTACAACTTCAAATTCAAACCCCTGGTTGCCAGCTCCCCTTTATCTGTAGAAGTTAAGGAGTCATGCCATTAATTTCTATGGGACTGCAAGTCTTCAAGCTTCTTTATGGAAGACTTGACTTGCCAGGCATTTTGCTCTCCATTTCTTTCCATGAAACTTCAATAAGCAGTTTTGCAGACTTACCTGAATGGTGAAATACTTCCATCTGCCCACTTGTAGAGGTTGGGGCAAGGACTTGAGGTGGCTAGTTCATTGCCATTTCTCCACAACCCAATCCAGAAATCGCCATCAGAAATCCCGGAGCCTGACTTAGTGAGGTTTTGCAACATGTTTTCTATTAGTTGCTGCTCAGCTTCGCTTTCCAGGCTCAGTAAAGCCCCACCATCCATTTCACAAGCTTGGCGGGCCTCCTCAAAGCCCACACGTCTAGACAAGTCCTGGAAATAAGCTAACTTGTAGCAAGAACTCTTGAAGTCACCATAGCACACCTTTTGACCTGAAAAATACAAATATGAGAGCGTTTAAAGTTTATTAATGAGTATCACAACTGAAAAAAAAAAATAGCACAGCATGAATACAGTGATGGAGGAGAGTAGGTTTTTTCTTGTGTTCCTCTGAAAGGACTCATGGTGACACAGTGATACTGCTGAAAACATTAGCTTTAATTTAAATTGCAAACATCATACAGTTCATGGGAATCTGTGGCTTTCTTCCCAAGGTCTGTGAAACTCTCCAAGACACTGAAGAGTCTCACTAACTTCTAGAAAAAAAATATTCTCTACTCTAATGACTGTACCATCAGGCCGCTCTGCTAGAGCCAGGATCTGTTTGGAGAGTATTTTCTTAACTATTTCATACAAATGGAGCAACTCCACTTCTATCTAATAATCAAAGCTATCTGATAAGAAAAAGTTTAAAATTCTCAATTTTAATGGCAGGAAGAAGCTAGCGTTTTCTTGATCCTGCTGTTTAACCTTGAGAGGGTGTATTCACAAGGATCTCACAGCTACTCTGCGCTATAATGTGTCTGAATAAAATCTGTAAAGGGTATATGAAAGACGAGTGTCTGCTCCTTTAAGGGTACCTGGTCAATTACTTTTCCACTGCAAAAATGGATAATAAGAAAAGGAGGAAGCCATAAACAAAATATACATTCAGAAACCTGACAGAAAAACATAACGGAGGAAAAAAAAAAAAAAAACAACCAAAAAAATCACTTCATCAGACACGCTAATTGTCATGCTATCAAGAAACTGCATGCAAACAGGACTTTGCAATGGGGTCCCAGGATGTTGGGGGTTGGTGAGACTATGCAGTCTGTTGAGGGACCGCGCAGGGTTAGGAAATGGGGAGGAGCAATGGGGGAATGGACAGAAAGGGATATAAAAGCGGCTGGTCACATGTAAAACAGGGGGGGTGTGTAGAGGTGTCTGGGCATGTGTGTCTCTAGTGACCTTCTACCTCTACCAGCCAGCACGGAGAAGGGGGCTTGGCTGCCTATGTTTATGTTTTATGTGGGTCCTGCATGCGGGTGCTGTTGAAGGCAGTGCCTTGTCTGTGGCAATCTGTGTGATGGCCATGTCAATGAACTGTCTGTCACTGGGATACCTGCTCAGCTTTGCTACTGGTTGAACCAGCAAAGGGGAAAGCAGCAGACACATCCCACATTGGCTGTGGGTACGAGGGTGGGCACCAGCAGCCAGGCAGGATGGAATCCTGGGACTGGAGGTGTTGGAGGAGGCAGCCACCCTCTCAACAATCCTTAACACAGCCAACAGAAACTCCAGATATTAGCAGATAAAACAATACTATTCAGATACCATAAAGAAGCCCTGAGATGCTTTCAGAAAGCACTATATCTACTGCATTCACATCATTTTTTCCTTGCCCTTCAGAGTTATGCCTGTGGAAAGAATCAAAAGCCAAATGACGAACTGCTTTATTTTTTTTTCCTTCCAGTTCTTTGGCTAAGACACATGCCTTTTGCCTAAAAAGGAAAAATAATTATCATCTTCAACTAGTGAGATTCTCTAAAGTTTATTCAACGTATACAAGATGTGGAATGAACAAACTCACTTATCAGCTGCAACTGACCACCAGTATGTCTATCTGCAGACAGGAGAAGGGTTCTAAATATATATTTATATAAGGTGATGAGCTAAGCATCTCTTAAAAGGTCAAGTTTTTCAGTATGGAACTTCATCACTGGAGAAGTAGGAGAGTTTATTTTGCTAAGTAAGAATTACTGAAGCATACTAAAGTAATAAAAACTACCAGGTGTTATCTAGATTGTTTAGAAATCAACAGATTTTTTCATTTTACTGGAAAATTTTGCAAGGAAAGTATTTTATTGTACCATGTTAGTTTTGTATTTCAAAATCTTGTATTTATTCCCACTCCTAAGCAAATCCAGATACATGACTCTCATGTAAATAACTCTTTGGCTTTACCTTTGAACAGGTTTTATCCTGTTTTACTTTTTTAAAAAAATATTAATTTGTTGCTGGGAAACAGCAGCATCATTCTAGAACTTAAACTATAACGAAAGTTTTTTAAGCCACTGTTTTTCTATACACAAGAACAAATATAGGATTGAACAAAGAAACCTAAAAGATACAATACATTTCACTCTTCTTGCCCTAGTGTTGCTTCATTTTCATATTTAATGACAGAGTAGCACACTTTCTGTAGCAGATTGCATACAGCACAAAAGCTGACTGAAGACTGTATCTGCACAGAGCATAGTTTCATGAATTTGCAGAGAATAAGCAGATTGTCTCAAAGCTGCATGAATATAGGAACATAAAAGCAGGATCATCTCATGCCTTTTAGCTATATCTGAATGTAACTCTTATTTTGGGAGCTTTCCACAACAAAAAAAAAAGGTATCTAAATTATACGGTCAGCAGAAATAACCAATGCTTAGTTTTCTAGTTGTTCCTATGATTCTTGTAATCTTTCTCAAAAAAAAAAAAATCTCTGAAACCCTCTCTTTATGACACCCTATTAAACTTCATCTGGTACAAGGACTGTCAGTAAGAGAAGTGTCTTCATAGTCTCATTCTTATTTAGGATTGGCAAACAGACTCCTGAAAAGCCACTTGTTTACCAGTAATCTGCCAAAATAATACAGGAATAAGAATAATCTAATGTAAGGACAAACGTGTGCCATGGGTATCTCTGGAAAAAGCCAGGCTCTGAGATCAGAAGAGTACCTATTTGGACTTTGTCTGGTAAGTCCTGACAGCTCTGTGTAGGTCATAATTTTTTTGCTGCCATTTCCCTTTATTCATATAGGTTACGAGCCTAACTATCAATTAATGTAGCAAGAGCCATAGTTCTAGCTGGGCAATGGTGCTGAAGAATCAAGGGGCAAACCCTTCGCTACAGATGGATATAAAATAATGGGTTTCTTTGTAAGACTTCTTTGAACAAAAAGCAAAAAATACCCCCCCTATTATCAAAGTAACAAAGTGATAACTCTAAATGCTTAGAAGTGGGAAGCGCAAGAATGAAAGCTGCATGTGAAATCACAGCTCATTGCCTTCATCTATAATGCTGCCAATTCAAATTTTGTTAACATGGTCACCACCTTTTTATGTTCCCCAGGAGCTGTCTCATTGACAGGACGGAGTGCACAGTGAAGGAGGAGCTGTTCAACATTTTAATCCTCGCCACGGAGTGAGTGACTATGGCTTGTTGCCAGAGTACACATATGTACATAACAGTGCAAACATCCAAAGGCTAGCTCTGAATTATGTAGGACACTAATCATTTACGAGGAAAAGGGACCACATCTCTCCCTGTAACTAAAGATTGGATTCAAAGCATTAATTCAAGATGTATATACAGATTTGTGGTGAGTCCTTTGTCTACTGTCTTGCTCTTTTTATTTCCCAGACAATTTTTAGAAATAAACTCTTTTATTATTCCTTTCATTCTGTGCACACACTCCTCCTTGACACCAAGTAGTCAGTTATGAGCAAATTCAGGTATCAAAATACCCCTGTCATGTTTTCAGTCATGCAGGAACATTCAGTCCACCAAGATGAGTGGGCTGGCCACTACCGATCTCAATTCCTGTGATGGCCTCCCTTTCCTGGGAAAACAGCTAACTTTCCCTCTGTAACACATACATCTGCTCCCCTTCCCTGTGTGTTTCTCAGGTGGCTGAAGTGCCCCCCTCATTCTGTTCTCACGTAGAGTCTCTGCTCTTCTGCGACTGTCCCAAAACTTCAGTCAAATGACCTCTCCAACAGGGCAACTGGGTCCTTGCTTGCTAACTGACCAAGCTTCTTCAGGGTATCTTCCAGTTAGCTCTTGCACGGAGACTCCCATTGCCAAATGGCACATGCTGTTTCTGAGCTGCTACAGGGCTTGTGTCCGTAAGCCGTAAGTTGTGCTGTATACTGGTCCAATACAGAGGTTGCATCTGTGTCAAGGCTCAGCTCCATCACCCACACCAAGCTGAGGAAACCAGGGGGGACAGTACAGAGCAGGGAAGAGAAGGAGAGGCAGTTGTGATGCACAGCAACAGCAGAGCTGCTTGATAGGTGCCACTGCAGCCCCTAATACGTGCCTGTTCTGTGGAGCCCAGTAACAGCTTGCCACTGTTTTGCACCTGGAGCGGGAAGCCTTCTTGGAGCTATCCAGAATACAGATGTGAAGGCCTAATCTGTACCCAAGGCTTTACCTGAAAGGGTTAGCAAGTTAATATCTTGAAACATTGTGTGAAGACTTTTTTTTCCTCTTCCCCCAAACTGATATGAACCATTTCTGAGGATAGCATTGTTCCTACAGATGTTTGTGCAAGGTTAAATAACTCTAAAATCAAGTATTATAAAGTGAAAGAATTCATAGATTCATAGATTGGTCCAGGCCAGAAGGGACCTCCAAAGGTCATCTAGTCTGACCTTCCCGCAGTCAGCAGGGACACCCCCAACTAGGCAAGGTTGCCCAGGGCCTCGTCGAGCTTCACCTTGAATATCTCAAGGGAAGGGGCCTCAACCACGTCCCTAGGCAACCTGTTCCAGTGTTCCACCACCCTCATTGAACAAGTGAAAATTTTTCTACAATCCAACTCCAACTTTACTTCTCTTTCATTTGTTGCCCTCTACACCTGTGACAAAATAATTACCTCCTTACAGGCTGATCATTTGTACAAGAATATACCTCTAGAAAACAACAGAGAAACCAGAAAGAAACCGAGAAATATTTGGCATTAAGACCCATCCAATGTGAATGAAGTATGCGATGCAGAGTAGTAAGCTTTCCTGAAGAAGCTGTGAATTTTTTTTGTTCTAGTTAATTTAGTCCCCGTGTTTAGGTAATGACCTGCTCTGAATCTTTTCTTTCTTCTTTTGAAGGGGACTTTTATCTGCTGTAGCGTAGCTAGTTCAATGTGTTAATGGAAATCTGCAGTTCTGCCTTAATAGCTGGCAAATCAGTTGACATTTTAGTGCTCTTCTCCAAGCATGCTGACATGTCAGGTTTTCAAGCTTCATTTTTTACAGCTTTCACTCACTATTAATTTCTTAACTACAAAGCAGAAATAAAGCACCAGTGAAAAAATGACAGCATGGACCACGTTGTATAGCAACAAGATAACTATGGAAACATTAAATATGGGCTATTTTACCTTCTAACATTTTTGCAGCAGACAAGACTCCACTGTTAATTCTAAAGCAACATTTACTATTTCAACTGTATAAATTGAATTCCAATTTTTGTCACAATTGAATAGAAAGTAGATTGTAAGCAAATCTACTGGAATGAATCGGACTAACATACTATGCAATGTGAATAAATATAGGCAAGTGAGGGTTTTATAACTTTCCACAAAATCTGCCCTGTGCTGCTTGAGAGATGAAAGAAAACATGAAGGAAGACATTGTTTCATCACAAGGTATACAGAAAGGAAAAAAAAAAAAAAAAGTATCTTATTGTATTTAGTCCTCCCTTCAGCATGAGACCAAAGATCTAGCTAATTAATTTAATAAGATGTAAGAACTCATTCTTACTATTTTCCCTTACAAATGCTCAGACGAGTTGAGGTTTCAGCCAACCCTATCTGACTATTTGCAGATGTGAAGGTGGAGTGCTTATACCCTTCATTCATGGAGTGTATCAGCTCCTTAATCCATCTTCCCTCACTCCAGCAGAATAGCTCAGATCCCAGCCAGAAGCAGGCAGAGAAATAGGCAAAACATGCACTTGGCTTGGTGTAATGAACCCACACCTTACCTTTTCATCAACAATTGTTTTCTTGCCTGCTGAGGGAAAGTGCTGTGTTGAAGCAATAACTAACTAACAGACAAAGACCGTTCCCTTTTTTCCCAGTTGCAAAACTACAAGATCAGGTCTCTCCAGCTTCCTTAATGGAAATGTGTCCAGGTTTGTTCTACCTCTCCTGAGTATACCAGCCATACAGCATAGCTCTGGCCCTATTCCCTCAGCCGTAGCAGCTCTAGATGCCTACTGCAGAGAATCTGAACTGGCTGAAATCCCCTTGCACTCATTTTGTCTCACCATCCCATTAGCTGAAGAAAGAAAGCGTACAGTACTTGCTCTAAGAAGTGCTAGCTATCATTTCCATCCATATGGATCAGTTTTCATAGATTCATAGATTAATAGATTGGTCCAGGCCGGAAGGGACCTCCAAAGGTCATCTAGTCCGACCTCCCCGCAGTCAGCAGGGACACCCCCAACTAGGCAAGGTTGCCCAGGGCCTCGTCGAGCTTCACCTTGAATATCTCAAGGGAAGGGGCCTCAACCACCTCCCTGGGCAACCTGTTCCAGTGTTCCACCACCCTCAGAGTAAAGAATTTTTTCCTAATATCCAATCTAAATCTCCCCTTCTCCAGCTTAAAACCATTGCCCCTCGTCCTGTCACTGCAGGCCTTTGTAAACAGACCCTCCCCAGCCTTCCTGTAGGCCCCCCTCAGGTACTGGAAGGCCGCTATGAGGTCTCCCCAGAGCCTCCTTTTCTCCAAGCTGAACAACCCCAGCTCCCTCAGTCTGTCCTCATAGGAGAGGTGCTCCAGCCCCCTGATCATTTTGGTGGCCCTCCTCTGGACCCGCTCCATCAGGTCCATGTCCTTTCTATATTGAGGGCTCCAGACCTGCACACAGTACTCCAGGTGAGGTCTCACCAGAGCAGAGTAAAGTGGCAGAATCACCTCTCTGGATCTGCTGGCAACACTTCTTTTGATGCAGCCCAGGATGTGATTGGCCTTCTGGGCTGCGAGAGCACACTGCCTGCTCATGTCCAGCTTCTCGTCAATCAGCACCCCCAAGTCCCTTTCCTCAGGGCTGCTTTCTAATACCTCATCCCCCAGTCTGTATTTATACCGAGGATTGTTTCTTCCCAGGTGCAGAATCCTGCACTTGCTTTTGTTGAACCTCATGAGGTTCATCTGGGCCCACCTCTCCAGCCTGTCCAGGTCCCTCTGAATGACATCCCGTCCCTCCGGTGTATCGACAACACCACACAGCTTGGTGTCATCTGCAAACTTGCTGATGGTGCTCTCAATCCCTCTGTTTATGTCTTTGATAAAAATGTTAAACAGTACTGGTTCCAGGACGGACCCTTGAGGGACACCACTAGTCACTGCTCTCCATCTGGACTTCAAGCCATTGAGTACCACCCTCTGGGTGCGACCATTCAGCCAATTCCTTATCCACCGAACTGTCCACCCATCAAATCCGTATCCCCCCAATTTGGCAAGTAGAATGTTGTGAGGAACTGTGTCAAAGGCCTTACAGAAGTCCAGATAGATTACATCCATAGGTCGCCCTTTGTCTACTGACCTAGTCACTTCATCATAGAAGGCCACTAGGTTAGTCAGGCAGGACTTGCCCCTAATAAAGCCATGTTGGCTGTCCTGAATCATCCCCCTGTCCTCCATGTGCCCAAGCATGGCATCCAGAAGGATCTGTTCCATGACCTTCCCAGGCACAGAGGTGAGGCTGACAGGTCGGTAGTTCCCAGGGTCCTCCTTTCTTCCCTTTTTAAAAATGGGTGTGATGTTTCCTTTCTTCCAGTCTGCAGGGACTTCACCCGACTGCCATGACTTTTCGAATATCATGGAAAGTGGTTTTGCAACTTCATCAGCCAGTTCCTTCAGGACTCTGGGATGGATTTCATCAGGTCCCATGGACTTGTATATCCTTAGATTCCTTAGGTGATCACGTACCATGCCTTCAGTTATAGTGGGATGGACTTTGTCACCTGGATCCTCAACTTGTGGGCCATCAATACAAGAGCTAGGAGGAGAGGGGTTGCCAGTGAAGACTGAGGCAAAAAAATTATTGAGAACTTCTGCCTTCTCTTCCTCCATTGATACAAGTTCCCCACTGCTGCTCATTAGGGGGGGTACATTTTCTTTAACCTTCCTTTTCTGGTTAATGTACCTGTAGAAGCCTTTCTTGTTTTTCTTTATGTCCCTTGCCAAGTCCAATTCTAGCTGTGCCTTGGCCTCCCTGACCTCATTCCTACACAGCCGGGCAACGTCCCTATACTCTTCCCAGGTTGCCTGTCCCTTCTTCCATTTCCTGTGTAGCCCCATCTTACCCCTTAGTTTGACCAGCAGGTCCCGGCTCAACCATGGTGGTTTCTTGCCTTCCTTACCCAATTTCCTACATGTTGGGATTGAGATCTTTTGTGCTCTATGGAGAGCATCCTTAAAGATCTGCCAGCTTTGTTCTGCTCCCTTGTCCCTAAGGGCAGTTTCCCATGGGGTCCTACCCTAAGGGCAGTTTCCCATGGGGTCATCCTTGGGTGTTACACAGCAGCTCTATAGTAGAATGTTTTGACGTCACCATTAAAGCAAAGATAGCTTCTAGTTGAAATACTTGATACTTAGTTAAAACATTTCTGCAGATAATTTTGCAGGAAAAGAAAAATATCATTCAAGAAAAGGAGAAACAAGCACATTCTCAGCTGGTATTTCAACCATTTATGTCTCCACTATGTTTCAATAATGATGCTTCATTAAACAGAAATAATAGGTTCTTTTAGGTCTGTCATGAAAGAAAGTAGAGCAAAATGTCATTTAGAAGCAAAACTACCTATAAAGTACCCAGCTCAAAGACTCATCTCCCTAAGAGCATCAGGATCCGTCCCAGCTACACCCTTATGGGCCATTAGGTGCACAAAGCTTATCTTGAGTAACAACCATGACTCAGCTAGAGGTTTTGGAGATGTCAGGTAGAAGGTAAGCTCCCTACTGGTAAATCCCATCCCTCTTCCTCTTGAACCTCATAAACAAACCTACAGTCCAGGTTCTGCTACGATTAGCATCCACCTGGACTAGTGGGGAAGAGTAGCTGCATGTGCATAGCATATGAGAAGAGAGAACAAAAGAATGCACAAAGCCTGCTGTAGAAAAGTCCATTATGTTTTCATACCATGACTTTTTTATTCCTAAAATAATAGATTCACCAGAAAACACAGACAAACATGTGCTACAAAGAAATGTGGAGTATTTAACACTAGCCGGAGTTCCAAAGGTCAGCGTAAGGCTGATGGAGGCCTCTGAAAACAAAGTAACAAAATAAAACTACAAGGACTTATGTGAAATTGATCATGAAATAATAGCAAAACAGAAGTCTACATAAATTAACTGAAACATTCCACTGGCTAGACAATATTCCTCTGCTTGGTTTATAGAGACAAGTCTTGGCCTTGAGCTTGTGTGAACACATTGACCTCAGGCGCTGTGTAAACAGCATGCAGGACACTGGGCACAATTTGTTTTTACCTGCTCCTGTGTCACAGCGTGCTTCACGCCAAGTCCCACTAATGCACTTCAGAATGTGGCCGGTAAGAGGCTAAAAGGTATTAAATTTTCCTAATCACATTTTGATTCCAAGCTGATGCATCTTGTCAACTGACCTTTGCATCACCCAGTCAGATTTTGATTGGGTTCAGCTATTAGTCATGTTTTGATATATTACTTCTGTTGGTGTTTTACTGTATCATATTTGTGTCCATCTACTGAATTTAATTTGTTTTTTTGATGATTCATATTACTTTAAAAAAATACAGCTGTGATAAGACTTCATAATTATGTTGTCTTCATTTATGATAAAAGCAAATTGCCATCTTCTCTCCCAAAGTTTGCAATACTGAAGACACATCGTTCTCTAGTTGAGTCAGTATTCAAATCACAGATGTTGCTCAGCTTATGCTCCTGAGCAGCTTAAGGAATTCTGTGTGATAACAAATTTGCCATTCAAATACAAACTGCTATACAGACCATATGCCAGACTGTGTCCGTATTAATATCTTCATAACTAACTCTTCCATACCTTAATAGGTACTTTTTTCCTCCCACCCTTCTAATAACAAAGTCTGCAGAGAGAAGAGACATTAATTATTGATTTATACTTTTTCTGGATTAGGGGTTATGCCTAATTGCCATCATACAGTTCCTCTAAAGTGATTTTTGTTTTGTGAAAAACTTTCAAAGGTTCCAAGTCCCTTTTAAGGGCTTATATAAAATAACTGAGGGCCACATTTGCCTGTTAAGTAGCCATACTTCAGGTAGGTATGTGTACAGTCAGACAGTTTATATACATCATATCACATAGTCATTGGGATGTGACAATGTCTAAGGTAGCTTAATAGAGGCTGGCCCCAAACCTCTCTTAAGCAAAACTGATCTATTAGCCAGGCTTCTGACAATATCTGTCATAATGGAGTCCCTTTCTTGCTAAATGTTTAGGCATTAGCATGTAAAAATTATAGATTTATAAATATAATGTAAAAAATTATAGGCAAAAGGCAAATCTTTTCTACTGTCTCTCAAACACAGGCCAGACAATCTATCGTTAACCATCCCATATCATGTGAATTAGCCAAAATGATGATAGAGGTCCTCAGACACCAGACAGTCATGTCTAGGATTAATGCAGCTCTTGCAGAGAGAGAAAACGGGGTGATTAAAGCTGTAAGTAAAAAGAAAGTACTGTATTATACCATTCATACAGAGATTTAGTGCGGAACATGAAGGTACACAAGAAACATTTGTCCCAGTCCAGTCCCCTTCCTCTTTATTCAGTTCATTTACTGCTGAAATTGAGTTTTCACCTTTATGTCAGCCTTTACTAGTTATGCTATCGTGTTTCCAAGTGCTTTTGGGGACAACGAGTTGACTTGGTTATTTCTGAATAACAATAGACCCATAATAGTTACAGTTTTACAAAACTGAGCAATCAGAAATGAGACAGTTCTATTTGTAAAGGAGCATTGGGCAGTGCCGATTTGAATATTAAAGAACATTACCTATCACTAACACCTGGATTTCGCCATCTGGCTGAATAAAAATGCAATTAAAATGAAGCCTGACAGTTTCCCCTGCACATTGCAGCAAGATAGCTGGTGGTTAAAAAAATATACATATCAAAACTGGTGACAAGTATTGATTGTAAACACATCCAATACACGTCCAACACAAGTATTGACAAGTAAACACACTACTTTTGGCGAGGTTTATTAAAGCCTCTACGTGCTCAGAACCTGCACTGTTCTAGGTCTTGGGAAGAAGCAAGCAAGGATTCCTTGCCCTGCAAAACATGGGTAAATTTTTCACTGTGTTGAATAAAGCACTAGGAGGATTTGTCTTCCCCAGAGCAGACTGCAAGTTTGTCTGGATTTTCAAGAACAGGGATGTGGTGTTTCAGCAACCAGCTTGTTCTTCTTGTACTGGGAACTGGAATACCTGGCCTCATGAAAGGCTGCCATCTTCACCACGCAGCAATAGGCTTCTTCGCTCATTTCACCAAGAAAATAACACATACATTTATTTCTTATAGTTAGCTTAGCCCTGGCACATGTGGCAGGGATCTCAGGCCACTGATAACAGAGTTGTAAAGAAGTAGCTTGATGTCTAAATCTCATTAGAAGCTAATCAACACTTCACCATCCATAATTACCCCTGCAGGAAAACATAACTACAATTATGTAAATCAATACAGGGTAAGCATCTTCAACTGGAAAATAAATATCCATTGCTATGAAACAGCTTTAGTCACTGATTTGAGTGATATGCCAGTGTCAAAAAAAAAAAAAAAAAAAAAAAGAAAAATCTATAAATTATTTCCCAAGTATATCTTCCCCCCCTCCACAACCCCTCGGGGTCAAATCATTAAGCTTCTGACAGCTTTCCTTTCTTCTAATTGAAACATACTTTTTTGGCATCAGCTCTGTTTCACATATCTAAAACATCATTAATTTAAAGCCTGAGATCCATTTAGCTTTTCCTGTAATAACTGTTTTCCCCTCTTCTGATCATGTGAGCTTTACGGGTATACATCACAGGCTTGATCATGCTTCTATAAGGGCTTCTGTAAGGGGCCAGTGCAAAACTGCACTGACCTAGGGCTTCATGCAGAGTATCAACATAGTTGCCAAGACAACTCCCTAAAAATTGCAAGTTGCCTTCCCTTTTCACGTTAACAAGGAACTGAGATCTGCGTCAGACCTGTATTTTTTCCTTGTCTGTCTTTGAGAGGTCTAGCATCATTGTCACTGTGAGCAACACTGGCTCCTTGGAATCACTGAGCATGAGTAGGAAAATGCACTTGGAGCTTCCACAGAGAGGGTAGTCTTGCATTTCAGTGTGACACAATACCTATCTTCGCAATTGGCAGTAAGAAAAAAGTCACCATGAGCATAGGACATGGAGCATAAACATTTTATTTAGCAACATATACTCAGGACCTCAGTTTCCCTAACAATTAATTATGTTTGTTTAAAAAATGCAAAATTACCCAAAGTATAATACTCTTCATGGATATAAATAACCCTATTCAATTCCACAGACACAAGCAGAGAAGCCAATGATAACACCAAAATATCAATGAAATCTATTCAAAATAAGAGGAAATACGATGTGTTAGAAAGATCTACACATCTATAAGTCTGCTCCAGGTATGGATTATTTAAAACAAACAAACAAAACACTTACTGCTGAAGCTGTTAGCCGTGGTTTTGTTTGATTATTTTCATTTTTCTGAAAAGTCTTATACACACAGTCTAACAAAATTTTCTTTTATATATCACAGTCTAAAGACACACCAAGAATGTTCTATTATTTCAGCTGTTTAATAAGAAAAAAAAAAATAGCATAAATACTGACACAAACACTGTCAAGAGCGGCAAATCAGTAGTTTCCGGGGTAGTTGTGAAGACTAGAACAGATTTCCCAGATACTTTTAAGACAGACATAATATGGCAGTTAGTAAGATATTGTTAGCGTGTTGTGAAACAGACTTGACAAAAACTGTAGAGTCGGAATGGCTTAAATAAAATGTGTGCCAGCCTAGGGGAGCAGGGAATATTCTTATTCTCTTCTCCCAAACCAGGAGACATTTTCACACATACCTAATTTTATATATATCAGTAGACTCCCTCAGTGGGATCTCTCACAGGCATAAATTTAAGCAATTCTGAGCGTTTCTCCTGATTGCTCATTTATTTTTGTCTCTAGAAGGAAATACCAATTTATGACATGATAACATCACTGATCAGGCGGTTAAGTTGGTGTGTTTATGCAGCATTGCTGCCCTGCCCATACCTTGGGTGCTATCTCTCAGAATTTATTAATAATTGCACCCAATCTAGGGAGGTAGGGGTTGGGGACAGGAAATACTTTCCCCAGCTCTTTCACCTCCTTTTTCTCCTTCAGGTCAAGTACGACAGCTTTTGAGAATTTCGAATATCCTTGGAATGCTCAAACCAGCATGGTTCTATTGCTGTGTCTCCTGAATGTGTTTCAGTTCTTGTTTAGGTTTAAACAACTATTTGAGACTACCACCTAGAGATCTGCCTCGAGGCTGGATAGTCATGGGTGGCATGGCATGTGGGAGAATATGGGCAGATATCTAGAGAACTTCTCACCCCCAGAGGTTTGGAACTTCATTGCCAAACAACCACAAGACCCTGATAAAGTGTTAAATATTTGAAAGGAAAATGCTGTAGTTATTCCAGAAAGGCACAACTTACCTCACTGTGCTGGGCCCCGAACAACGACAAGTCTTTGAACAAATTAAACAGGAAAGATTTCATGCAGTAACCCAGGGGCCAGTTTGGGCAGGGCAGTCAGGGAGAACGGCCCTACCCGGAGTCTCTGGCAGAAAGCACTAGGGAAGACTCAAGGTCAATCCCTGAGGTTTTGGAGCTGGGGATACAGAGCATCTGAGGCCAACTATACTCTAGCTGAAAAAGAGATATTAGCACCATATGAGCTGCTTCAGAAGTAGCTGGTACAGAAGCACAGCTCCTCTTCACACCTCGACTGCCAGTGCTGGGCTGGATGCTCAAAGAGAGGGTTCCCTCTACACATCATGCAACAGACGCTAAATAGAATAAGTGGGTAGCACTGATCACACAGCAGACTCAAATGGGAAACCCCAGTCGCCCACAAATTCTGTAAGTGACAATGGACTAGCCAGAACACAAAAATCTCAGAATATCACCAGAGGGGGTGGTGACATGTGCGGAAGAGGCCGCACCATATAATAAACTACCAGAAAATGAGAAGAAATACACCCTGTTCACTGATAGGTCCCGTCATATTGTAGGAAAACATCAAAGGTGGAAGGCTGCTCTGTGGAGTCCTACACAACAAGTTGCAGAAGCTGCTGAAGGACAAGATGAATCGAGCCAGTTTTCAGAGGTGAAAGCCATCCAGCTGGCTTTGGACACTGCTGAACAAGAAAAATGGCCAGCACTCTGTCCCTATACTGACTCATCGATGGTGGCAAATGCTTTGTGGGGTTGGTTACAGCAGTGGAAGCAGAGCAACAGGCAGTGCAGAGGCAAACCCATCTGGGCTGCCCCATTGTGGCAAGATATTGCTGCCCAGATAGAGAATCTGGTTGTAAAAGTACATCGCGTAGATGCCCATGTACCCAAGAGTCAAGCCACTGAGGAACATCAAAACAACCAGCAGGTGGATCAGGCTGCTAAGATTGAAGTGGCTCAGGCAGATCTCTGGACTGGTAACATAAGGGTGAATTATTCATAGATCAATGGGCCCATGACACCTCAGGCCATCAAGGACAAGATGCAACTTATAGATAGACTCGGGACCACGGGGTGGACTTGACCACAGACACTATTGCACACGTTATCCAGGAACATGAAACATACGCTGCAATCAAGCAAGCCAAGCGGTTAGAGCCTCTCTGGTATGGACGATGATGGCTGAAATATAAATATGGGGAGGCCTGGCAGAACAACTATATCCCACTCCCACAAACCCGCCACAGCAAGCGCCATGTGCTCACAATGGTAGAAGGCTGGATGGCTGGTGGATGGCTGGAAACATACCCTGTGCCCCATGCCACTGCCCAGAACACTATCCCAGGCCTTGAAAAGCAAGTCCTGTGGTGACATGGCACCCCAGAGAGAACTGAGTCAGACAAAAGGGCTCATTTCCAAAACAACCTCATAGACACCTGGGCCAAAGGGCATGGTACTGAGTGGGTATATCGCACCCCCTACCATGCACCAGATTCTGGGAAGGTAAAACAATGCAATGGACTGTTAAAAACTACACTGAGAGCAATGGGTAGTGGGACCTTAATACTCTGGGAAACACATTCCCAGAAAGCTACCTGGATAGCTAACACCAATATAATAATTGAGCTGGCGTTGCCCAATCAGAACCCCCACATGCTGTAGAAGGGGATAAAGTCCCCATAGTGCACATGAAGAACATGTTAGGGAAGACAGTCTTGGTTAGTCCCGCCTCAGGCAAAGGCAAACCCATCTGCAGGATTGCTTTCACTCAAGGACCTGGGTGCACTTGGTGGGTGATGAAGAAGGATGGGGAGGTCCATCCTCATGTACCTCATGAGGATTTGATTTTGGGTGAGAATAGCCAATAAATCAAACTGTATGATGTTAATTGCTAAATAACCCTGCCACTGTATATCATCCCTACCACAATTGATATATGCCATATCAATGGTACTACAGTAAGAATCACCCAAAGTAATGAGGGATGAACTTTGATGATACTCAGTAAAGTGCAGTGGTGATGGTTCCAGAACCGGCTTCAGCAACTGGTGTACAGCAACTTCCTCGAGATTGACATTTTCAACTGGAGACTGTGGGCACGGGCTGCACCAGACACATCAGCTAGAAGTTCTGGATACAGCATTCAACAGCCCAGCACCACACACCATCACTCCTGCCCTGAGACACTGTTGTGACAGATGGAGCCCAAAGTCATGGACTGAATGAATTCAATAGATATTTTAGAGGGATAGCCCATAGACTAAGGGAACGATATCTGTATGTGTGTATGTATATATATCAAAGATAGAGAAAAGTGGTGGTGATTAATGGGAAAGTGTAAGATCTGGGCATGACATGGATGGTATAGAATAAGGGGTGGATAATGCCCTGGTTCCAGTGGGGACAGGGCTAATTTTCACAAGGAGCTGGGACAGGACACAGACAGGACAGCTGACTCAAAGTATCCAAAGGCGTATTCAATACCACATAATGCCATGCCCAGCATATAGCTTGGGGAGCTGGGGTCAGGAATTGCCACTCAGGAGCAGGCTGAGCTTTCTGGACTTTTCCCATCACTGAGCAGTTGTTCATGAATCATGTTTGTATATTCCTTTATCTGTATTAATGTTGTTGCTTTCCTCTTTCCTTTGCTGTTCTGTTAATCTGCCTTTATCTCAACCCATGAGTTTTGCCTTTTTCTTCCGATTCTTCCCACCATACTGCCATGTAGGAAGGAGTGGGGTGGAGTGAGTAAGCAGACGTGGTTCTTTGTTGCAAGCTGGGGCTAAACCATGACAAGCAGTTCCACAATTAAAAGAGAAAGCAACAGGCAAGTCCTTGGTCATTCACCTTCTACCAAAAAAAGGTGGGAAAAGACAATCCACATGGGATCTTAGAATTGGTGACAGTTCACTTACAGCAAAAATAGAAGGGACCTTTGAGGGGAGGAGAAATAAGTTACAATATTTTTCTCTTAAATTATCCTTTATAATGTAGTCAAATGGCAGTAAAACATAATTGCTTAATTCACATCACATGTATACAGCCCTGTATGGGAAGAAACTGTTAAGATTCATCTCATCAGACTTCAGACATTCACAATGTACCTGTCCATATCTGAGCTGGCTCACTGACCTCACTGTGTAGACAACTGAAAGAAACAGGCATTTTTAGGGTGTACCTGCAGTATTTTCAAGATCCACTTTAAAATGAAATTAATCCCACCTCAAACATATTGATTTTTTTTCTTTCACTACCTATAAAGTGAGCCTAGAGTGATTAGCTGTATACTGCAGCTACGTTTAGATTTGGCTAGAGCCATGCCAACTATTTCTTAGGACTCAGTATTTCTTAAGACTGGTTGGAACTGAAGGTTCTACTGTCTGTCAGTGATGGGAGTGGGGACTGCTTCAGCAAGAGACTCATAATTTCTGACTAGTGAGTGACAGGTATGAGTGTGGGATTACAGTGCAGAAATTAATATCAAGTCATTGCTTCATGTTAGTTATTTCACGTTAGTACTCGATATTTCTTTTCTGGTATTTCTGATTCATGAGAGATTTGCAAAGAGAAAATAGTTATGAGAATTAGTTTTTGGAAAGTGCTGTATAGAGCACTTTATGAACCAAAGCATATTTTCCTGTAAACACCTTACAATCAAGAAGTTTGATCTACACAGGATCAGACCTGAACTACAGAGAAGTAAAGTCAAGGTACAGAACATGAATTCAACAAGACAAGAGACTTTTTTGCACCTAGCTGGTACACTGGGACAGCACACCAGCCTTGTCTCACTGGGAGAAAGAAAAGTCATGCAGAAGACAAGCAGACTATCCCTACTGTCTCACACATCCTTTATCATAGCTCCCTCCATGTCAGCTATTTTCTCTCGGGCCCATTAGCCAAGTGGGGTACCGGGGCTTGGCAATCATGAGTTTTAGAATTGCAATGCCTTCCTCTATCTTTGAACAAGACACAGGGAAGAAGAAGTTGTACTCCTGAAAAAGTACCATGCTTACTTGAGACCAAAAAGCTAGAATTTTTCATCACTCTTTCCTTGGCCCCTGAACAGAGCTACAGTCTGGTCAACCTGCATAGCTCTCCCCCATAGGAAAGGTAAGCTTTACAGGGTTGATAAAGGCTTCTACCACTAGTAGAAGTCTGATTCCTGAAAGTGATTTAAGTACTTTGGTATTTCTAACCTGCTATAGGACACATCCACCATCACACATCTCAGTCTATCAAAACTGTGTTCTCTTCTTCAGGTCATAGTAGTTTACCTAATATAAAGTGTCTTTCCACAGGGTATTATGGAATTTCTTGGTTAGGAGCAAGGTGTCTTTAGTAGAAACGTATATTATATCCAAGAGTCATAATCCCATTTCACTTTAAGAACCTAGATCATTGATTTGTCCCCAAGAAAACATGGCTCAGAATAAGTGCATAAGGAGAAGAATTAATAAAGGAGTCTAGAAGAGTTAAGTGCCCAACCTCCTTTGCATTTCTCAAAGTCTCAGCTTTAGTTATTACTGAGTCCTATACCTAAACAAAAAGATCATGTGGGCATGCATGTCCATTAAAAGCTTTTCTAGTATGGAACCAAATGCTGGACATTCACAACAAAATTTTGTGTTCAACACACAACTGTTGCATATGTATCCTATACATGAGACTGAGACACAAATGTAGCTTAAACAGTCCATGCCCCTTTCACAAAAAACCAAAACAAAACAAAAAAACCCCACAAACCCAAAACCCAACAGTAGAAGGTTTCATCTACAGAAAATACTTGAAGTCTGACAGATAAAACTCAGGTGTAATAAGCAGGCCAAGCCACTTGAACTAAATTAAATTGTGCCTTTTGAGAAAGGGTTTGTTATCTCTATTCAATTCATTACCCATGAATATACTTCTTTAATTATCTTACTTACAATATTTTATGACCAACTCAAATCCAGTCATAAGCTGTGCAAATGAACATATGTACATTCTTAAAGGCACCTGAAGCAAATAAGCCTATAGTTTACGGGCAACTCCTGTTGTTTGATCACCCACCAAACATTTTCCTTCATTTAGTGTTTTATATAACTGAATACTTTTACACCAAAATAGATACATATTGCTTTAAAATGTCATATGAGTATTTAACCTGCTATTGATGCATATCAATCACAAAGAGCAAAATTTTAAAAGCCATAGAAATCCAAAAAGACAGCATACAGCAGTCATTAAAGTATAACATCTATGATTAATACATAGGGTGTTAAATGATTAGTAATAAGATTAGGTTGCATCTTTCCTGCCCGATAGATACTTAAAGTAATTGCATCTTTGCAAACTGCATTATCATCACTTCATGTTCTTCATGATGTCATGGGACAGCAAGGCAGACTCAGCAGTTTCTCCTGAGCCTGCTTTGATTTTTTTTTTTCTTTAAGAATCAATTATCTAGCAACACTAGCTAGTCTGATATGGAGGCTGGGAGAACTGCTCACAAAACATCCATCTAACTACATTAAAAATTACAAAGCATTTGTATTACTTGTCTTCAACAATTCCCCAATTAAAGATGACAAAGAAATAACACCTAAATGTGAAATTTTTGCTGCAAACAATTTTAATTATACACTAGGAAAATTAACACATTTGGAAAAAGAAACAAAAAACCTTTACCTAAGGAAATGGCATTTTGGAAAGACAGACCCTTCCTTCTCTGCCCTCTTGATACTGTGATCAAAATGGTTGCAATTTTGCAATTATTGCTAGGTCTGCTGCAAACTTACTGCAGTAAATGGGACTCTTTCCACAAGGTCCAATGAGCACTCAAGTCAGTTTCAGGAACAGTTTCAATGTGAGTGATAGGAATTATATATTTAACTTAATAGGAATGAGAGTAGAGAGATTTCCATTTATTCCAGATTATCAGGATTGAAGCATAAATTAGCGATTTTTCAGAAACAGGTTTAAGATGTAGACATGATTTTAAATGTAAGCCTGTGTAAGTCCAAACTGTAGGTTCCTATATAAGATAGACAGATAAGCTAGATGGAAGTCAGTCACAATAATTCAATAGTACTACTTCTTGTCTGAAAAAATGCCAACTAGTACTAGACCTAGATCCATGTGCATGTGGCAGGATAGGGGTGTGGTCCTCGGGAGAGGAAAAAAAAACACCAAAACAGTTCTCTTGCCAGTATTTCAGAATATTCTGGCACAGGCATGCTAAATTTCTTTGCCTGTTATTGTCTAGAGACTCTTTATCTAATGAATATAACTTCAGCTAATACACCTGATAATACATAAATGGTTCATTCTGTAAGTGCCTTCAAATCCCCTGTGTGTTCTGCCAGCCAAGTATTAGCTGCATAATACAGTGACATGAGACTCATCACATGCTTTGAAAAGCTTCAGGGAAGCATGAGGTAGAGCCTGCACTCTTTCAAAGCCCCAAAGCCTTATATGCATCTAGGAAGAGTTCAGCTAAGCAGTATGCGCATTGGTTTAAAAGCTGGACCTCTACTCAGTCTGCTACATGTGTCACTTGAATGCAGAAGCTCCATCTAGAAGGTTAAGGGACTGGGTTTTCTCAGCCACACTGGACTCCTGCGCTGAGACTATTGATGCAAAATGCATCTCATGGCTGAGTAATCTTCACTGTTCCTTAAAATAACAGTGTTACATCACAGTATTCACATAAATTGTTAAACTAAGAGCTTTGCTGTACAGTATACAACTGTACAATCCACAATACAACAGAAGTAGATGAAATATTTCAATGTACACTTCAGGAAGGCAAGCTTTCTCAAAATTTTGGAAGTACTGCTACTTAGCTATTGTTTCCTGGAAGATACAGTGTCACCAAAACCCAACAGCACATCTCAGTTCTGCACATGAACTTGCTTCAAATAAGACATCACCAAAATTGTCTGTAACTGTACTCCATCAGCAATTAAGAAAGTTATCTGAATTCAGCAGCCAAATGTTTGCTACCGAAGAAAAACTACAAAAAGTTTTCTTTATATGCTACTGTTACAGCCTCTGAAACAATTGCATACAAGTACTTTGCATTTTTCTGGAATCAGTTGGTAGAGAGACATGTTCTTGCCTGAATATACAGACATTTACACACATAACTTGTTAACAAGTGCAGTCACGTGTGTAAATCTTTGTTTCAAGACAAATGTATGGATGCGCTTGCACACCCAATATACCTCCAAGCGCCTGTTAGCTTTAGCTTGGGGGGGTTGACCCAAAGTGCAATTAAAAATAGGCTTTTCATTATATTTAGCAGCTTCTCAGAATATGCACCTGTGTGCTGGAAATACAGTGTGATCCTACATCTCTTAAATTAAACCTAAGCTCAAATGTTAGATATGGATTTCTGAAGTATTGTCTTCCTCTCTGTTTTGAGAGCTGTAGATACACCCACATGTAACAGAACAATTTATGCTGTATGCTCTTAAAAGTTTGCTTTTTCCTCCCGACTATATTAAAAACAAAGATGAAACGTTCCTGTGTAGATGCAAAGAAATCTCAATGTATAGCTGCTCCTCAGACAGACACCGTAGCAGTCTTTTCTCTTGATTTTTCTTTAAACAATTAAAACGGGGCTACATTATGCAGGCAAGCAATCAAATCTAGAAATCTGCCCGTACAAGACAACACCGCACTGGCAGGAACTGACTTCAGGCTGCCGCAGAAGTTTGACAGCCTAGCTTTCTGCCCCTGAAGCCCCGAAACGAGAGTTGCTTCCAGCTCTGAGGGGTGCGCCGGTCCCCGGCTGGCTCCGCCGGGCCACCACTCGCTCACGGCAGCCGACGCCGCAGCGGGAGTTTCCGAGAAGGCGCCGGGGCGGGAGAGGAGCGCCCAGCCTGCCCCCGCCGAAGCTCGACATCCCATTCCACAGCCCGCCTCCGACACGCGAGTGGGGTCGGTCCCCACTCCTTCCCCTCCTGTGGGTCCTGCTCCTGCGAGAGCTGAATTCTCGCATCGGCCCCCGCACCGGGACCGGTAGCAAAACCGCCCCCTCTCCCGCCCCGCCGCACACCGGCCCCGGCCCCGCGCACTCACCGCTGAGGACGCGCCCGGTGACCCCCCCGGTCCCGCACAGCACGGCAGCTGCCAGCACCAGCACCAGCCCCAGCTCGCCTCCGGACCCCATGGCGGCGACCCCGCTTGCCGGCTTCCCGCCGAGAAGAGCTCAGGGCAGGCCGATGCCCGCCTGCGGGGAAGGGGGCTCCCGCCCGGCTCCGCCACGCTGCCCGTCACCGCCTCCCCTTCGTCCCGCGGCCCTGCCTATATCTGCTCCCCCTGCCGAGGGCCGGCCCAGACGGGCGGCCGGGACCGCCCCCGCACCGCCCCCCGGCAGGCCCCGACGGCTGCAGGACCCTGCCTCAGCCGCAGCGCCTGCCCCGCTGTGGGGGCGGGCCGGCTGCGGGGGGAGCGGCGGAGGGGCGGCCGGGGACGCGGGGACAGCCGTCTGGGGTCGTGGGTCCCGCCGCGCAGCAGCCCGGTTTCGGGTGGGCAGGGGACCGGTGCCCGACATGGCCCCCCCCTCCGGCGGCGGCGGAGCTGGGCAGAGAGCGGCAAAAGGTACCCGTTGTGCGGCGAAGGTACCCGGCTGGCTGCCGTCGGGGCTGACGCTTCCCGCCGCGGGCCCGGGGGTCTCGGAGGGGCGGCTAGCAAAAGCCACGCTGCCGGGTTATTCGGGGCTTGTAACTGTCTTACTGGCTGGTGAACGCGATCAAGACCCCAGGCCCATGTGGATTTCAGATCTGTTAGAGGCGTTAGAGACTACCCTGGTCTGTGTTTCCCCTTAGCAAGAGTAAAAATGTACTGTTGCCAACTTAAAAATGTATAAACGTGTATGCATATATACAGGTATAGGTACTGGAAAGCCCCCTTTTCTCACTGCCCTAGAAGATACTGTAGTCAAATTCACATTACTGTCACTCTGAAAATCTGCTGTAGTAATTCCTTTGGACCTCTTGAAAAGGACTGCTTTAAAGACTTTGTTACTCAGAGTTGTGTTGTTAAGGTTTTTTCTACAAATACAGTTTGTGGGTTTCTTTTATGTACCTGTGAATGCTTTGCTTTTAAGTGGGACAGATCATTATAGATAGGTTTAAAGGTTATCTTGTATGCAAATTATTTGGTGGTTTGCCATTCAACTTCTTCTTTCTCAGAACTCAGCTGGAGATCATATATATATGGCATATTGGTAAGTCATGTTCCCTTTGGATGTTTATAGCCAGGTTTTGAAGTCAATACACCTCAGATTACTACAGATTTTAAAACACTTGATGGATTTCCTAGCTGCCTTAAAGCTACTTGAGATCAGTTTCTTACTAAAAGAAAACTTGAAGTTTATAAGTAGCAATAGAAAATTATTTCAAGCAGTGCTGGGTTTTGCTACCAACTTTTTAAATTTAATAACAGAGATACTTGTTTGGCTGACAGATTTTTTCCATGTAGATTTTAGGCTTCCAAGCCAATAACTATTTTTTTTCTAACTCTGTAGGTAAATCAAGCTGTGATCTAAAACTGGTCGTACTGAACAATACTTTCTGAAAAGGAGAAGTTACCAGAAATCTCCCTGGCATCTGAGATTCAGCCTTTTCTTCATGCAAAGCTGATGGTATGCAGAAGGAGAAGAGCATGACCAAAAACTATAAAGAATACAATGAGAATTTTAAAACATGTTTGGTAATCAAAGCCTTTCATTTCTATATGTTGTTAAACTACACCTGTGTTGCAAATATGAGGGAGTTGAAGTTTGTCTGAATTATCTTGGATCTCAAGTGATGTCCGGCCAAGGGAGGTGGGGAAAATTAGAAAGATGTTACAAGTTTTCCAGAGCGTAAAGTCTCCTAGTGTCTCAGAAATTACATATGGATATTAAGGAATGAAACCCTCCAAATTGGTGGGAATCTTATTTTGAATACCAGCCATAGACACTGAAAAAGTCATCTTTCTTTTTCTTCACCTTTGCGAAACTTTGTTAGCTTGCCAATTCCTAAAGCCACATTGAAATGAAATTGTCATATATTCACACAGCTAAAGAAACTCTCTAGTTTCCAGTGGAATTAACGACATGCAGAGGGAAACAAACCAAATTCTGTCTCTAGTAAATTATGCAGCACTTTTTTTGACATTATTATTAGCCAAAATTGTATATACAGCGACCGTTCCTGCCATTCTGCTGATCTTTGCTGCACTTCTCATCACATAAGTCTCTTGCGGGGAAAAAAAAAAAACAAAAAAACAATAAGTGCAGTTGTGTCGAGACCAAACTGCATTTTCCTAATTATCTGCAAAATTTCCAGGCTTGTCTTTATCTTACTTGAAGCCACTTGCTGCTTTCTTTCCTGCAGAAAGAAAACACAGAGCCCTGTGATACTGAGGAGCTTTCCTTACCAGTGCCAATTCACACCAGCTAAGAAGGTATCTATTAATCTGTCTACTTCTCTCTATCCCTTCTAATAGCTGAAGTATATTTCTTTTTTTCAGGAAATGGTGATTTCACTTTCAGTTAAAAATAATTGCTTCCCAGACCTGGCAACTGCAGAAACTGCAGTTGTTCATCTGGGCCATCTAAACGATGGAAACAGGACTCACTGCTGGGACCACGTTTATGGTCTTTATAATGCATTCACTCTGTTGATACTGTGGTTTCATCTGCAATGTATGTCCCATCTCAGAACTGTGCAAAATACATGGTTGCATTGTGAAGTGACTGAGCAACCTAGAATTTTAATAAATTACAATAATTGCATTACAAGCAAAAAAAAAAAAATAGTGCATATTTCAAAGTTCTGGTACACAGAATATAAATAACTTCTAGTTTGTTAGAAGTTTGTAATAATTATCGCAAAATCCTAGTATCCTGTATGTACACAAAGCAACTCTTTGAAAAGTGGACTGTCTTTCCTCTGGCATCATGACTTTGCCATATTTGTAAGGTTTTATTTTCTAATCTGGAAAACAAAACAAAACAAACAAAATTAGAAAGAGGATAGTTTGGCTGAACATAAAGCTTTCAAAATACTGCTATCTTCAAATAGGGGCTAGGTACTTATCTAAGGTCAGTATTAGTCTAAGCCAAATTATTTGCTTCGTCACAGAAGAAACTGGGTAAACTTGAGTGTTTTTGTTGCATAAGGTGTTTGAAGCCTTGGATAACTTCATGGTATTTAGCCTATGATTTTGTGAATAAATACGATCCACTTTAAAGACCAGATTTGGGCAATTGTAAAATAATGCTACTTTTTAGTATCACTAATCAATTTTCAAACAAGCCTAGAAGGGGAGAAAAGGAAATTAAGTTGGAATAGTTGCCCTTTGGGGTGGCTTAAGAGTTCCTCTATTTTACCATTCATCAAAACGGTAGTGCTGTATACTTCGCTTTCATGAAGTACTGCTTAAAATCTTAATTACAGCTGTTTGGTCAGTTCATTTCTCAGAATGATTATTTTAATTTTCTTTTTATTTTTCCCCCTCATATCTGAAATTCTTCTGTCATTTGCCCATGAGCCTAGATGATGCGGTCTCTAAAGCTTCCACAGTATACAACTGAAAGTAGGAGGAGAAAAGAATTTTGTACATTTACTGTATGCACTGAAGGGCTTGCACATGGATAATTTATTAAATAACTTTGCTAGAGCTCTATCAATTTGATATCTCCTTGGCTTCCAAAAACAGTTTAAGCCACTTAGCTTCCCCTGCCATTTTTCTTTCTATAATAACATTTTTTTTTCAATTTTGTAGTTTTGGAAAAGAATTCAGTACAGATGCTAAAAACATACGAAAGATGTGGTAGAGGAGGGAGGGGATTAGAGAAATGTTAAGCTTCCTTCACCCCCCTTTTGCAGCATCTGAGGTACCATCCACACATGAAGTTCATGTGAATCTGTCTAAAAATGTATGTCTAGCCTGCACAGCACAGTACAGCTTAGAAATTCCCAAGCTACCTGTGAGTTAGTGGTCTGTGTAGCTGGGGCCAGCGAGGCGCCCTGGCTTGAATTGTGATATCCCAGTTAGAATGGCACCGTTCCCACCTTAATCTGTCCAGCTCTGAAGCCAGCTAATTCAGCGCTAACTCAGATATTTCTGCATAGTGCTGCATTGCACAGTGCAAAATGCCGTTGTGGCTGTACGTGCAATGCAGTGTGACTGACAGTTACGAGTTCTGCCAAGGAGGACCAAAGTAATTTAATTTCTTTCAATTATAATCCATTTAGATGTAACATATAGCAGAAGTAGCTTTTAAAAAAAAAAAAAAAAAAAGAACAAAACGTTTTAGAGAAATAGGGTTTCTTAAAGGCCACAGGATATTTTTATATATTAGCACAAAATTTGTAAGTTCACAGGTTTTTTCAACACGCTTAAACTGTGATATTTTGTATCTACTGAAATAACATGCTCCCCTCTGCCTTAAAATCCCATTAAAGCTACTTCTTTAAGCAAAATCTTCATGGCTACAGACCCAATTTATTAATATGTCCTGGGTTTGGATCAGACTAACCAATAGAATGAAACTGTGCATGTTAATTGAGCCTGATTCTCAAACCAGATGCAAAATACTAACTCTAATTGAGCAGCAGTTCTGTCCCAAACCAAGATAGTAAGTCATGTTTCAAACTGCCAAGATGAGCATTTCGACAACTTTAAAGCTTAATTTTGAGAACACATTTAAGGCAAGGAGGTAATTGAAAATAATGGCTGTTAGAAAATTCATTTTTCTGGGTAAAAATAGTGGTTCACCAAATCACAGCTGAGTCAAACTTCTAGCCACATCTCTCTCTGTCCCCTCAGGGGAAGCAGCAAGTATGCAGCAGTATTCTCTTTAAGAAACATGCCCAGGTGGTCTCTACTGGAGGAGACTCAGTTACATCTTTGGGTGAGCACAAGCATCTGTATATCTTTACTTGATTTGCCTGAATGAGAACTTAAATCCTGGTTTTTGGTGTTTATCAAATATCATGTAACAAATTTGTGAGAGTAGAAGTATTAAGATTAATATTATGCTTTCACTGTGTTACCCTGTTTTCCCTGTGTACCAGAGACCATGATAGGACCTCATTTGGATGCTAGGATCTTTATGTATTACAGATACCAGCAGTATTTACGTAAGCCTTGCCACTCTATCCGCATGAAAGATGCACTGCACATTTCCTTTTTCTTGTCACCTTTGTGATTGTCTAATCTGATTTTGTGCTCATATATTTTATCGGAATCCTTGCAGTCTGGAATTTTCTATAGACTTTCTGGGCAGCAGGTTTCTTCAGAAATGTCATGAAAGTCACTCATCAAATTTTTCAGACCTTGTTTTCATTGCTTACACTTTACTAGTGTAAGAACAGTCAGGCAGGAGAGCTAGGAGGGTTGATCAGGTGCTTTTGTGAATCAGTAACCATGTGAGAGGGAGTCCAGAATTTATCTTGTACTTCTTTAGTCATAGTGTCATTTTCTCCTAAAAATGGTATCTTTTTCTTAAAGCATGACTACCAGGCCAACACGCACATTCTTCCCTTCCCAGCTACTTTCAGACATTTGAAAAGAAAACATGATTCAAAGAAGATGTGGTAACCAATAAAGGTTGATGACTATTAGGTCTGCTCATCAGCAGAGGCTGCCTGACTGTCTCAGGACCCTTCCTTTCCCTGCGGAACCTGAATTGTGGGTTGTGTTTTGCAGTTTCTTCTTACTGTTGGAGGTATTTGTACTTTCCAACAGAAGGTGTTCCTCTGTGGTGGAGACTGAGCATTACATGTTACTTTTGAGGATGTAGTGATGTTTCTTTTGAAGCACTTTCTTGCAATGCATTTCTCAGTTTTTCTCAGTTCTACCAGAGCTTATTCTGTTCCTCTGCTCCTTACCCTGTTATCCTAATTTGATAATATTATGACTGTTACTGCAGGTATCCTGCAACATTACCCTGTCTCAACGCTGTTCTTGGAAGACTAGGCTTCCCTAAATGCTGATACTGAGGCCTGCAGCTCATTCTTACTCCTGATAAATCTGAATCATGTTCCGTAAGCCCCGTGGTAGTGTGAAAGCAGCTCTGTAGTGCTGCTTAGTCCTCATCTTGTCCCAACTGCAATGATGTGGCCAGGTGCAGAACCTTCTTTGTTCCCTGCCCCACCTTTCATTTTCATCCCAATTCACCAATAAGGCTATTTACATTCCCAGTTTCTGCTCCCTCCTAATGCTGAGAGATGGGATCTACATTTCAGCCAATGAGGTGAGAGTACTCAGGCAGCTGTGAGTGGCAGAGATGTCTTCTCTCTTTCCTTCTCCGGGAAAGACTTAGTGTTTCTTAAGAGGAGCAAGGAATCCTGCCTGTCACTCAGCATTTTCTTTTGTCAATGTCTCAACTTTTTAATGACCTAAGTAACTCTAATGAAAATCAGTGTTCGAGTAGAAGAAAAAAAAAAATCAAACCCACTTTTATTTAACAACCGTGTTCTGTTTCCTAATGTGTTCTGATCAAATCCTGCAATTTGTTAGCAAGAGCTCTCACTAAGCTTACAGCTTGGTGTTATGAAGTTTGTAGTGCACCTGCTTCTGTCTCTTCCAAACAGAAGAAGAAAGACAATGTTGATGCTGGCAATTTGTTACCCAAAGGCTACTTCATGTAAGTAGCTGTTTGAGTCTGTTCCTCCTGGCTGGAATAGTCAATCACATCTCTTAGCCAGCCTACTTGATGTGTTTGCCTATGATACAGAGGGAGTGAAGGAGGATATCTGGCAGACCAAAGTATGCCTGACATCAGGCTGCTTACACTCACAGTGCGAGACATGAATGTGTGTGCAGAGATGATTCCTTGCACCTCTGCTGGCTGAACTGTGGGGACTGTAAGTTATTGGAGTCATGACCAACTGAAGCAGAAATACAAGAGCAAAGGGAAATACACAGGAGCAACATTGTCTTGTGTTGCTCCAGAGGCTGTTGTACTTGTTTGCCAGCAGTTGACATTTCAAGTCTTTCTCGTTGCCCTTCTGATCCATTCTTGCCAGCAATAACAATATTACTTAGAAAATCTCAAAATAGAAATATGGTTCCTGGAGAAGAGCGTTGCCCTTCTTTAAGGGCCACTCCACAGCTCCTTAGAAGAGGAGGCTTGGCACAAGAAGGTTAGCTTACTCTAGTACTATGTAGTCAGTGTTTCCCAGCCTTGCTTGAACTTTCAGGTTGCCAAGGCCTATCTTCTTGGAACAGAAAGTGAAATAAGAAATCCCTGAATCTCTGACCTGAATTTCCTTGTTGACCTTGCAGAAGCTCATAGCTTGAAAGTTTTACATTTCCTCCCAGCTCATGACATCCTCACGGGCAAGAACCAGATCTGGTCAAATTCTGTCACTTAAGTCCAAGTTTCCACTAAGAAAGAGCTCTGCTTAGGCCTGGGAAAGGATAACCTGGAAAATACTCTGGAATATGACTTCTCTGGCCCAGTTTTGAGGAGAAAGAGGCCAAGGTCTCAGACCCTTCAGGCTGCAGTCTAATAGCGGGTTATAGCCGCAGGAGACTGAAGGATAATGACTAAGGACTTCATATCCAGTGGCTTAGATCTTTAATTCCTCTCTGTGAGAAATCTCCCATCATCCCAATTCTCAGGCTTCAATACTGAGGAGTAACTGTTAGGGGCTGCTGCCCTTGCTACCTGTGTCTTCCCCTTCATTCCACCCCACACACACTTTTCCTTCACAAAATAGTCCTTCACAGCTCTGGCTCTGTTCCAACCAGAAGTCCTGCAAATCAGAGGATCCTGGAAACTGCCCCTTGCCGGAAACAGAGAGGGTGGTGAGTGGGTGGTGTTCCTGTAAAATTCCAGATTTCTGGCCTACCGTCTTTCTGGTTCAGCTGCTGGCAGCTGGATCTCAGCCTTTCTGCCTGGGCAGCCAGTGTTTCAGACTTGTGTACATTTGTGCTTTTTGTGTGTACATACAGTTTAAAATTAAAAGGTTTCTGTAATGAAGATGGGTTGCTTGTATAAATACATCTTGAGAAAGGGCAATGGAGTGGGGTGGAGAAAAAGTTGCAGTTAAGCTGGTACCTACTTGCAAATACGGCAAAACCTGGAAAAGCGTAGACTTGTTAGTTCAAACACACCTAACCTGTAGTGCTCCAATTAAGGAAAATGCTCAGTATTTGTACAGTAAGATGAGTGCCTTTCATTCGACTGAAATCAAATGATCTGTGATGCTAAAGCTCTGGAAGAAGCTAAACCAAATGTCATACTGCTATTCTAACCTAACACTAAAACAGTGATCTCCATGGATTTGTTCTCTTGAACAAATGATAACTCTGGTGATATTTACCAGATGCAAGGCTACCTACACCTCGAGGGGTTGCTTCTCTAACAAGAGGTAGCTTTGTCATAGGTCTCTCTTCAAAGAAAAAAACTACCATGGTCTCATAACTTTCAGATTGTGGTAACAGGGTGTCAGTGAGTCCTTACTGTTTCGTGATTCTAATTCCTGGAGAGCTGGGATTAATTCAGTTGCAGATGTCAATTGTTGCTAATTCAGCTCTGCAGCAATAAGGTGGCTGATTCAGCAGGAAACAGAATTCATTTTCTTCTAGACACATACTGGTATCTCTTTTCACGAGCTAAGCTATTTGTGATCCTCCCTACCTTGCAGAAGCAGGAATGCCAGTTATAAGCACTGTTTGTGCATTCCCAATGAGGACTAATCAATGTTTGGGATGCCAGGAACTCTGAAGACTTGGCTCTTGTGCTTTTATCCAAAATTGAGCTTTGGCAACTGATACTTTCTGAACATGCTACTGAGCTTAATTTTTTCTGTTTTCCTCCTTTCGCTTCATCTCCTTCTCCCTGCAACTTCCTGAAGTGAGCCACATGGGGCAGGGGAGGGGAGAGGGAAGAGTTAATCCACTCACAAAACACCCTGCAGAAGCTAGTTTAATGGATAACATACATGAAATACAAAATTATCCTCCCTAGAAAGTCTATCTATGGAGTTTACTTCATCTGTACAGAGAAGACCAAATAATCTTGTGAGGCTACATTGTTGAAATAAAGCTTCACTTGTTTCAACGGTAGAAGGTTTTGTTCAAGGAGGAAGGAAAGAGAGCTGCTGACATCCGCATCACAAAACGAAATCTAGAAATTTAAGAAATAAGAATTCCTATGTGAAAAGCTCCATCAGTAAAAGCCTGAAAAGAAGTGTATAGGTTTATAGAAGGAAAGAGGAGATTGTTCTGTTCCTAGAGAACATTTGGCAAAGGTTATTTTTGTTGCAAGAGGATATACTACCCAGGATACTACTTAAAAAAAAAACAAACAAAACAAAACAAACATCTGGGAGATTTTGCCTTAGCCAAATCTAAGCAAAAACAAGTACTGCATGCTAAGAATGCTGGTTACACGTGCTACAATGAAAGCTCTATGTAATAAGCTTATGCAATACATACTCTGATTTAAAATATGCAGGATACCTTAAGGATATCTGCTCATTAAAATGATTCTTGTCAAATGCTATATTGCACAAGTTGACCCATGGCTTCATGAGTTTCCAAACTTGGAATGCTTTCAGCTATCTAGAGTTGAATGTCAAATGACAGTCTGTATCTATGAGGGCATGGGTTGGAAAATGCTTCATGTCCTCTTGGAGGAAACCCACTGCAGAAAACTGATCTGAATGTTCATTGTTCCTTCTGAAGTCACCTGGCCCTTCTTTTGTATGTGGTGTGAACTCATATGTTTAGTTTTGTAAACAGGCTGTAGAACAACTCAGATATGAGGAAGCGTACGTAGTGAAACTGTGGAGTTAGTCTTAGTGCCAAATCTTCGACCATGTGGCTAGTCTACAGGCACCTAATTAAGAATTATTTTTAACCTTTTAGAATAAACTTCCTAAGGCCACTTAGTTGGTCTCTGAGTGTGTTTGGATTCTTTTCTTTCCCAAAATCCTGCTAACAAGCATTTTGGTGAGATAAATATGCTACTTACCCAACTATAATAGCTAGTTACTTTTCAGAGTTGAATGAAAGAAAAAGAAATAAGTAATTATATTAAAATAGAGCAAAAATAGCTAAATGTTGCAGTAGAATAAGTCTTTAGTGTCTATTAGTTTCATACAGGTTATCAATTTGCAAAGCATCAGACTAGTAGAACTGCTCAAATTGAAATTATACCAAAGAATAGCAAGAGAAAACCTTATAATTGATCTTTCAAAGACCCCATTGTGGACAAAATATCTGTTCTCTTGGAGTCGTCGTTTAATTATGGTTGCTTCAATAGGGAAAAAAAAAACAAAACAAAACTTTTTTAATCCTGAGTTTCAAGGAGACCCAAATTGCATCAAGAGATAGAGAATATATATTTTATATATATATATTACATGTGAGAGTATAATATTCCCCACTATCCAATGCAGTGATGATAGCTATTAAATAATCAAGTTCTGTAAGCTTTAGTTCTCTCTCTCAAAACAATGCAAAAGCCTACTAATTTCTGTATTCTTTATAAGCTGCTTCAGTCTTAAAACTGAAAAAAAAAATTATCATTTCATTTGGTGCATGTATCCAACTTTTTGCTGAAATTTGAAGACCTTTAGTGACATAGCTGATGCAATTGGAAATGTTGGATTGCTATGTCTTCCTAGCTTAGCTTTAGCCAGGTGGTTAATGGTAGGTAGTTGTGCCTTTTTTAAATGTTCGGAATTTTTTTGTTGTTGTTTGGATTGGGTTAGGTTTTTTCAGGAAACTAAAACCTCATCACACATACAACTAACCAAATTATTAAAGGATCAAGAGTGTGCCTGTTTGGAGCAGGGGATGGTGGCAGGATAGTACCTTTGTACTTGTAAATGGAAAATAACTACTTTCTTATTGCTGTATCTTATTATTTCCCCCAAAATATAAATATCGGCGATTTTCCTCTCCTTTCTTTGTAGATTCTTCTTTTCCTCCTTCATAGATTTGTACATGAGATCAGTCTGTTCTCCTGTCTCACACTGAAGCTGAGCAATCCCACTCCGAATGGAACCATCCAGTTTTATCCAGGGATTTCTTGATCTTTCTTTCTTTCACATATCTTATTTAAACATTTAGTATTCTTCAGGTTAGACTAAATTTCCCACTCATGACAATAGGTCCACTTCAATGCATCACAACCTCTCACTAGTTTAATCTTTTCCTCTGGATACTGTGGTATCTTCGTTTTACCCTTCCTAATTCCACCAACGTTTGTTGAATGCAATTCTCTATATATGTCCCCCTTTCTTCTCTGTAAGAAAGAATGCTAATAACATAATCATCCTTTAGAAAAGCACTGAAAATATAAGGTTATTTTGCCATAGATGAAAGAAGAACATCATTTCATATATACAAGGTGTTTGTTTATGTTCTCTGAGCAGGGAGCAAAATTGATTAAATCATTAAATGCAAAACATCTTAGTATTTGCGACTGTTCCAGCTGCCTAATATGGAAAACTTGGGAGTGTTTCTTAGTAAGATGGACTAAGGGATTGCAACCAAGTGACTGCACGGGAAAAGTCCTAGAAGTAGTGGTCTTAGTTGGCAGAATTGGCTATAGGTATGTTGTGTTGCTGAAGTAGCTCAGGAAAGGACTGGTTTTGTCTAATTGTTACAAGCATCAGAAAAAACCTATGAGTTAAATTACATATACAGTAAGGTACTGTATTTCAAACATTTTCCTAAGCAAGTTAAGGAAAATAAAATAATGGCAAGTTATCATTATAATCACTGAGAATTTGCAAGTGTTTAAAAATAGTGCTGTAGCAATATCTGAGTAGAAGTTTATTTTTAATTTAAATTTTGGGTTTCTTGTCTCTCCTTAATTGTTCTTCCCCAGTCATCCATTCACATCAAAACCATCTTAAAAGCAGAGGCTAGAAATCAGTCATTCTGCTGTCTATTATAGGAGGAGCTGTTTTTCAAGTTTTGAGTATCTGAACACCTTAAAGATAATTTTGTTGATCTAGATGTTATAAACAAAAACTGAAAAATCCCAAAGCATCCTATTCTGATCTCATGTGTGTTGCAGATCTTGCCCTACTTGCCTTGAGGCCCATGAGAGACTTCCTGCTGACCCTTGACTTAGAAATCCTCTTTCTACAAATAATACAAACTCAGTATCTCTTCAGGGGCTTTATTGATCTTGACTGACTGTTCCCAAACATCTAAGATAATTTCCCAGGATGCCATGACCTCATGGAGCCATATCTGGGATTGTCCTGCGCCACATCATCTGTCCAAAAATTGCTGGTAATCTTGCAGGGAAGCCAAGATTTAATTTTGTTGTCTGCTTTAATTTGGGATGAGTATCTGGGAGATGTGAAGTGCTAAAGGTCATATTCCACAAAGAATTCACTGATGCTCCCACAATGTGAATGCACATTGCATGTTTGGGTAGCTGAAATGTCCAAGGTCCTGGGGAATGGGAGGAAGCCTTCTGGAAATGGATTGATTCCTCTGTAGTGAATGTGAATAAATTTGTGGCAGAAATTTTACTTGGGAAAAAAAAAATAAAGCATTGATGATGGAAATTCGACAAAAATGTTACCCTTCTACTATTTCCTAGGGAGTCCTACACTGCCATCTTCTGGGGGCATGAAGGGAAGAGAACTAAAACAGTGAGAAATGAGCAATGCAGAGCTTAAGAAGAGCATACTCTGTTTTCAAAGGCTGAAAAAGCTCCTCATTGACATTTTAAACCAGTTTGCAGAGTTCAGGAAAGTAGGGAACTGTTGTAATCAATTTGTGCATCTTCTTGATCTCTGAATAACCTGTACAGTTACATTTCTGATGGTTGAGTACTCTTCCTTGTTTAAGTTTCTTGGTCTGACTGTGTGGCATACAAACAAATAACCAAGAGGATCTGCTTGCACCTTCAGGCGCTTATTAAATAAATAAATAAATAAATAAATAAAGAATTGTGGTAGTTATGATAGAAGCTGACCAAAGTAACTTTGGAAAGGTTCTTAGTTTCTGGTTAAAAAAAACTACTTGAGTTACAAGTTTGAAAGGTTTCCCTTTTGCTTTATAAACAAGAAAATTGATTTTGTAGGAACAAATCTTTATTAGAAACATTAATCTGTGGAGTCATATTGGTTGAAAAAACCCCACGAAGTAAACTCAGGAGAAGCTGTTATGTAGAAAATCTCTTTTTGGTAAAATTAGTTTTCACTTAGTTATTCTAATTGCAATGAATCTGGAAGCTGATTGCCAAGTTCTCATTTAAAAACATTAAATAGTTTTTCTCTTATATTTCTTCATTCTGTGACATTGACTGAAGTTGCCCTTTTCATATTACTACTTTCACATTGACACTTCTCACTTTACGATAAATTAGATATTGCACATTAGAGCTTTCTATGGTTAGAGTCAAGGCTTCAAAGAATCCTAACGGCACAAAGAGAAGTTTGCCAGCCCATATTTAACAGAAAAAATCCCTGCTGTGATAATGTGTCAAAATAAACTTTTGCAGTTTAGCATACTTTCTCCAAGTAATGGACTTTTCACCCTGTTGTGAGATCATCACACGTGGTCCATGTGCCATAATTTATATTTCATCGAATTTTCAGATTTCAGATCTACTTGCTTATCCATGAAAATCAATATGATTTCTGTATCCATTTATTAAGTTGTGATGGAAAGGACATGAGTCATCACTGGCTAACTTTACTTTGTTGAATATGATACAGCATCAGTTTAATAGCCTCTGAATATCTTGTCACATTTAGCTATACGCAACTACTGTGGCAACCACTTGTCCTTTAATAGTGATTTGTCTGCCCTACCCCTTCCAATGCTATTAATGTGTTTCAGTCTTTAATAGCTATATAGTTCTTCAGGTGTGCAGTAGGTGTGCTTTCAAGTGTATTACTACAGAGGCAAGGTAGGAAACAAAAGTGATAAAGGAATATAAACATTGATTTACTTCAATGCATTGTTTGTCTGTATTTATGATCAGAAAGAAGACTGTGTGTATGCTTCTCCAAATGTCACCCTAATATCATCTTCAAATGTTTGTTTGGTGAAACAAAAGAAAAACCTGCAAGGACAATGACAAGGTCTGTATAAAGATAGGTATGATCACTTGTCTGTATTAAAAATAGCAAAGTAAGCAATTGTTGTAATTTTGTTAGAAAGCCTAGAAAAAGGTTTCTCAAGCTTCTAGCTTAAGCCCTAGATATTTTTACTTCTGTAAATGGTTCTCTGAACTCATTAAATTAGTCTGTTGAAGGATCATCATAACGAATCATCCTTAGCAATGCCTCGGATGCCACATTAAGAATTTATGTACTACTCGTGTACCTTAGGTATCACTTTGACTCACTGATAAACCTGAGAAGCTCAGTGAATCACAGAATCACAGATTCTTCTTGGTTGGAAGGGACCTTTGAGATCATCGAGTCCAACCACAAAAAACAAAAAACAAAAAACAAAAAACAAAAAAACCACAAACCAAAAACAAACAACAACAACACCAAAAAACCACCAAAACAAAACCAAAAACCACACAAAACAAACACACACAACCACACACCACACCCACCCACAAACAGACACAAACCAACAATCTCGGGCACTAGAGCATGCCCTGAAGTGCCATGTCTACACATTTCTTAATATCTCCAGGGATGGTGACTCCACCACCTCCCTGGGCAGGCCGTTCCAGTGCCTGACCACTCTCTCAGTAAAGTAATTCTTCCTAATATCTAATCTAAACCTCCCCTGCGGCAACTTCAGACCATTTCCTTTGGTCCCGTCATTATTCACTTGGGAGAAGAGGCCAACACCCACCTCTCTACACCCTCCTTGTGTAGAGTAGAGGTAGTTGTAGAGGGCAATGAGGTCCCCCCTCAGCCTCCTCTTCTCCAAACTAAACATGCCCAGTTCCCTCAGCTTCTCCTCATGTGACTTGTTCTCTAGACCCCTCACCAGCTTGGTGGCTCTCCTCTGGCCACGCTCCAGCAACTGTTGTGAGGAACAGTGAGCAACAGTGAGGCTGTTGTAATAGAAAGGACTTGAGTCACCACTGGCTAACTTTTAGGGCTTAGGGAGTTTAGTGAGAAAAAACCCTTCAGCATTGATCTAGCCAATAAATTTAACCATCACAAGGATGTTCTGGGTGTGCTATTAATTTCTTCATGGAAGCTGTTCCATGTTTATGCATTAACAAGATCTGAGGTTTTCATCTTCTTTAGTTGAGAGACAGACCAGATAAAAGCGCAGTATTCAAGGTAAGCTGAAAAAGACAAAGAGAAAACCCCAATTTTGCAGTCTGTAAATGCAACTATCAAGTTACTTAAGTTGTGGATGCTGAGAACTGCTTACTAAACAGCAAAGGATCTACTAAAGAGGTCTCCCGATAGATACATTTTCATATGCCTTTTTTATGAATTTTGGATTATTTGAGGCAAGGGAATTGAATCAAAGCTGTCTTAAATCTTGTACAGAGGACCACACTGAAGGCCAGACACAAGGTATCCTGAAGCCAGTAGAAATGCTGTTATTCATTTCAGTGGGCTCAGATCCATTCTATAGCTATTTAACCTCATCTGCACTCATTGGCATAACACTGATACTTGCAGACAGGGCAGGTGAAATCTGATCTAATGGGGGAGAAGAGCAATGCTGTCATAACCTCACACAGGACCACATATTGCACCAACTGGCATTACTGGAAAACGCCTCACCTGCTAACTGTCTTGCCCTTTTGCAATATGCAAGCATCTGTCCCCGTAACTGTTGGGAATTATACCATGGGGATGGCATCCTTGAAAATTATACCATAATGAGCATTCTGCTTTCTAAAACATACTTCCTGAATAGTATTATGTGAACAGTAATTAATTCTGGTAGGCTCAGAACAGGATTATGAAACTACTGTCTAGTCTATCTAATCAATTTATTGCATCAAAACACCAAATAAAGAAAAAGAAATAGGGGAAAATATTCTTTCCACAAACTAAGTTTTCTTCTGCTGTGAATAAAAATATCAATTCCCTAAGGAGGAAGAGAATTATGCTGCAAGTCTGCTGTAGTGTTCATGGTACCAGAGCTAATGTAATAATCATTACTCACGTCATCTTTGTGAAATAGAGGAAAAGAACAAAGGTGAACTAAATAGTCATTAAAAGTACTTGAGTTAGGAAAGGTGCTTTTCTGGAACACAGACTTTGCTGCATGCTGGATTTAATTTTGACAATTTGAAATAGGCTTGATCAGAACGCAGAATTTTCCCTCCAGAGGAATAGTCTTAGTTTTTCCCCCCAGAAGTCCTAAAATGAAATGTAAATGAGAAGATTCAAGACCAATAATTACACTAACAACATTGTAAAATACCTAAATACAGAGGTTTGTGTTCATTTCGAGTCTGTTCAATAATACCTTACTTACCAATAAGCGGTATTTAAGTAGACATAGTACTTAGTGACGTGGTTTAGTGATGTTTTTTGTCAGTGTTAGTTTGATGGTTGGACTAGATGATTTGAAAGGTCCCTTCCAACATAGGCAATTCTATGATTCTGTTCTATGATCTCTGCATATTTATTTCTCTGAAGGTCACACACAGTGTCAGCTCACAAAGCTGAGCGTTACTACTTGCATTTAAGGTCAGAATCCAGGAACAGTTGTCAAGATGGGTGTCAAATAGTTTTGGCAAATAACTATGTTCAAAGTCTGAACATCTTATATCCGCTAAGGAGGGCTATTTCCCTAAGACAGCAGGGCTGCTGTTTGTCTGTAAGCTTATGTCATGGAATGGAAGTTTTGAGACACTGTGTGCAATCAGTAGCAAGCCAGTAGCACTAGTATTCTGTTCTGATTGCTAATCAAAGCCCAACTTTAGTAATATCTGAAACTCCCCTATTCTGCAGTGAAGACTTATAAAGCGAGTTCATATGGGAACAAATAATTTGAAATGTGTAACCAGCCAACTGGATACCTAGTTCCCCAGGGTATAATAACAGTATGTTAGCATTCAGAAGAAGACCAGATACAGCTGTTGGCCTGGTTTCAGTTGTCAGTCTCATTCTATCACTAGTTAAGTGAAAAGCTGATGAGAAAGGGTAGTTTTGTCACCAAGGACATTTTTTGAGAGGGGCTTCATTTCTAGTTTTTCCAGCATCCTCGAATGGATCTAGTAGTTTTTCAGATCGGTTATTTCTGTTTTCTTTTTTAATTACTCTGCTATTTGAGGCAGACATGATTTCCTTCTAGATCATACTAGCAAAGGTAGTAACAGTAATGATCAGAGCTTCTGGGCAACTGAGCAGCACAAATAATAATGCTGAGCACAAATCATCCCAGCAAAGAGCTGATGAGTATCTGCTGGTATAGAGAGTCTGAGGATCTTTTTCCTTCTTCTTTATCACGAGCAATTTGTGTCTATTGTCTTTGCTAGTGCATTGTTCTTCACTGTCATAGTTGAAGCAGAACATTAGAGCAGAATAATCTGCTTTGATAATGTTCACCTGCAAATTAATCAGCCTCCTTTCTCCTGAAAGAGGAAAATGTCTGTTTTCTTCTGCAACTTGGGTTGGCTGGTAATTAGTCTTCTAACCTGTTTGTTGCTGGGGCATCATCAGGCAATTGGAAGTCTTGGCAACTTCTTCAGCTGATAGATAAGGCAGTAAAAAACAGTTCTGTTTTTCTATTGTCTTCAATGTTGAAAAATCTCAATATTTACAATATTCATCAGCTGCTCATTATTCACATATCTGTAGTCACTTCCCTAGCTCAGCTCTTACCATAATGCTAACCAGTGAAAACAATTATTATTTTTTTTAAAGAATTGTATACTGTACTTATAGACCTTCTGCAGCATGTCATTTGCACAAATAAACTCAGTCTAAAAAACCTGAAGACTTGAGAAAGACTAGAAATGGTAACAGAATAAAGTATGTTCTGTACTAAAAGTGGCACTGTGTTAAATGTTCTAGAAAAAAAAAAAGCAACTGATGAACTTATACAGATCATTGTTAAATTATAGAAAGTGTTACTAAGAATTTATCAGAAAAGTGGGGAAAAAAGACTTTTGATTTTGCTTTATGTGGTCCTGTTGCACATCTAAAGGAAGCAAGTGTTGCAAGGTGTATGGTTTCTATATTTCTGATCTTCATACTAATCCAAAAAGAGGGTAGTTTACATCTAGTTGTCAATTCTTACTTTCTCATGTGCTATTTCCAGAATGTTGAAGTTTGTTTTGATTTTGACACATTGTTGCAGCTGCGGAAATCCATTGCCATAATATATTTGGCTTTACATCTGTAATCTCCTGATTTCTCTCCCCTTCTGTGCAATTGCACAGGTTGAAGCCCTGTGCATCAGGGATAAGACCAGTAGCAGTTGAAGCAGGGGTGAAATTGGGCCATCAGAGACTTCATTTCTGCTGGAAAATGCATGAGCTGGAAAAAAAAAAGGTAGCTTGGCTTTCAGATTTAAGGATGCTCTGACAGAACTGGTAGTAATAAAATCCAAACAAAACACCATTTTGCATGTGAACTGAGCAAATTTGATTTGAAAGTTACTGATTCGCAGTGTACCCTGAAGCCTGAAATCAGTGTGGTGTGTCATGGACATATGGCCGTCTGAGGGAAACTATTTGCAATATCCAAGCCTTGCATACGATTCCTTATGTACTATTTTAAAGAAAACCCTTAAGAGGTTCTATAAGAAAAATGAACAGAAAATTCCTGCCTGCCTAAAGTAATAAATTGAGGTGAATCTGCCCAATCATAATAACATTTCAGAAATACATATGTATACATATTCATCTGCTTATTTTTTAATACACTTGTAAAGCCCACTACAGATGGTATTGTGTTCCCATGGACAACTTAATGGTTCCATCAAAATTTTTGACAGAAGCCAGCCTGAAGGTTGTCTAGCCAACCACTCAGCCCACACGCTGAGAGCTAAGTCTACCAAATGGATCCCTTTGCTGTCTGGGCTTTTTAATTTCCCGGCAAACCATTTGAAAAAAAATACAGTTAAACCTTCCTGCCAACTGCATTAGGTAGTCAAAGGATCTCTCTGATAAGGTAAGATTCTGGCCTGAACACAACTCATTCTGGCTTACTGTGGGTCGTCCAAATAAATAGGAGAGGATACACTGCATAATTGGCTGTGGGTATCTGCTTTACTTCTACAGCTACCTTCCAGATAATTATTTTATGTAACCATACAGTTTCAGTAAGTCTGAGGCTAATAGGAGCTAGACACCTTCATTACAGATCTTCTGTGGAAGCTCTACTAATTATACAGATATTTTTCCCTTATTTTTGAGGGAAAAATAGATAAAATGTATTCCTCATTTCATTCAAAGGGGAAATTCTATAGGAATGAGGTTAAAACAGGCTAAGGCATCTTAAGGTATTTAAAACCTGTCCTTTATAAGAGCGGAAAAGCACACTTCTATTGGCTTACTGCGGAATTTACAGTTACAGTTAAGAACATTACCTTACAGTATGTTTCAAAGAATTCTACTATCTGTACCATAGTCCCTTAGCTGGTAAAAAGTTTGCTTGATGTATGTACATTACTTTATTGACTTGCACTTTACTCCATGATAGATTTATTCCTTTAAGTGACACTGAAAGTAATAAATATAAGACTTCAAATGAAAAACATTTTTATTGGCACAGTGGAGAGAGAAGGAAAAAGCAGTGTATAAAATCTTGGCACAAGCAGTCTACACTTGTGAAATGGGGCCAAATTAGCGAGGAAAAACAGTTAGAACGGAGCTTCAGCATGCTGTCCATTTTCCAACAGTTTAAAAAAAAGAAAGACTGAAGGCCTGGTTGTGAATTTTTCACTGAAATTCAAGCAGTGGTATATTTTATTGCATTATGAAAATGAAGGGGTTTTACCAGTTCCAAAAATATCCCACTGTACTATTTCCCCAGTTCTATATTACCATGTGTGCTGCTCAGAAGTGTACTGTGGATGTGCAATTCGTAGTAAGAGTTCATCTGTCTGTGTAGGAGGGTTGAAAACAATGCAATCACAGTAGTTTTTAGTGATAATTTCCACATAGCATATACGCTAAATAGTTTGCAGTTAGATTTGTTCAGATTGCTAACACAGAGAAAGAGGTCAAGTCTTCCTTCTATGCATAAAAAGAAGCTCAGGGGCTGTTTTGCACTGAGAAGGCGCCAGTTCTTTCCACATCCCATAAGAAATGCACAAGCTCTTGCAAAGTAGGTAACTATTAGTTAGTAACCCTGAAAAGGTGACATCTAGTTATAAAATCCTATTTCTGATTCTGGGAACCCCAAGATACAGTATCAGATGGACTTATGGTCAAGGCACAGCATGATGTGCAAATCCCATCTGTGGTGAGGTTCACTAACTCTAAGATCTCTGGTATTTTTATAGGGTCTTGGTCAAAATACAGATTTCTCAATCCATGACAGCAGTCAGGACTGTAATATGGACTTAGCTTTGAAGAGTCCCTTGGACAATGCACTCTTACCTTATTAATAAAGCTACAGTTCCTGCACAGGTGCATATAGTATTTCAATTGAACAAGACAATACACTATACATACACTCAAGATTAATATGCTTTGACTACATGTACATCTCCTAACTATACATTGGCTCTATAAATATTGACTAAATAGCAATCACACAACATCCATGATACAGATGCGTACACCTAGATTAACCATTATGCAGATCACAGACTCCTTGTACAATATTCTTCCACTGCAAGGGCACTTTGATCTTTCTTGTTGAGATCTAAAACAAAGGCAAGCTTCTGTGTACAGACTGGAAAATTGACAGGTTTGGGGGAACTAGAATTTCCAGTTAAAGTTAATATGAGCTAACATAACAGTTTTTAATTTCTAGCCATTAGTGATTTAGTGTAATGAACCTCAAATTGTTGTACCTGGGGATATCTTTGTTAATGACACCTATATTATTCAGCAAATCCATGAAGTGTCTTGAATTTTCTGGTTTGAACTTGATTGCTGTCTCCATACCTTATACACTGTCCTTATTTAACTTCTACCCTCCTTCACTGTGTTAGAAGTCTACTGTGCAAGGCCCCTGAAGTCAGTAGAAATTAGTCAATAGGAATTAGTGAAGAGACATCCATGTCAAATGACAGTGAGACAGTATCCGAGATACTGACTTCCTATAGTTTCCTCCCTTCTGATTTTCTTTTCCTCTTATGTCTTCCTCCTGCTGCTCTGTCACCACCTTGCACTTGAGTACTGGCAGTGTGGTGTCATTCTACTTATTCTTATCTCTTCTAGCTCCCTTCTCATCCTCAAGTCCTTCCCTTTATTCCTATTGTTTCAGGGATTTCCTATTAAACATTCCTAGTTTGACATGATATGAACCATTCAATAAAAGGATTCAGAAGGACAAACAGCTATTGGCAAGACAATATATCTTGGCCAAAACAGATAGACATCTTCTAGAGAACAATCATGATTCAACATTCCTGGTGTTCAGCTCTCCACATTTCTACTTCTCTGCTGGTCATTCGTCTTTCAGTAGCCAGGCACATTACACTGAGGAGATGGTCAAGAAGGAAGTGTAGATCTGTGTGTAATAATCATGTATTGGAATTGAATACAAATGGTCTTTACATTTAAAGGGATAATAAAAAGAAGTCTATTAAAAAATTATGTCCTTTTCTTAAGTAGATCAAAGCAGATCAGTTTAGTTACAGCACATAAAACTCATCCCTTTAAATATTTGCTAGCAAAGGAAGTAATTCATGCCATTCTTTGTTATCCTGGCTTTAAAGATGTGGGAGTTCTGTTGACAGAGACTCTTCTCTCCACTTGAAAGGGTGCCATTTTGGTCATCTGAAATACAGATGCTTGCAGTGATGTGTCATTAGTGTCTTCATGAAAGTTTGGCTACATAAATTGATCAGTGCTATGTGTCAATTTTTTTTCTACATGGTTAATTAGTCCATGCCAAATTTCCTGCTTTATCTAAGTAGTTTCTAGCTTTCGAGTCAGCTTGTTTTAAAGCTAATTTAAGTACCTCTGCTATCATAAAACCTGTACCCTGCACATACTGCTGAACAGGTCTAACAGAGTTCAAGCGTCTGGATTAAAAAAAAAAAACGATAGAAGAAAATTCCTCCTGCCCATTCTCGCTACCAACCAATTATTTTATTGACAATTGACAATTTCTTTTTCTGTCGTGGATGTTGTTCATGTAAGGAGCTTATTGAAATAGCAAACTGTTATCTCATTGGTTATTTCATTGGATTTTAATCCTGAATCAGTTTAAATAGTAAAAATAATGAAATTTTTGTCTTACGAATCAGATATCTCATTACAGTTATCCAGGGAAATATTGAATTGTACTGTTTAGATATTTCTGATTAAAATCACTCAGATTTGAGATTTTGAGTTGTTTTGTGACTGAGATGGCAAAATGAGACATCCTGGCATTTAGAAGCATTTTTCCTTTATTGAATCTTATGTAAACTCCCTGTCTAGCCTAAATCAGTCATGATGCACCAATCAGTGTAAGTGGGAGAGTAAGGTGCATTATGGTTGATGCAGTGTAGCATCCAAGCAGTACCTCTTCATTAGAAGATCCTGGCTCATGGGACAATGAATAGGTTATGCATGTGAATTGCTTTACCCATGAGATCCTGTTGTAAGTAGCTCAGAAGACTTTTTTGGAGGGGGAGAGGGTGTTTTGCTAGAGTTTTTTTGTAAAATTGTTTCTAGTACTTGTTATAGTCGTAAGTAAATACTTTTTCAGACTCCAGACAGATGGGAATACATTGATCAGGGAACCTTTTTCCTGTTGACATCTCTGAGCACATCTGTGTTTCCATCATTCTTCATGGACTTTCCTCCCACTCATATGTCGTTAGTTGTGGTCTATCCAAACATAAGTTCACAAGGCTGATGGACATATAATGCTGACTTCTATATATAGACACATGAATAGGACATGCTTTTGCTGGAGAGTCATAGCCATAGTCAGGAGTTAACATATCTGCAATGAGGAAGGCAGGAATTTATGTTTATTGAATTGGAATTGAGCTTTGCAGGTGCCAACCCATAGAAGTTCACTGAAACTTCATGGCCAGCAGCCACGGAAATTGAGTATCTGCTGAATAGGTTGTTAAATTAGCAGGGCTGCTGAAGCAGGCTTGCTGATACAACGTTGTCATATTTTAGTCTGTCAGAACTGTTTTGTGCATGGTTTTGACAAAAAAAAAAAAAGATGAATTTCACATGACAGATCTCTTGTTTAGAGAGATGCAGGGTGATTAAGCTGTTAATACAGTTTTTTATTATTCCTTTAGAAGTATTCAAAGAGTATTTCTTTAAATACAGCTCAACGTTGTGTGGCAAAGGTTGAGGCACCTGTGCAGCAGTGAATGAAGGCTATCTAAATATGAATGACTAATTATCAGGGAACGGGAAAACACTAGTTTTCTTTCATAACTGAGATGGCTTCATCCTATTCAGAATAATCTGTTGGGAAAATAATTAGCATAAAGAAGATGGAGTTTTGATAAGTAACTTTGATGTTCATAATTATAGTAATTTTTGTATAATTTCTTTCATTTATGCTCATGTTTTATTTCAGTTTTCTCTTTCAGTCATAAAAGCTGATATTAAATTTTAGATTAAACCTACCTCACTGTAGACAGCCTCCTTAGGAAAAACTGTTATCTTTGTATGCTCGCAGTGGACTTAGAAAGAAATCCTAACAGCAAATTTGTTCTATCTCTTTGAACTTGTCTTCCCAACCATAATAAATCATGCAGATTAGTGTGCCAGGAAGTGTCTACAACTACCAAATTTAACATGGTAGTTAACATGTTAACATTTAATATAAAAAGAAAACATTTTTTCTTTGTTTGCATAATGTTCAATATTTTTAACTTTATTCTAGACAAAAATGCATCTTCCGAAGTGTGGAGAAGTGAGTGAAAATATATGGATTTTTGTGCCATCCAAACAATAAAGGAGAATCTTCGTGACTTAGCTCTTGATTCTGAAGGAGTAGTGTCTGTCAGAGGGCTTTGAAGGTTGCCAGCCCATACTGTGCTTGTTCTTGTGCTTAGTGGTATAAAAAGGTTCTTATTCTGTTCTAGCTTTCTGGACTCTATGATGTATCTCAGCTGAGAAATCCAATTTCCTTACACAAAATTTCTTTACACAAAAATGAAAAAAAATTAGTTTAGACATCAGTAATGCTTTTCAGATCTATTTAAATATGACTCTGTTGAATAATTGCTACATCCCTCCTCTCCTTTGCTGCTAAGGAATTAACTACTAGGTTCTCCTAGTAGCTAATTTGGTGTTAAATTGCTCGTATTGTTCCTCCAATCAGGGAACAGTACTGATAGTGAGGCTTTATTTCTCTTCTTTTCGATTTTCCCTAGTGTTTGCGTGCATGTGTTGTTTAGTAGGAATGCTTGGAATTCATGGTGCTTACTTTCTGAAACCCTGCTTAAAAACACGTATTGTTGTGAAGTACATTCTATCACTTTTTTATCCACAAATTCTATTATGTATAAAAGGTTAACAGGGTTCTCAGAGCTTGTGTAGGTGAACTCTACTCCTGGCTGCTCACAGCTCAGTGATTCTGAAGATACCTTTTCAGATAGCTGGCTATACTGTAAGAGGAAATATAGGGGTGTTGAAGGATGAATTGTAGCATGTGTCCCATTGAAATCCAGGGAGACTTTTGTGCAATAAAACTAGTGTCCTGCAAGACTTCTGGTCTGCAGCTGTGCAACTTGGCTGCAAGCTGTGGAGCAAGGCAGAGAACTCATGACAAAGCCCTGCTGCAAACAGGCTATATATTGAGGATGCAAGCAGGGACGGAGTACAAAGGAGTAATTTAGAAAAGCTGTCCAGGCGTGAAGGGATGGTGTCAGGAGAACCAAAGTTCAGTTAGAGCCAAGACCTATGAGGGACATGAAGGGCAACGTGAAGTGTTTCTGCCACTGCATTACAGTGTCTCCTTGACCCCTGCACTTAGTAGCAAGGTTCAAGGAGGAGAGCTACCAGCACTGGGTGAAGATTGAGTCAGGGATAATTTGACCAGTACAAGTCCACAGGATCATCCAAGGATGATGAGAGAACTGGACGATGTCCTTGCAAAGCCACTATCATATTTGAAAGGGCTTGGAAATCACAGGGACACCTCTGATGAATGGAGAAAGGTAGATGTCACACTTATTTCAAGAAATGGCCAAGTAATCCACCCAGAGAACTGCAGGCTGGTCAGCTGCACTTCAGTCCCATGGAGCAATCTACTTTGGACCACATTTTTTTGAATATAAAAGAGAAGATAATGATAGGGAATAGTCATTATGGATTTAGCAAAGGTAAATCATGCCTAAACAGTTTGATTACCTTCTAAGATGAAATGTCTAGGTCTATGCATTAGGGAAGAGTGGCAGATGTCATTTACCTTGACTTTATAAAAGCTTTTGATGCTGTAGCCCACAATATTTTTGTGTTCAAATTATGGTGTTATGGTCTGGATGGTCAAATAAAACAGATTGGATAGTTAGGCTCAGAGAGTGATGTAATAAGTCCGACTCTAACTGTAGGCCAGGAAAAAGTGGAGTACCAATGTTATCCTTGGTTCTGTTCTGGTTGACATCTTTGTCAATGACCCAAGGAGTTGATGCAGAGAATGCCCAAGTTTTCAGCTGACATCAAATTGGTATGAGCATTTGATACTCTTGAGGGCAGGGCTGTCATCTAGAGACATCTAGACAGGCTTGAGGAATGATCCGAAAGAAACCTTATGAAAATCAAGGACAGATGAGAAGTCCTGCCCCTTTGAAGGAAGAACTGCTGGTAACAATAGTGGTGACTGCCAGGCTAGGGAACAGCCCTTGGGCTCTCACCAGCAGCAAGCTGAGCATGAGCCAGCAGCCTGCTCTGGCAGCAGAGATGGCCAGCAACATCCTGGGCTGTATGAACAGGAGCACAGGTGGTAAATCGAAGGAAAGGATTATTCACCTCTGCTTGCACTTGACAGGTCAAATCTAGGTTGCATCCAGTTTTGGGCACACCAGTGAAAGAATGATTCCAATAAACTGGATAAAGTTCAGCAACGGGCCACCAAGATGGCCCAGGACTGGAGCGCTTGCCCTGTGAGGAGAGGCTGATGGGCCAGGGCTTCGTCAGCCTGAGAGGTGAAAAGGCAACTGAGGGAGAACCTAAGAGCTGCCTGCCCATACCTATGGAGAGGTTACTGAGGAGGCAAATACAGGATCTTTACAGCAGTGCATGGCAGGAGAATGAAAGGTGAGGGGCATGAGTTAAAAAGAAGAGAGGTTCATATTGGGTATAAGGAGAAACTTTTTCCCTCTAAGGACAGGTAGACAGTGGAGCAGGTTGCCGAGAGACACTTCACAGACTTCATCCTTGGAGGGTTTCAGGACCAACCTGGACAAAGCCCTGTGCAGCCTGTATGAGCTGGTACCTGACCATGCTTTGAGCTGGACTTTGGATGACAAACCTCCAGAGGTCTTTTTCAAACTGAATTAGCCTGAGATCTAAGGATGGGGTTTGAGATGCTCACTTAGAGGAGATCATTGGCAGAATGGTCTGTTAATAAGTGAATTCCATGAAATTCTACTTTTCTGTGATCTTGATATGGTTTTATTAATTGTAAATTACATATTCCCCTAGAATATGGTAGAAATAACATAAGGATAGAAAGATATGTGGTAAATACACTATCTGATGCATTCTCAAAAAGTTGATTGAATTCCAGTTCTTTTCTGTTATTACTTAGTGTTTTGGACATCACAGATTAAGAAAAAAAAAAAACCAACTACTTGGCTCTTTGAAGCCATATTCCTTAACCCTGTTTAATTTGCTTTCCAGAAAAATGCACATTTTCTTATTTTGTTTCCTATGCATCAGGCTAAAAGGGCTTTCTGCCATTCATCGTCATCAGAAACCTATGATAAAAATTAATTTCATCAAAATGAAAATAATGTCCTAAATAATCAGAATAGGTTCTTTATTTTTTATTTTTATTTATTCCATTTATGTCCAGTTGCTAATAGAAGTAGTACACAGTATGCCTTCTTAGACTTACTGCTACCCACTAGCTCTTCCTAATTTGCAGCTGGCTTCTCAGCAAATTTTCTGGTCTTTTAAAACAGGAATATCCCCCTATTTCTATAAAAATGCCATTTTAACTCTCACTTGAGGTGTACTTGCTCAGACTAATTTTCTTGAACATTCAGTTCCAGTTTGATATTTTTGATGTTTTTGAGACCTCTGTACAGGAATGCTTTGATAGCACAGCTGTTTCCTAGTAGTTCCAGATTCTGGGCCCTGGGAATAAAGTGAAAAGTCTGGAGAATATCATCAGAGAAGTTGCTTTTATTTCAGGGTCTGTTAAGAAGAAATAATAGGAGGAGTCCCCCTTTGTTTTCCCGTGGTTGAGAACAATTTCCCACTTTTATTTGTTTCTGTGATAGGATGAAATAGCAAAGTAAAGCAGATCTTTACCTGACCGCGGTTCAAACAATTGCATTTGACAGTTCAGTAACTTTTTTAAAAAAATTAATAAGAGATTATCAACTACCGCTCTGCTCTATAATTCCAGCTGATGAAGTTGTTGACACCAATGTGAAAGAAATACCATGAAAAGAGTGAAGATTAAAAATTCCGCTTGTTTTCATGAGTTGTGATGAAAAATGTAAATGTATTATAAATTGACTTGTGGGTAAAGGCGTACTCAAAACATCCAATTAGTGAGTCTGACGATATTAAAGAAATAAAGATGAGACAAAATGTTTGAAATGTTGGCTAAATGATAGCAGTGAAACAGAAACTGATGTGGCAAATACATTCAAGCCTTCACTAAAAGCTGCCTCACCACAGAGATGAGAATCTATTTGATTACTATCCTTAAGTTAACCAGAACCCACTGCCTTTATTGGCTGCGCATACTGAACCAGCATGAATAATTGCAGCACAGCTGAGACTGGTCTTCAGGCAGACAGTGTTGTGGTTGTCAGGAAATCCTATAGGCAGAAAAGGAACCTGTCATGTCTCTGTTGATTTTCATTTTTCAGATTCTTTGCTCTTTCGCAGTATCGTAGCACTTCATTTTCCCACATACTTCCTATTCCTTCCCTTGTGTCATCTCTATATCCGTGTCCGTTTTTCTTTTCTCCCTTTCTCTGCCTACAAATCTCAAACTCATCTAAGACACTCATACAGACTGCTTTACCACCTGTTTTCTCCTTTTTCCTGATTCTCATATTTTAACATTCCTCCATCAAAATTATCTCTTTCCCTTGATTCCTTCTCCTTGTCTGCATTGTGCTATGATACTCATTTCCACCAGTAACCACTCAACATCTAAAATGAAAGCACTATAGTCCCTTAACCTACCTTGGTCAATTTTAATAGTACTTGATTTTTGGAAATGTTTATTATTTGTGCCTTTATAATGATATTGTGTAAGTAGGGTAATGACTCTTAAACTACTTTGAGACCTCAAGGTGCTCATGGTCTTCTATCTGACAGGAAAAATAAAAAAACAAAAAGGCTGCGTAATGTAGCTAGTCAATATATTAGTCTTTGATTTTGTTTGGCTGTTATTTTGCATCTTTCTGTACATTGTTTTTGCTATGTAAAAACTGAAAGAATACAAAGCTCAAGTATTTTAGAGCCATGTAGAAAAAAACCAACAGCATTCAAGTTGCACAGTTTAGAAGGAAAAATAATGCAGCAAAGCAGAGACTGTAATATTTCAGGTCTAGTTTTATACTTCAGGTATTACTTGCTGGTACAAAACTCCACCACACAGCTCTGGTACAGAGAAAGATGTTTCTGGACTAAAAAGAGTGCGTTTGAGGAAAGCTCCAGTGCACACTAATACATATGTATGCAGGAAAGACACTGTCCTTGGAAAGGAGGGGCTGAAAGGATTAGCAGTGAAGAATATCCAGCAATTATCCATGCTGAATTTGTGACGTATGAAGCCTTTGCACAATATAACCAATGCTTTAGTCTTACAGCAAGCCATTATTTGTTCAGATAACAAAAGATAAGAGATCCTTATGCCATGAGTATGAATGAAGATAATTTGTCATGCTAAAACAACATTGCTATTCCATCCTTAATACATCTGCTCTGAAAAAAACCTGGGTTTAAACTATTATAAAAACTGTATTTAGGTCATTATGGTAAAACTGAGAGAACTCTTTCCTTAAAAGCAGGGAAATTTTTCAGTCTAAACAGTTGCCAAAAAGCCACTCCATTTTGATGTGTTTATGTAAGATTGCTGTCACAGCCTGAATGCCATACTTGCTTGGTGAATTGTGTTGGTGGATGTCTTGTTTCTTGGTAAATGTTGTCTTTCTGAATGAACCTTAGAATGCTTATATTTGAAACTTAAGGACGTTAACTTAGGTAAATCAGCTTTCTCTTATTCTGTACGTATATTCTATTTGTCTCAAACTACAGAGTTAGATGTCATATTCATGAGGCATCATCAGTCAAACCACAGAATCACAGAATAATATGGGGTTGGAAGGAACCTCTGGAGATCATCTAGTCCAACCCTCCTGCCAAAGCAGGTCCACCTAGAGCAGGTTACACAGGAACGTGTCCAGGAGGATTTTGAATGTCTCCAGAGACGGAGACTCCACCACCTCTCTGGGCAGCCTGTTCAGTGCTCTGCCACCCTCAATGTGAAGAAGTTCCTCCTCATGTTTAGATGGAACTTCTTATATACAAGTTTGTGCCTATTTCCTCTTGTCCTGTCACTGGGCACCACTGAAAAAAAGACTAGCCCCATCCTCTTGACATCCACCATGTTGTTCTAACTTGAGCAATTCACAAATGGCATCAACCAGGCAAAACTGGTGGCATGAACTCCAAACTTTTATTATACGCTTTCGCTCAGAAAATTACTCGAGGCACTATTGCAGTGACTTGTCCCTAAACAGAAGCATCAAAGGCACTCAAAATTGCATTTCATATTAGAATTTGACTCTACTGTGAATCATACCTATCATTCAAAGTAATTCTGAATACCATGTTGTCAGACTAAACAATCAGTTCAAAATACATGATTTATTGTTCATCTGTCCTCCCTGATACAAAACAGGGAATCTATTGATTTTTTCGAGGCCGATTTTTATTGTGGTATGAGGCATCACAATTGCTATTAACTATAATATTGTATGTGCAGTGAAATAGTCAGCGCTATTAGTTAATGTGCAAGCAAATATCGACCAGTAATTTTCAACAATAAATATAATGACACAAGACATGAGTGTTTGTTCAGCATTTTATTTTGACAATCCAACAACTGAAGAAAATCTCAGAGTTGGAATCTGGCTACCCCTAAATTTACACAATGATTTCTATCCATCTAGGTTTGGCAAAACTGGATGTGAGCCAAAGGTCTAATGACTTTAGCTGTAGAAGAAAATCAATTGTATGCAAATAATTATTGAATTTGTCGTAGATTAGGCAGACAGCTCAAAGATTTAAACAAAAGGAGGGGTTTTACTTCAAAGAACAAAGACATGCTATTATTTCCCCTGAAATGTAGGCAGTGTTTTTCTCAGTGGTCTTTTTGTTTTGTTAGGAAAAATTGCTGGGAAACTGAGTGGCAAGCACACTTAAGACAAAGTATACTTACCTTTTTTACCAGTATCCTGGTTTGAGGTAGAACAGAACCAATTTTCCATTCAGTATTTTCTTTTTTTCAGTTAAGCCTCTTCTAACTCTCTGAAATTAATGGCATATTCGTCATACAGTGTCTGCTTCCAGAATGATAATGTCTGATGTTTACAATTAATACCAAGGAGTGGTATGCAGAGAATATCAAAGAATGGTATTGCTTATACTTATTCCCATAACAACCAAGGTCTGCTAACTTTGTTCTTTGCCCTGTTGGAGGGTCGGAAGCAGAAAAACATAGAGGGGTCACACCTGTGGGGAGGAGCAGACAGGACAGGTGACCCAAAATTGACGAAAAGCGTATTCCATCCCATCTGCAGCATGCTCAGAATAAAAGCTGAGGGATCAAAGGGTCAGCCTCTCTCTACAATGGCCAGCATCTAAGGACTCCTCTGTCTGTTTGTCAGATGCATGCATCCCAATTCATGCATTCCTGAATCCAGATCCATAATCCAGTTCCCATAGGTTGCTGAGTCCAGTCTGGGATTTTCCCAGTGCCTGCTGGTGGCGTGATCATCATCCTGGGAGCTCAGTTATGGTTTTGTACATATATTTCATTATTTTCTTATTAATATTATCTTTTTCTTGTTGTTATTTTATCTTAGTATTTCATTAAAGTAGCTTAGTTTCTTTTCAACTCATAAGTCTTGCTCTCTCCCTCTCTCTTATTCTTTCTCTTCTCTGGACACAGAGAGATTAAAGAGAGCCTCTGTTGTTCATCTTCATGGCCAGCCCAGCCCAGCCCAAACCACAGCAGCCAGGAACTATGTACATTGTCTGGTAGGAACAGAAATATTTTACTTTTTGTATGTAAGAGCATTTCTGTAATGATCCCTCTGCCATGCATCAGTGCAGCAATAGGCGCTGTGGTATAGAGCCTCTCCTGGTACCCATTGGTTTCAGCGGTGCTACGTTCCCTTGCCTCAGAGAAGGCAGTATCTCTCAGGCCGCACCTCCACTGATGTCAGCGCAGAAGGATGAATGCAATTTGTAACCCCATAAATGTGATTTTGCCATTGCTACCAGAAGACAACAGGTCTTGGGCTTGCCTTGGGCTGAGCTGGCTTTGACAAGTGCCTTATGACCAAGTGAATGGAAATGGCTTTTTCTGGTAAAATAAGGCCTAAATTTACAATGCAGGAAAGATATTCATATTTCTCAGACCAAATAACTTTATAACTAGGTGAATCTTTAATAATAGAGGGCTTGTTTATTTGGTGTCTCCTTTCAGGCATAAGTAATGTCCTTTTTGAGATCTGAGTATCGGCATTAGATAATGTTGCTGGAGACCTGCAGAAAAGTGAGAAATATTTGTTGCCTATTTTGTGTAACACAGGATATGGTGAAATGAAGCAGAAGAGTAGCTGACCTCTTTATTGAAAACCAAATGATTTTTCTGTTAACATTAGCCTATACCACTAAAAGATGAGAGATTTATTATCAAATTACTAGGAAACACAAACCATTCAATTAAGATTTGAATCTGTGGTTGCATGTTTTTAATTCTTCATCACAGGCAGTTCTTTCATGAATCACTCATCATTTATAAAATACAGTATGAGAATATGCGTAATGTTCATTTTCTCAAAGAAGGAATTAGAAGGAAGTCAATTATTTCAACAGACTCTATATTATTAAAAAAACTATTTTCCATCAGTTCTGTCAGTTTTCCTCAGTGTGAAATTAAGTACAGAATAGTCATATTGAGTATAGCTTCCCTTCATTTATTTTAAATTAACAGTATTATACTGTAACCCGGTAAGTATGGTTGTATTTGCCACTGCTGGAAGCAGGTGTTGAGCTTTGGCAGCCGTGCTGCCCTTGGCCTGAGTGGGGCTGAGCTGGGTTTACCAGGTGCCTCGTGGCCAAGTGCCCATTGCCCAGCCTGTCTGAGCTCCAGCTCTGTGAGTGCCACCAGGGAAGGGCTGACAGCCCCAGGCAGTCCCTGAGTGGGACAAACAGCCCCAGGGATATTGGGTGTCTGCGGGGCAGCTTTCACCCCTTCCCTAGGAGCAAGGAGGAGGGAGCAGGCTGAGGTGAGAAAACGTGTAATGAAGTGGAATGGGACATGAGATTGAGGACACCACCACAGACAAAGAGTAAATATTTGGAACAAGTGTATATATAAAAATATATACTTGTATATAAATACATGCTTTTATATATACTTATATATAAATGCAAGGAAGGTTGTTTTGTACATGTAATGACTTTGACTGTATTATTAATGAGGCTTTTTGCGTTGGATAATTAGGAGTATTTGACTGTGAAAAATGATAATTGGACAAGCAATAAATGGCATGGTCCCTTTACCCATAGCAGTATTTTGAGTGTAAGAGTATTTACCACAGACAATACAACTAATTTACATTATGCTAATTAGTATAACTAATCATTATTTTATTAAAAAAATTACACCTGTATTTCAGAAAATGCACAAGTGACTATTTTTTCCCTTGTACAACAAATAGTCCAAGCAACCTTGTTCCTCAGTTAATTTATGCATTTAGGACTCTTCAGGCATAATTTGCTGCCTGTCTTTTTTCCTTTGAACAGCCACATTTCTCTTCAGCATCACAAATACGTGACTTTCTCACTGACTCCAGGGCACAAATCCTTGCAAAATGCTTGAGAAACAGGAAAACTACTTCATAACTTCACACCTGTGGCACAGAAATGGTGATTTAGCAGTGGTTCATAGAAGTCTGTGGCAGAGTGGGGGATTTGACCTTGGTACTGTAAGGCTCAAGGTTTAGGTCCCTACTGTCACTAACAGCAAGGTTCATCCATAATGTTATGCATTCCTAACAATATTAGTCACCGTAACACTAGCTAAGAGTTATGGGGAGGAACAGAGACAGCTACAGATATTGAAAGGTCTTACTGAGATTGCTGGTTGCTCAGGAGGATCTTATGGTCTGGAATTGGTAGCTGGGCAATTACAAATGCAAGATAGATCTGTCTTCAGGACCTCAGATGGGAGATGGTTCATGTCGAAAGAATTGCCTGCCTCTGGGCAGGAGTGGGTTTGTGCACTGAACAGGGGTAGTTTTTGTAGCTTTATGAAGCTGAAAAAAATGCCTAGTGTGCACAGAAGCATTAAGTCACTGTTGATAACACAATCACCTCATTCTGACATGTTCTGTGGTGGTTGTGCATGACTTCACAGTTGACATGGTCAAACTTCATAGCTCCCACTACCACTCTTCATGCATTCATTCACCATATTGCTTTCCCAACGGCACAGAGAGAATCAGCTGATTTCCATTTCTTCCCCCTCAGAGTGAGCGGTCCCACTGTCAGGGAAGTGAGCAGATTCCATGGGAACCGCTGACTGTTTAGCACCACCAAACAAGACTCTAGAGAGACATCTGTCCAGATAAAGGATATCACAGGTGATTTTTTGGCAGGCCCCACAAGCAGAAGTGCAGGTGGTACACTAGTAGAAATTACTTGCTAATAGAATATTCCTGCTCTTTCAGTTTGAAAGCTTTTAAGTTTAACAGATGGCAGTAGTATCAACATAATGTAAGATAAGGGACATAGGCTCATACTGGAACACAACCGTCCTGACTGATAATATTTATGCACTTGGAGATTTTTATTTTTTTAATATAACTTGATTCCCTTAATCAGGCAAGAGTTACTTCCAAAGAGGCACTATTGTTGTCTGGAAGTCATCTGGAAACTATTCAAATGTCACAAAGGTCAAATTACATGACTGGTCTTATTTTCAGTGTGATATATTTCAAACCACAGGATCCCTTCAGAGCTGAAGCAATTCTAAACCTTTGTTTCCAGAGGGAGTGGATGTTTCATGAAGAATTATCAGGATGGTTTTCTAAAATCAGGTGAAAGCAAGCTGACGGAATTGGAAGAATCCTATCAGTGGGGACACTGATTCACTTATTTCATGTGTCTTGGTTTCAATACTTATCACTCAACTAATTGCAAATAAGATCCAGTCACCCAAATTTGGGAGAATTTCAGTGTTCACTGGATCTGCAAGCCATCATTTTTTTAAAACAGAACTATCATTGTATATCCGAAACAGTAGAAGACATGGTCTACTATTGACTAGACATACATCCAAGACCACAGAAAATATTAGACTAAAGGCACAATCCTACTTGACCCCTAGTTAATACACATTGCCAAAATTTTGTCTGGATTGTAATTGTTGAGTTTGATTTTTCTTATTAACCTATTTTATACATAATGATTGATGGAGCACTGTAAGATCTTTAAATTTTGACAAGCAAATCAAATATCTTTGCTACAGAATCCAATCTGGAATCTAAACCTATTAGCTTTTTTAGGATATCTCGCCAGTAGGAAATTATTTAATCTATTTATTTTAATTCTCCTGCCTGTAGGACATCTCTCTATGTCTTGGAAATAACATTTGACAAGGACTTCAACATTATAATGTTAGGATTATGATAATAATTAGATCCATTTGCAGCATTTCCTAGTCATATTATAATATAATAGTACTGTAGTAAGAATTATTCAGTGTTTGAAAGAAAGAGCCTCATTGTCCTCTTACAGTTGGTGCCAGATTCTCAGGTGGTGTAAATCAACATTGTTTCCAAGAGCTGAAGATCTTGGCTTCTATTTTTTATACATACTTTGTTTAGAATGTTATTTCAGAAGCATTGTGATAGTAATTCTTTCCCTGGCAATTATTATTTTTTCCATTTGCAATTTTTCTTTCCTCAATCCTGTTTTCATTGAAATTAAAATGAAGAATGTTTTTTCACTTCAGCATTAGTTTAGTGATTTGATACAAGATGCTTAGTTAGCATCAATTTTACTGACAAGAGGAGAGGTCTTTTTAATTCTATGTTGTCCCAAGATAAATTCTATAGATCCTTCATAAGTAGCAATGAATATTAAATTCTTAGACAAGCTAATAGGTGTTAGACATTATTTCCAATTCTGTATATATTGGTATGGGCACTGTGTTAAAATGTCCTTCTGTCTGGGATCTGACCAGTAGGTTTTTCTATATATTTATGCATACAAAATGAAAGCTTCCACAAGAAGTAGTAATAGAAATCACTGAACTGATTCACTGAATAGAATTCCCCGTGTTTCAACTAAACTCATTGACAAACTCCCCTTCTGCTTAACCTTTTCCATTTATAACTTTTCTGTTAACAGATCTGTTATTAGCTCCTGTGCAAAAATCAAGTTTCTTATCTCTCAGTTCATAGTCTTTGCCAGCTTTTATGCTACTTACAATTCCACTTCTGTATTTTCTGTTGCTGTTACACCTGTTCCTTATATTCCTTCCTTCCTGAAAATCATTTATGTCTTTTCTCATTCTTTCTAAAGAGCCACCTGTTTCCTGAGGTAGCAGGGTGGCTGTTTCGCTCCAGTTCTCCATTGTGCTCTGTTGCACTGGTTTGTTCATTTGCTTCATGCTATCTGAAATTCACTGGCACATTCTAGCCTCATGCATCTATTCCCCCTTCTCTGTGATGCTGGTCTGCTCTTTCCTCAATCAGGCAAGTATTTTCTCCTCTATGCAGGGAAAATCTTTAGTGATGAGCAAAATTTGACCTAAGATAAGAAGTCTTAAAGACCCACTTTTTTCCACAATTGGTATTAAATTAACCCTAATACCACAGCAGGTCTTTTCATCACTGGGCTTCCAAAATTATGAACTGAGTCCACCTAACAAGCAAATCGTTATATTGACTGAAAAAAACATGCGAGATGACACCCACAATACTGTATTAATACTGATAAATTGTGAAGACTGCAGAAAAGGCAGTTTCTTAAATGTTGAAAGTAAGGCCGCCTCCTGCACATTTGCCTCAGATGGCATCATTTACAGTTTTTTGTTCTAGCCAAGGTCTGGGTCTGGGAAGATGTGTTGAAGCAGCACAACAGGGCAGTACCTGCTCAGTGGGATAGAGTGTGGGGAGAATCCTATCTTCTATGGCATGAACTCTGTTTGGGAAAGGGTGATTTTGGCTCTGAAATGAATTTCCACAAGAACAGCAGAACATTTCACTTTGTGTTCTTTTCACATACTGAAGCACTGCAGCAAACCATAGAGGGCAACGTCACTGTCAGGAGCAGGTTACAAGAATATGTTATAAATTAAAGTCTTAGCTGGATTTGGCATAGTGACCTCTATTCTCTCTGATGTAGTAGTAGTTGCTTAGTCTGGAATTGTTTAAGATGAAGAGTATTCGAAGACAGTGAATAGATATTTGCTTCTCTGAAGGTACCATTTCTGGAGCACTACCATACACAGTACCATCAGTCTCCCTGGGGATCAGACAAGAGCTGAGACCTTAAGGTTGCTAAGGCATACTCTCAAGCTACTGGACCATTCTGGACAGCTTAATAAGCCAAAGTAAGAAACATCTGAAACAAAAATGTAATGAACTCTAACTGGCCCCGAAGGACTGTTAAGTGTTTTTAATTGTTCAGCCAGTTTCTTTCAACTGTTGACCTCTGAAAAACATTGTTTGCTGCTCTCAAATAAGGAATGACCTCAGTTAACAACAGACACTTTTTGTTAACTAAGTTTTCTAGAGATAATCAGCCTTCTTCTTTGACCTTCCACCTGAAAGGCAATCTCTGACAACACAAAGTTATTAGAACAGAAACAATGCATTCTCTTGTACTGAATGCATTTATCACTTTGTGCTTGCAAAATTTTAGTTATAGGAAGAAGTGTGTAAGTTCAGACATGCTGTAGGTCAAATCTGAGTTCCTCATCTTAAGTTGATGGAAAAACTGATGGATTGTTAGTTTCTTTTTTTTTTTTAATTCTTTTTTTTTGTTGCTGCGTGATTTACAAAGGCATACAAATTATCACTATTTCACTATATACACTTGATGTGCAATTTTGCTGTTCAGTCACTTCAGAAATTGTTTGTCAAGGCACTTTGGTGTTTTGCTTGCATGAAGTAGAAGCCAGGTCACTTTGCTAATTATTAGGGATAAGCAAGCTGGGCCAGATAGACAATATTGCAAGGTAGTAATAATAAGAATTATTAATAATAATAACAATAGTAATACGAGTAAATTTGAACAGGTTTCTCTGGTATTAAAGAGCTTTTCTACTGAGTGAATTGCAATTACCCATAATGTAAGAGTAGAACTCTTTCCTGATCGTGTTTTTATATCATTTAGTGCCTGATAGTCCATGGGAACGATGCTGCCCAAAGTGACTACTAACCTGACTCATTTTTATACACACTCCTCAACTTGCAGCTTGCTTGTAACGTCCTTAGACTTCTAATGTGTCTTTTGTCTTCTTTCGATGGGGAAAAATGCTGGAAATGTCATTCATTCACCCCTACAGATGCAAGAGTAAGGTAGCTGGATTCACAGAGTGCAATGATGTGTGTATTCAGTCTCTTGAGATACTTGTCTTGTTGAAATACACTTAACAAAATGTCTCATACTGAACAAAAGAAGAGTCAGGTTGTTGTCTTTGGACTGCAGGAGTGAGGAACCTTGGGAGTGTACCCTCTGTATCCCATGTTTCTCTTGCCTGGGTTGGCTGGGTGGTGGACAGTAAAGGGCAGGCCGAAAAAGGCCATTGTGATGGCATTTTCCAGCATGTTGAACCATTCCCAGCTGACTTGTAAATAGTTTCTTAGAACTGCCTAAGCAGAGATCAATAAAGCTTCTTTAAAAATAAACACAGATTTCTATTGGCATTTCTGTCTAAGAAATTGTAGAGAAATGGAAAAGAAGTCTTTAGCCACCACGGTGCCTAAAAACAAAAAAAAAAAAGTATTGTCAGCAGAGTAGTGACAGCATAGTTTAGTACGCTGGTTTTTTTCTTCCCTGTTAGTGAAAGGAAGGGTTGAACTGAGTGTTGGAAGACATCCAAGAGATTCATGGTTCATGTATTCTGTAGGGCAGGTATGTGATGGAGCCAGACTCTCTGGTTCCCAGAGCATGCATCCTGGGAAACTTGAGTTTGCCTTCTCTGTGCCTATCCATCTAGCATACCCTTCTAATGGAAAACTGAGTAGCCAGATCTCCTTGCACCATAAAATCACATTGTAGCTATGCAAACACTTTTCCAGTCCAATAGATACAGGCAGTATTTGCAGGGTCACAAGCAGTGGCTCTGTTTCTCCACTGTTCTTCAACTCATGAATTCAGAAGTTTTCACAAGTGTTTGGGTCAAAATATGTGGTCTGAGGATTTGTTGTCCCATGTGGCATAAAAGATCAAGGTTCACTTCCTAGGAATATTAAATACTTTCACTGGACAGAATTCATACTACCATATTAATAAAACCTTTGATGATGGCAAATATCTTAGATATTCCCCACCTTGTATATTAAATTTAGGTTTGTAATAAGGTTTTAGGTTTTTGTGATATCTAGCATACCTGTAGAATGGGAAGAGAGTACGGGAGGGCTAAGTGGCACTCTTGTGGCTCTTTCTGCACTTCCCATCCTTTTTGTGTCTTTTGCAAATCTAATGAGCTCAGTTTGAGGACCCAAGACATTCTTTTCAGGCTGACAAACTGTAAAGTGAATGAAAATGTTAACTAAAGTCTTATGGATCTCTAGCTCAAAGAAAAGCGTTGAAGTTCCTCATGTAAAATCTATCTCCTTCCTTCACGGGGTGTGGTTGGAACACACCAAGAACAAGAGACATAAAGCAACAGCTTTTTTTGATCATGATTGACTTTGGGAAGCTTTTCCTCTGCACAGTTTTAGTGTAAAATAAAAAAAAAAAAGAAAAAAGAAAAAAAAAAAAAGAAAAAAGGTATCTTGGTATCTTAAAGCCTGACTAACCTCGTACCAATGCTGTGCAGAGAAGGAAAACTGTTTTGGAGAGGGACAGCGGAGAGAAATAGAAGATTCATACAGAGGAACCTCAGGACTCTCAATCAGAGACCGCATAAGCTTGTGACAGGAAATTGCTATATACTAGTTTGGGAGTATAATCACCGGGTACTGCACCTTTTACTGTACAGTACCTGGTAACTTTTCAGTGCTGATGTCACAACATTGGTATCTCATGTAACAGGGATACAGGAGATTATATTTTCCGTAAATGGTAACTAGTAAGAAAGTACTCAGTATCAGTAAAGCAACTGAGAAAACAAGGCATTTCTGTTTATAAAGCAGGGATATCGTAACAGGCACACTCTAATGAAACACCTTGCATGTCATTAGTTATGCATTGCAGATGGGCTATTACGTAAGCACACTATGGGAAAGAACAGCACAAAAGAAAATATGATACTGTAAAAAATGATGGGAAAAATAGTAATGGGAAATTGAACTTTTCATTCACCTTATGACTAAATACATTTTTACACAATGGGACACCTGGTATTCCAGCAGACTGAATTAACAAGTCGGTATTGGTGGAATACGAGAAAGAGAATAGGAAACTGCATATTTTATCTGCATTCTACCAAAGCTGATTAATGTTCTATGCAATGCTAATGATTTAAGCAGAAAGAGAATATGTTTTTTAAAAGAGGACAAATTCTTTACTCCCTGGCTGAATGAGTTATATGAGTTTTAGCATAAATATGGCAAATACTGGTAGGTCCATATATTGCTTTCTTTTACACCATTTACTTATCTTTTCAGATGATCATAGCATGTTTCAATTATAAGAATTTCTGTATCCTGCTTTTCATAAATGTTACTGCTGGTTCCCACAAGTCCTAGTTTCACTGTCTTTTGACAGAGATGAGGATAACAATTTCATAGACCGAAGAAGGGGCTGGCAATTTGACAGGAATTAAAACAAAAGGAGGTGGGAGCATTTCCATCTTGCATCAGAGCCAGAAGTAGTATAGTTGAATCAGTAGAGCACTGAGCCGTAGCTGTTAAGTCAGTTCACGACTATAGCAATGTGCCAGTATGCTTAGGGAAGCATGTGTTTCTGAACAGCATCAGTGTGTGCTAGATAACTGCCCCTGTCCCATTTCGTACCAATTGATGGATTCTCTGAACTCTCCTTCTTTGCTCAGTACAAATGTCCCTGTAAATCTTTAGAAGCATAAAGTTCAGTGTTCTTTTTTCGATGTATTCAACTTAGAAAAGTTGGATTTTAATTTCACATTTAAATCCATCTTTAGAAACTTTGTAGTGGTCATGCCTTATAAGATCACTTAACCTTATGCTTGATAATAGATACCCAGGTTTGGACACAAAGGATTAGATTTTTAGTCTCACTATAGTATGATGGAGACTTTTCCTTTTATATAGGGAAGCCACAGGTGAAAATAGTGTAGCTATAGGGTGAATTAATTAAGCACTGGCTAAGCACTAATATTTTAGAGCAAGAACACGGATATTCCAAATGTTTCCAGTTACACATTGGTCAATGCTGCATTAAACATGGCAGATCCATTTAGATATTATGGAGTCTCATGATCAACTCATTCCAAGCTATCACTTGATAATAATTTTCAGGCTTTATCTATTTTGATACATTGATTTTGTTTACAATTAAAGTAGATATCTTTAGCATTTAACCCATGAGTTAATCAGAATATATTGTATAAGCACTTTGAGGTAGTTTCTTTTCTTTTTTTTTTCAGATGTGCTTATTGCTGTGTTTCTATTTGAAAGCAGAATGCAAGATGATCATCCCTTTTACTTTAGCAATGAAAATTGAAGGAACCCTGCACATTTAGTTTCTTTCTGAGTGGCCCAACAGAAATTATAGTTTCTTTATAAGTAATTTTACAGCACAAAAAAAAAAAGAGGCTTCATCTGCAATTTTTCATAGAAGTTCTCTGTGGACTGTTCTGATTACTTGCTTTGCACAGCATCTATGTAAGGTAAAGATGGCCTAGAACTCTTACAATTTTACTTTCTTCTTTTTCCCTGGCAGATATCTCTACTCATCTAGACTTTTTGTCACTCACTTTGTACCGTCTAAACCATGTGAAAATCTATCACCTCTTCCCTAAGCAAGATCCTGTCTTTCTTCTGTTTGTAAGCACACCTTCCCCACCCACAAGCCCATCACATCCAGTCAACTGCATTATGTAGCTCAGAGTGGCTTACTACATAATGGGAGTGGAATTCTTAAATTCCCAGCAATCCTTATTGAAATATTTGTGACTTTTAAACCATATCCCTGCATTTATCTTGAGTTTCACTTATAATTTTTAAACATTAGTGACTTAGTTTTTGCTAATCTCTGAATAAATTGTGGGTTTTTTTTTCTGTTGGTAGTATTTTATGTGGTAGCAACTCATGTTTTACTATACAGGAGGAATCATTCTGAATTAATAACAAAAGTAGCCTTACATTACTCTTGGGTCTCATTTTATAGAAAACCCACTGAAACTCCACCGAGGTTCTAAGGTATTATTCATTATTCCATTCTTTACAGGGGAATAAAAAGGCACTCTATTTTAACAATAAAGTAGTTGAACTTCAGTGGCACAATAAATTAAAAGCAATTAAGCAGAAAAGAAGGTCAAAATTCAAGGTGCATGCATGTAGAATACTCATAAATCTTAAAATAAAAAGGAGGTGATCTTTTCAAAATGGAAATGATGGAGGAAGAAGCTGAGTCACGGGAAGTTAGGAGAGTAGCTCATGGTCACCTCACAGAGCAGTAGGAGAGCCAAGCATCGAATGCAGCATAAGGCTCTATGTTCTGGGCTCTATTGAGTATTTGTTCCACTGATTTTTGCCACTACTGAGTAGACCTCTGAAGGAACTAAAGAATATGTAAACGATATATTTGGTCAAAACTGCTGTCTTTACTTTGTCAAAATTACTCTGCAGTTGAAATTTCTCTACATCGATACATTGTTGATGAATCCATTGGATCCTAATTGATGTTTTTTGCCAAAAGACAAAGCCGACTTCACTTCTTAACCTTGAGGGAAGAGGGGGGCATTTTTTTTGCTTTAGGACAGTATCTCAATTATTAGAATAATCAGGACTGATAAAAAAGTCAAGTATGTCTAATCTGAGAATATAAGATTAATTGCTGTGGCAGGTCCTTTCAACAGTCATAGAGTTAACTGTGTTCAGCAGCTGAATAATTTGTGATCAGCTGCATTATTAGCACTGTTTTATAAATACTAAAATGAGATTGGATGAAATTTTCAAAATCATATTGACCACATTGTTAGGTAAAGAAACAGAGTATATTGACGATGGAAGAAACTCAGGGAGTTAATATAGGACTAATAATAGGACTAAAACAAAACATTGTTCAGATGAAATGAAGTTCCATAAGACCCACCACAACCACAAGAAATAGGAAGGTAAAAACCATTTCAGAACACAGACATTCAAGTTCACTCTGAGATTCCACCGTATGAAATATCCTGTTTTATTCACTTCATCCACAGAGGGTACAGAGTAAGTCAAGCGAATACAGAGAATATACTGCAATGTTAATTGCTTAGGAAGGCTTTGGTTTATTTATGAGTCGCAAGATAGGATAGCAAGAGAATAGGTCACAGCTCAGACAACTCTTGAAGACTACATAAAGTTAATTTTTGCATAATTTCTCTCTCACTGAAGGGACTGAAAGAATTGTTTCATTTACTTCCCATATGGGATGAGGACCTGAACAGGTGTACAGTTTATTACTATTGCTTCAATGCATGCAGTTTTAGAAGCAGTGAAGGAAAACTTCTTAGTCTTCAGATCATTGTGTAACTTCATCAAGGGCCAGGTCATCCTGAGAGCTGAAATGCCACGCAAAGTGTATGTAGCTGAAGGAGAGATCGAGGGGAATTTGTCTTCCCTATATATATCCTTGTTTCTGAGTCTCCATGCTCACTTGAACAGAGAGAGTGTTCCTCAGAGTAGTCTGAAACTTTTGAACTCTAGGTTTGGTTTTCAAACCTAAAAGAAGAGAGCTGGTTCCTTTCCTGCTGTAGTCATTTATGTGAGTTCATGCAAAATGTGTGAATGGACATTAACTCTCCCTACGCTCTTTCACTACATGCTCCACTTGCCTTGTTTAAACTGTACCAAAAAAAGCAGCTGAAACCTCCTATCATGATCCCTCCAGCCAATTCTGCAGTGGGTGATACCCTCTGACAGAGGGATGGTAGCAACCAGCTAAAAGAAAGTCATAGCTCCAGCATCCACTTGGTTAGGAAACATATGTCAATACCATAGCAGGTATGTAGTCAAAAACCAGATCAAGAGGATTATGCCGCTACAAGGAAGAGGGCAAGATGTGTGCTTGTGTACTGGGGAGTTCCTGAGCCTTTATGTTATCCCTGGTTTATTCCTGTTACCCTAATTGAACCTTAACGGGATAATCTGCCTGTAAAGCCAAACGTGATAGGCTGAAGAATTCCTTGAAATACCAAAAACTAGACAGCAGTGCAATAAGGTGGGTGACTTTTAAGACTATGAGGAGAAGAGTTCTCCTATAGTCAAGGAAACCTAGTGCTGGAAGCCTTATTACTGTGGCTGCTTATTGCTGTATTGTGCTAGCAAATAGGGACTGACTGTTAAAGGATAAAATGTCTTCTGTGGGCAGTGAGAAATGCACTCTGTTTGCCCCAGTTGCCCTTCCATGGTGTGTGTTATCTCATTATAGCTATTAAGGTCTACAGAGTGAACTGGCCCACAGGTCTCTGTGAAAAATAGCTGACTTAGCAGGACAGGTTATTTTTAGTTAATTGGTCGGGTCAGTTCACTAGCTACATTTATATGATGGCCACTCAATGTAGTTATCTAGGTGCACAACTAGTGAAGGCAGAGGGCTAAGACATAAAGGGTAAAGCTGTTCAAATAGGGACTTCTTAAGGTGACTTCACAGCTGAAGATCGGTTATTGTGAAACACGAGTTAAGCCATAGCTTGACATGCAATATAAACCCTATTCTATCCTTCCAGCCAGGATCAAAACACTGTGACTACATATTGTAAAGCACCTGACTTAATTTGAGCTCACTCTGCTGTTTTAGTTTTCTTTGAAAAAAATCTAATAAGTTAACTGATCGGTTAGCAGGCTTTATTATAGTAGACCAAATGCCAGTTCTCCTGCAGCTGATGTAAAGCCTACTGAAAACTCAACTTTTTGTATTGGGCTGACTTCACACAACTTCAGCTGTGTGTCCATGCCTTGTATAGCCAAATTTTTCCTAGTTACAGGCTTGCTAATATACAGATTTGTTGTTTATGATGGTAAAGCTGTGCCTTTAACCTTATGTGCCCTACAGGATATGAGGTTGGACCTCAGTCTAACAGCAAGCAACACACCTAGTGAAAGAGCATATTTACATATACCAACTGAAGCTTTACTCAGTGCTAGTTTGTATTTGTAAATTTGTGGCTCATTCAAAGGTCTTTTTTATATGTTACTGTTCTGAAAACTTCTGTGATGAACTAGGGATCAGACTTGAAGTCAGATGTCCCCCAAAAGAGAGTTAAAGTTGGAGGAATATAATCTAAGTTTATAGAATGAACTTTAACTCATCAAAGGATTTATGACAGGATTCCATGTGAAGTATTTTTGCTTGAACTGCTTGCAAGTCTTTCTTGGTGTAAGAGAAGGAAGTTATTGAACCCAGGCAAAAATTTCCTTGATAATAACTGTATAATCTTTTGCTTGTTAAGTTCGTAAGTGTAGGTGTTTAGCATACATTGCCTTTCCAATTCTTTCCACACTGTTTTTTCAGTAAACAGACAGAACTGAAATGAGGATAGTGGATATTTCTCTAAATTACTCCACTTTCCCAAATGGATTCATATTGATTTTTTGAATGCATCTTCCAAACAAATAATCTGTTTCTGCCAACTAGATGTGCCAGGCTCTACTTCAACTTAATTACCATACAATGTTGCATGAGATTGAAATAAAACCTTCATAATTGAAAATGAAGAAAATAAATTTTATCACATTTTGGTACCTGCGTGTCTTCCAGCAGATCACAGAATAACTGCTGATCAATTTTTACTTTTTACCCTCTCTCCATGAAGTCAGCCCTCCCCAGTCAAAATGTTTATACTGTGATCCCTGGTACCCAGCTTTTACAGCATTGCATTATTGGCTATGTGTGCCAAAGCTATCGTTACTTCTGGTAGATTTATGGGTTATCTATGCAAATCCCTTGTGTTATGTACACAAATCATGCTTCTCATGAGCTTAGAAATCCCTTAAGATAGTGCTGCCTAAATCATAGCCTTGCTGAAAATACCTTTTAGTTTTTGAACAGCTGTGTGTTTGAGCTCACTGCTAACATAAGGCAATCGAAGCATCTGGCTAAACTTTTTTCAAGGTTTGCTTTGGCAGTAGCCTGGCTGATAAATATTGATGAGTCTGTATTTGAAAGAGCAACTCTTTGTGCAGAGGTCTCGGCAGAGAGGGCGGGCAAGGAATATCATTTGGAACTGCAGAGCTATACATCTGTGTTGGACAGAGTCTGTGTTGTTGCATTGCTTGCTGTGTTATATGAAAGGGACTGATTGGGAATAGGGGGAACTCTGTCTCTTTCCCCTAGCTCCTTCCTTGTTTGCTGGCTGAGATGAAACCTTCTAGTGGGAGCTGATGATTGTTCTTTCCATGGGAGGAGGCAGTGATGTTTTGGGGAGACAAGCTGCTACAGTGCAGAGTGAGGCAGGTAAAGAAACCAACGGGGAAATATAGAAGAGGAGGGAGTACATAGAAAGACTGTAGAATCCCAGAGAATATGAATACATATTTTAGGCAATTATGCAGTGATCGTTATAAGGAAGTGGCCCAAGCTCTGGCTCAGAGTCATAGTCCCATCACTATGTTTTAGGAACATAAACATCTGTCTCATCCCAGGTCATATGTAAGACAATTCTGAGTACTCGATTCCCAGAAGTTCCCAACAATACAGAATGATTTTTCCCCAAAGCATCATCTACTATCTGGGCCAGTAGTGAGGTTAAAATAGATATGAATGAAAAACAGTCTTTGCAAAGAGCAAGTTATAGTATCCAAGGGAAGGTCCCATCTAAAGCCAGAAAATTGTTTTTTAAATTAATTTAGGAACTTGAGGAACATATAGATATGCTAGAGTTCCCAGACTCAAAAATACTGAAGTAGCTTGTACTCCGGGAGGAGAGAGAGCAGGCTATAATCTTCATATATGGAGAGTGCTGCTTTAATTGCTTGTCTGCTGAGTTATAGTGCTTAATATTGGCAATATGGTTAACTTCATTGCTTTATATTTAGCCTTATAACATTGATAGTTTACTGAAAGTTCAAGAGCTTAGAGAATCTAATTCATCTGATTCAACTTCTTTTGTTAAGTTTTTAGCACATATTACTTGCAAAGAAAAGCTTGAAAACATAACCCATACCACCAGTGTTCAGCAAATAGGCACAAAATCATCTTTCTTTCCCTAAACTTAAAATAACAACACTGGAAACTGTCTTATCATTTGCAGCTGGCAGTACTGTGCCTGTTAGTTTCCAATGGCCACTTTTATTTACTTTTCAGAGACTAATTAAATGTATGAAAGCAGATGTGGCTTAGTGAAAAACTGGTGAAGTCTGATTTCTTAGAGTTTTCTTTTAGTTTACATCTAAGGGAGAGAGAGTTGTAGCCAGACTACATCCATAACGCAGGATCCAAGAAGATGGGGATCTGTTATCCCAATAGTTATTAATCTGAATCAAGAAATTTTAACAAAATATCAGGTCTACATTGTATGTACATCCATAAGTTTAAAAAGTCATCATTGCCTCAAACAAGACAATGTAGGGTTTATTGATCACTACTGGACTGTGAACTTGGACTGTCGGATTTTGAGTCTAGAATACTAATGGTTATAATTTCACCTACAAAACCAAATGCTGCATCATATTAGAAATGTAAACAGAAAGATGCTGTTTAATACCATTTTTATGGATTTTTAAAATATTCATTTTAACATCTGCTACCAAATTAGAATCCAAAAACCTCTCACAGCATATTGCATTACTAAAATTCTGGTTTTTATTAAAGGAATAATGCAGTAAAAAAAAATTAGCTGAAAGGGCTACATTCAAGGATGCACTTTGCATTATGGAATCTCATATGTGAGTGCAAAGTGAGGGTAAAACATTGGCTTTTGTACTTGTAGCATTTAAAAAACATTTTGCAACATCATTAGTAAGTATACCTAGTGCAGCATAGTGGTAAATGAGTGTTGAAATTTTTCAGCAGAAAACAAATAGAGTCAAATTCCAACTTATGTTAAACTGATGCAAATCAATTTCCTGTCTGGGCTGAAAATCAAAGCAGGTTTTGATCCAAGTACTGTGCATAAATCAGGTATTCATCATATGTAAATTGGTACAGTTTCATTCCTTCCCTTTCAGTCATATTATTCCAACAGATAATTTTTCTCCTGTATACATATGTACCCCAGAAGCTGATCGGTTTAAAGCTCAGCCAACAGTATATTCATATCATTCATGTCTTTAGAAAAAGCAGTATGAGTCACATAGGTGACTGAAGTATCATTCAATGACATTAGGTATGTTTAGTGTTTGGGACTCTAAGGATCAAAGCTCTCTCTTTTCAGGTGTTTCTATCCACTTATAGTCCTCTAAGAAATATAGGAATTGAGACTGTAAAAAAAAGCCAGCGAGAGAGAGATTTTAAAAATATATTTTAAATAAACAGATGGCATTGGTAGTTTTTATAACATGGAAGAACAAAATTTAAGATTATAAATGCACCAAGTCATATTTAGAAAACTTCATCATGTATAGGAGCATTGCTATGAAGCCATTTTTAGTTTGAGTGTCCTTTATGAAGCTAAAAGTAATGTGGTTCAAAATGAAAGGAGGTAAATCTTTGTGCAGTGAGTGGTATATTTGTGGATGTTTTTGTTACAGAAGAATGTGGGGTTTTTAAATTGTAGATGGAGTCAGGAGGAAAATGGGCAAATCACAGACTAAAAACATTCAGAAATGGTGAAAAGTACACAGAAATACAGGAATTCCCTGAGCTAGCTGAAGATGTTCTAGAAATACTAGGGAGAAATATACATATGTAGCCTTTTGTCTTCTCCAAGCATCTACTTAACATTATTGTTCTCTAATAGGAAACTGAACAACACAGACCTTTATTCAGACCCACAAAATTCTAAATCCTGAATCTTGGACTTAGCAAGATTTTGGGTCTCGTTGAAAAGTTATAACCACAACTTCACTATAAAATTAACTTTAAGGCCTGGAAATCCCATCTGAACTTTCAAAGATGTGCAATATCCTATCTGTACTCGAGCTCTTTGGTACTTGTGGTTCTGCATTCCTTTACTTGAGGGAGAGCTTCTGGAGACTTCCTGTGATCTATGGTTGTGCACTAGGCTCAGCTCTTTCAAAGCAAAGAGCGAAAGTATGACTCTGTTATTTTCTAGGTTATATGTGTGGAGGTGTTGTTAATCAGTGCTAGATTAGGACACTTCAGATTTCAGATTCCAGCTTTGTCCTGGTTTGAGGTAAAACAGAACCAAGTTTCTGTTCAGTAATTTTATATTTCAGCTAAGCCTTTTCTAACTAACTGAACTCTCAGAAATTAACAGCATATTTTTCAGATACTGTCTGCTTCCAGAATGATAAGACCTGATTGCTTATAATTTATGCCAAAGAATGCCATGCAGAGAAGCTCTTGCTTATACTTATTGCTGTAACAACCAACATCAGCTAACTTTGTTCTTTGCCCCATTGGAGGGTCAGAAACGGAAAAGCATGAAGGGGTTGCAGCTGTTGGGAGGAGGGGACAGGACAGGTGACCCAAAACTGACCAACAGGGTATTCCATCTCATGGGCATCTTGCTCAGTATAAAAGCTGAGGGATCGAAGGGGTCAGCCTTTCTTCAACAGCCGATGTCCGAGGAGAACTGTCTGTCTGTCTGCCTTTGATCCCAATTCATGCATTCCTGAAGCCAGATCCAGAATCCAGCTCCCATCCATTGCTGAGTCCAGTCTGGGACTTTCCCAGTGCCTGCCAGTGACTTGATCATCATCCTGGGACCTCAGTATGTTTTTTTACATATTGTTTCTATTTCATTAGTTTCTTATTAACATTATTATTTTTTTCTTACTAATTATTTTATTATTAATATTGCATTAAAGTAGCTTAGTTTCTTTTCAACTCAAAAGTCTCTCTCTCATATCCTTCTCTCCCTGAAAGGAGATGCTCTCCTTTCTTTGAAGGGGAGCGAAGTAAAAGAGAGCATCTGTCGGTTGTTTCAGTGGCCAGCCAAGCCGAAACCACGACAAGCTTCCATTTTAGTTGGTGCCAAAGTTTGTATCTTACTATGAATAACAAACATGGGAAATGCTGGAATTGATACAACCTAGGCAATTCACTTGAAAAAAATGAGGTTAATATTAGGTCCAGAATATGATATAAAGTATTTTGGATTCATTCTCTAAGAAAAGAAGATAAGAGATCATTCTGTGTGGAATGTGGTTGACTGGTGATTCATGGAAAATTATGAAAAACAGCAGTGCATTTATAACTTCCATGTAATGAAGACATTGTATTTTGATTATGGTGAAGCTTACCATAGCCTTCAGCATGACCTTCCATAGTGACATAGACCATAGTCAAGGGAGCAGGTGGATATCATTATCTAAATTGTTATAAGTCTATTTACTAATTTGGAACAATCATATATGAAGGCTCCTGTAAGTTGTCAACAGTTTTTTGCACTACTTCTTCTCTGCTAACCCACAAAGGCCTATCTCCTTGTGCAGGCTGGAAATAAAGTTGTAGTTGCAGACTACAAAAATGCCCACCAGAGAGTCAAGCTGAGGGTAAGCCACCGTTGAACTGCAATGCTTATAGAGATTATTGGACATGCTCTGCATTTTATACTATATGAGAGAATACCACAGTTACGGGGGACTATTTAGTGAGTGACTTCTCAGAAACTGTTGGACTGGCCAAAGCTGCATATACTGCCAATGATTTCCAGTCCTGAAGAAGGAAATAGATACGTGTTTGGAAAATACTGCCTGCAGGAGGAGCTACTGAGGGTCTCCCACTTGTGAAGGACACTCGCCTGTGCCAGTGACTTAGGTTTCCCAAGTGAGAAAACAAATTGAATGCAGTGAGTGTAAATTCTAAAGCCCTGGGTTTTCATTGATAGATCCCCTGATCCCACCAGGGAAAGCATGGGAGCTGCTATGCCTCTTGGAGGCAGGAAGAATGGAGAATGAAGCACCTACCGATGTACACCTCTGCAGTATGTGGCTTCCCCTTCCGCTCTACAAATTCAGACCAGTTAAGCAGTGTCAGTCCTGTTGGAGAACTCACATCTATTTCTCTATGAACACCTTGGTATACCTTTGTTAGTGAAAGAAGGGCTGAAAGCAGCCAATGTCCTTTTTCCACAGCATTAACAATACTGTCCCTGATTCTAGCTCAGTTCGCCCAGCAATGATACTCTTTGTACCTGCTCTTTAAGAAGCTCTCTCTTCTGGAAAACCATTTCTCTTCATACCACTAACAACTCCTCTGAGGAAGTTAGCGGTCGGTTCAATTTGATTTCTCCATTGAGACAAGACAAGACAATGACAAGATAAAACAAGTCAATAAAGCAAATGAGGACCAGGTATTGGACCAGGTTAGAAACACAGGAATTCCAGGAAAAGAGGAACAGGGTTTGCACCTAGTTTAAAGTGAGACATGGAAGCACATCATTTCTTTGATGTGTGTTTCAATACTTTGTTATTCATTTGAAAGGAAAAGCACTTGAAAATGCAACCTAAAAATTCTAGCAGCAGCCTCGTCAGAGATAAGCATCGCTTGTTAAGCTGATAATGTTCTTCCTCCCTCGAGGAGCTTTGTGGTCACAGACTCCTGAGAACAAAGCGCTATTATATTTAGTGTATGATTCACCTGGAGCCCTGCCAGGCACGCTAGACAAGGAGGTTTATCACATCCCCTGTGCTTTCAATTGACCTGTTGCTTGTTGATGTAGGGGATGGTGTTCAGGGCAGTCCAAGGAAAGATAGTGTGAGCTCCATACAGAAATTCTAAATATAATCAAATCTGTTCAAGCTGGTGAGAGGTATGGTATTGATTAGAGATGGACAGGTCTCTTCACCTTTTCTTAATAAGACAGAATAGGGTAATGAATATGTTGGAAAGATGTCCACTTGCTTCTCAAATGATATATTACCTTAACGTGTCTTTGGCCTATTCCCAGATTTCCTTTCAGAGCCAGTTTTCCCTCAGGAGAGGAGGACTCCTACACTAATTGTAGTCTCATTTCTAGTGAGTTGTGATGTTAGCAAAAGCTCTGCTTTACTATTCCTGCCTCATATGACAGAAAAATATGCAGAAAAGTGTGGCCTGATCACAAGGTATTCAGATGGCAGCAGGTATATCAATTACCCCAGGTGTTCTACTTTCATTTCTACCATTGGGTTGAATCCTTTGAGGCATTTACAGCTAAATACTGAAACTGCAATATAGAAACTTTGTTTGAATAAAAAGGTCTAATTCATATCTAGTGCTTGATGGTGGGTTTTTTCAGGAGTGACACGCGTATTTCTCATCTGCCTGGAAGGCGTAGAAGAAAGCAGGAGGTCAATATAACAGTATCTCCTTGCCAGTCTCTTATGGAGCAAATGTTTTAGCTACAGGATGAAAACTGGGTAAAACAGTGTCTGATGTAATACACTGAGCAGGCTACTGTAGCTCTTCAGAAAGCTGTGCTGAGTGTAGGGTGAGAGCTCTGAAGTGGCTCTGGCAGTGGCACCATCTACTTTAAAGCCTGTGGCCCTGTGGACTTTCTGGAGTGACAGATAAACCTTCAGCAGTGCACAGGTAGCCATATTCTTTGCTCAGGGCAGGCACACCTTCCTCACCTGTTGTTGCAGGTGTTGTATGGCTGGAAGTAGATGTGCGATGTGACCACTGTTCAGGTTTTTGCCAGCTGTTCTGAGACCCCATACACAGCCACATGCCCCAGCAGGTGGTGCTGGGCACAGCTGCTGAGCCAAGCGCAAGCTGACAAGTGCGGATTGGCCACTGCCATATGGAGCAGGTGGTCGCTCACAGGACATGTTGTGGCAGACCCCAGCCTGTCCTGGAGAGGTGATTAGCAGGTGCACTTGAGTTTGGAATGCATCATGCTATTGCTGTCATGTGTTTCTACAGGTCATTGACTTGGTGTTCCGATTTCCCCACCCTAAGAAAGCTGATTGCAAACCTTTTCCCATGTATTTGATCCATATAATGAGGACAGAACTGGTTTCGTTCATAGATTTTTAATTTTTTTTTTTAGCCCATTAAATGCAAGCTACCAATGTGGAGTCATTTGTTCTTCTTTTAGGGAAAAAAAAAAGCTTTGAAACTTTTGGATTTTTTTTTTAGAACGCTCAGAAAATGTTGTGCTTTCTTTCCAAAATTATGTTTTAAAAAATCAAGATTGTGAGTTAAAAATAAAATTTCTCTTTACCATTGAAACAAATTGATCTTCCTATCCATGTAAAATGTGCTTTGTTGTTTCAACATGGTTACGTAGTTCAGCTATTATATTTAGTTGAGAGGTTTCTGGCACATGTCAGATTACAGAAAGCCGAGAGAGAAAAAGCTATTAGGTCAGTGAGTCTAGATTTCCACAGTCTGAATTATTTTAAGAAGCAGTCGTTCAGCAGAAAGAAGAAAAATTTACTGGGACCATTGTTAGATAAGTTGTTGAAGGAACAAGGGGAATTACAGAATTTGCATTTTACTACTGTCTTATAGACATCCCTGGGTGTTATTCACAAAATATGATTTTTTTGGTAAAAACATCGTACCCAATCAGAGTAGTTATGGCCAGAACCCAGTTGTCTGCCACATCCTAGGAGCTGTTTGAGCCACGGAGCTGCATTTATTATTCTTTTATTTTTTTTTCTGTTTTCAGAAAATTTGACATCAGCTCATTGACTGTGCAATGACAAAAGAACAACTGAAAAATAGACAGCAGATCAAAAAATAGCAACAACTGACAGAGTGATCCCATACAGCTTCTTTTTTGGTATTGTCCAGACTACTCTCCTGAAATCTGTAGGTTTGAATTAACTCTGGCAAAAGAACAAATGTGCCAATGACTAAGATATTTTATAAAAAGTAGTCACTTTAAGTGCTGTCACCAGCTGCAGATGTATTTATGTACCTGGAGCTCCAAGTCACATGTTCCTCAAATGAAATTGGAGTTCAAATACTCCTCCTTCCAAGCATTTTTTTTTTATTTAATTAGATATCTCCTTACTCAGTCATCGTGCTGGTGTGGATTTCCTAGCAGACCCATATACCTGCATAAGGCAGCCAGACTCTACTTTTGGAGAAGTGAGGAAAAGTTGGACACTGTCAGGTTAGAATTCCCCAGAGGTCCTAAATTCTCATGAAACAGCAAGGAGAAACAATAAGGAAATTCAAGAAATGTCCAGCTGTCATCACTCAAACACGGAAAACGAAATGGCTTCTGACTGGGTTCCCAGGTAACTCCAACCAACAGACTGGACACAAAATGAGTTTGAAAGCTCAAAATATCCAGAGATGTAGGAAATAAAACTGTGATTTGGAGTGTCGGGAGCAAGCAGAAGTTGATGGATCTCTGTGGTATCCTGATGTGTCTCCAGGATGAGGTGTGGCAATTGAACAGACATATTTTTGCATAATCAGAAGTTTGCTTATAGTCTGCCTATGTAACTTCAAATCCTCATGGTGAGCAGTGGGACAAGATTTCCACTTGATTTCTGGGTTCAGTGTCAGCTAATGAGTTTATTGAGGAACGTGTTTGAACGCTTTGCTTGGGCTGCAGATTAAAAAGCAAGTATATGGCAAAAACACAAACGCAAGATTGCTTGTCAAAGTAAAACTTCTCTGAGAGGTCTATATATGAATGCTTTAAAAAGTGTTTGCATCACATGTTAGAGAGAGAGATAAGTCTCTTTTGTGAGCTGTAGTTATATTATAACTCGATAAATCCACCATCCTCTGGCAGGCCAGAGTAAGTGGATTTACCAAGGAATCTTAGCCTGTGCAACGTGGTGGGTATGCTCTACCACATAAAGCAGCATCTCCCTTGGTTTTCACATCCAGCTTGTATCACTTCCACGTTCACTGTGAGCTTAAGCAAGTCAGTCCTTCACCAAACCTCTCTCAGCTAGATGCTATGATTTCAATTTGGAGCACCTGCTTTAGTCCAGGGAAAACTGTGATTTTGTTCCTGGTTTATGGTAGAGTCTCATTCTTCATTGTCTTGGGTTACGGTTTTTACCACATTCACTTTGCTGCCCAGATTGTCTACTTGCAATGGCAAACTTGACTTTTAACATAATTAGTGACAGAGCTCTGCTTTTTAATGTCAAAAGATTTCTTGGCTGCTTTTCTCAACCTGCTGCTCCCAGTGTTTGGAGCCTGCACTGAGCCTGAAAGCCCATTACTGGCTGTCATCAGCGAAATAAGGTATCAAAAAAAATAGCTGATGCATCATTTACTGCAACTGGAAACCACTTAATTAATATACTGGTTTTATGTATTTAGTAATTAAAATTTAATTAATTCCTCTTCCTTATGAGTGTACAGAAGGGGTAACTACTCCTCCAACAAATGCTCTACTTATTGTTTTAAAGGCATTTGGAAATTGTCTTATGAGAACTAAAACACTCTCTTCATATGCTTCCCTTTTTTCCTTCGAGCTAGCTCATGAACTAAGAACTGAATCAGTAGAAATTATGCTCAGAGCTGATGGCTCATCTATTTCCATTCATTGGCTGCTTTTACAAGTAGGCAAAGAAGGTGCTGACTTGGCAGGCTTCAGAGCCAAGACTTTTTAAGACCAACTAGTGATTTGGAGTTCTTCTGTTTTATATGCCTGGCTTGAAATGCTGTAGAGGCAATTGATTTTCAGAGGAATGGCACTCAGCACTTTGTAGAAATCCAAGCCCTTTGTAGCACTTTCAGAATTATTGAGTACTTTTGAAAATCCAAGTCTTTTGAGTTTAGGCTCTGACAGTGACAATCCGGGTGCAGTTTTGCTTCAATGCCTCTGAGGGTTTGGACTGCCAGAGCCCTTTGGAGGAGAGAAGTTCTCCTCAGATGTCTCTTTCCGTGGTCCTTTTGTTTCCTGCTCTGTTTAGGAGCTGGGAGGAATTGACACAGCTTTCATTTATTTAGATACAACCAAAATCTATGATATATGCTTCTTTGGACCTCTGGAATTACTTTGAAGTTCGGTTTGAGGCCACAGGTGGTTTGAGTGGAAAACAGAATGCCAGACAATTTTGAATTTTTCAAATTTTTTATTTTGGATATAATTATAGATAGATTCACAGAGGATGAGATCTAATTTCTAGCCAGTGCCTGCTTTAATTCATAAGGCAGAGCACACAAAGGATTGAAAGCAAGGCCACAAAACCAAAGGAGTAAGTATATACAACCCTCTCTCCTGGGATATAGCAATTCATCAGGCAGAGCAGGCAGTGAAAAGCGTGCACTTTCTGCCTTGCTTCCTGGATCATCAGGAAACACACTGGTTGGCTTCTCTGGTTTTCAGCAAGATAGGGACACAAATGTTGTCAGCTGCAGTGTGGGAATTGCCAGGGAGGGATAAAGCTATACATGTTGTATAGCGTCCCAACACTTTCTAACCAAATGAAAGCACTGAGTAAACAGCAGTACCTACAAAGAAGGGATGAAGATTTTTTTCTCGAATATGTGAAAAACAAAGAAAACCTTTCACCAAGAAAAAAAGGTCTCCCTTTTTATCATTAGGGACTATTCTGTAGTCACTGAGCAGGACTTAGCCTCCACTGTTTTAAGTAGAACATGCTGAAAGTAAATTATTCAATAGAAATGGAGTGACATAAGTCTTGTTTTGGGGTTTTTTACTTCAGATTAAGAAGCAGTTGACCTTAAACCTAAGATTGGCAGCTGTTCTGTGCTATTCAAAGTTGAATAAGGGGATTCATAGGCTGCTCTGAAGGGGTTTACTCAGCACCTCAAAACAATCCTATTATCAATTTTATAGTTCTAAACAACCTTGTGGTGGAAAATGGGAGAGGAGATGGGGAGCATAAATTAAAAGCATTACATTAGTGATCTACCTGTAAAACTAGGTAAATGCACAATTGTTTTAAGAAGAAATGTAGTAGAGGGAGTGAATAAGTAGTGTGATGCATTCCTATTCTAAATTTCAAGGGCAAATAATTACTCTGATTTGCTTTTCTCACTGAACTACTTTGCTTTTTAGCTATAAATAATTCACCCACATGTGCAAATTTGGACAGAATTTAAAGGAAAAAAGTCAGGTGCAAGACATCACATGGCAATTGGTATGCCAATTAACCTGATTCTAAATATTTTTCCAAAGAAGAAACACTTCTGAGGGACTTGACTCAATCATACTACCAGGGCCAGGGCAAGGAACATGGAAACATCCAAGAAGTTTCCTTTGACACTCGATAAACACTAGTTTTCCCTCCTTCTCTCTGCTCCACTGCCAACATAAGAACCAGCTTTCAGTATTTTAAGATTAGCTATTTCCCCCATGTATGGAAACTAAGCATTTTCATTACAATATAAATTTAAATAATATTTATTCCACTAATATGAAACAATCTCCTTAAAAATACAGCATTGTGAAACTTTAAGTAGATAGAGAAAGTGTGTTTTCTTAGGAATTCTGCTGCTAATCCCGTGCCATACAGATTCAAATAATGAAAGAGAGTAGAATAAGAGAAAAAAACAAAGCAAATCCTGAAATAGCCTGTTACTTTTTAACTGTAGTGGTCTTGGGCTAATTTATTATCAAAGAAGCTATTGCTTTTGGACAAGAATAAAATTAGTATATTAAACTCCTTGATTTTCCTCCAATATAATTATAATTATATAAAGTTATCGTTACATATAGTATGCCATCCACTTGCACTTCCAGCGTTTTACTTCAGCATTTTGTTACACACCTGCTATGTTAGCTCTAAGTAAATAAGACAAAAGAGTAAGGGCTCTTTAAAAGTTTTCTTTTCCTGTCTCAAAAAAAAAAAAAAAAAAAAAAAAATCAGTGTAAAAGCCCATAGTATGGCTCACTGTGAAGAAATACAAGACTATAAAGGAAACTAACCTTATCGAGTTTTTAATGTCACCCTCCATAAGAACATCTTTGATCAGACACATCTGGTGCCTTTTAAAGTATCAGTCATTTAAAAAACTAAAAAAATCACCAGTCCTTTTAAAAAGTTGACTTATAAGTCAGTGAAATTAAAATAGATACTCATCAATTTCACTGAATTAAAGTGAAACCAGACACAAAGATCTCTCCTACTTAACACTTAAGCATTTGCCTCACCAGTCAAGTAGCAAAAAGCAAGCCAATGGTTGTTTAGCTTGTCTTAGAAAAAAATATTCTGGGTGTGTCTTCACACTAAAAAAGTATTTTTACCCCAAATGCCAACAGAATTTCCGAAGAGAAATGTTTATTTGCCAGCTATTTCTGTACCAAAATCAGCAGGCATACTGCACCGCTCAGACAAAGCAAGGGTAAGGACCAACATCATGGATGTCACAAAAAGTAGGTATATACACTCGCTTGGTTCTAAGAGTATTAAGCTGTAGCAAATCCTATGAAAAAATAATTTTCTCAACCTCCTTAATTTGCTAATTTAATATTCTCCATCACACCATCACTCAAATGTGTAGTTCATATATATTGTGGCTGAGAATATTTCTTGAGAAAGATTTGAAAAAACGGACTGCAAAGATTATGTAATTGGATATATTGGAGGAAGAGGAGGAAGGAAAGGAAAACAACTTCAGTTAAATAGGGTAAAGTAAAATTTGGATTTAAAATAATTTTTGCCAAATTCACAACCTCAAAAATCATAGTTATGCTCACTAGAGTTTTGGTAGATATATCCCGTGATAGATATATCTTAAAAAGTCATATGTCAGAGCTTGCTAGTACCTCAGAATAATAAAGAATTATTTTTCAATTCTATGAAATTTCTTTGAAGTAAGATAACAATTCTGGGTATCTCATACACAATTTGAAATGCCATGTGTAAGTATAAATAAAACAGACAAACAAAGGAATTTTAGGGCCATCTTCTCTTCAAAAGCACTCATCCTCTTGATCTGCTGAAATAGATGAAATAGACCTGTATATAATACCAGCAATTTTAAAATGTTGTAAAATAACCATGAATCCAACATCACTTTGACATATGACCGACTTTTGTAGACATAAAAATGTTAGAAAAATAGATTATCAAATACTACTACTGTGGTTTGTTTTTTTCTTGTAAGAGATAAATTAAACCTGCGAAACAACTAATAAGTATTTCATCTACACATCTTAAATATTATTTAAATATGATGTTGACCTTACAAGGATTGCATAGGTAACATAATGGCTTGGTACTGTCTGGCAAGTCAACCCCACTCAAAATTTCTGTCAAAGACTTCTCACACCTTGGAGAGAAGATATTCAGTGGCTGATGTAATTAGAAGCAAACACGAGGCCAAAGACTGGAGCAATATCTATGTTTAAAGTGTTTGTTTTATGCTGTACTAAGACCCAAATTCAATCGCGTGCCAAGTGGTAGAACGATGGCTCACACTCATGTAGGTTTTTGAGCTATCCTGTGAGCACCTGCGAAGAGAATGTTTGAGCTTATAGGCAAAAAAATAGATACAAGTGTCCATCAGCCTGCAAGTGGGCATGTACATAACTGTGTTTTTACAGTTATCAGGTATCAACATAAATTGAAGCAGTAGACAAGCAGGATGTGAAAGTCTGTGCTACCCTGAGGAGGTTGTGGATGTGGCTTAAATGCCTAAGCAATAAGCACCTGAAGATTGTCAATGCGAATGAATGCAGAGAGAACACAAAAGTGTGACAGCACAACATCTCTCAGCCTATGTTTCAAGAAATTTATACTTATCCAAATAGACTTACATCTTCCATTTTGTTCTCGGATCTGTGGTATAATCAATAAACACTATTAAAATTAAACCACCTAATTTGCCAAATGCTAGTCACAGGATTGTGAAAGCGAAATATGCAACTAATCACTGTCAGAGCTGCTCAAACAATATTTATAAAAATATTATTAAAATGTTGACATTTTAGGAAATATTAAAATCTAAGTACTGAATCTATTTTAGAAAATTCTGCTATAACAGTTCCTGGGTTTTTCAGTCTTTGTCATTTTCCTTTTTGTGCTCGACTTACAGAATCACAGAATCACACGGGGTTGGAAAGGACCCCTGGAGATCATCTAGTCCAACCCCACTGCCAAAGCAGGTCCACCTAGACCAGGTTACACAGGAACATGTCCAGGCAGGTTTTGAATGTCTCCAGAGACGGAGACTCCACCACCTCCCTGGGCAGCCTATTCCAGTGCTCTGCCACCCTCAATGTGAAGAAGTTCCTTCTCATGTTTAGATGGAACTTCTTATGTACAAGTTTGTGCCCATTTTCTCTTGTCCTATCCCTTAGCACCACTGAAAAATGACCGGCCCCATCCTCTTGACACCCTCCCTTTAGGTATTTATAAGCATTGATCAGATCCCCCCCCAGCCTTCTCTTCTCTAGACCAAAAAGACCCAAGTCCCTCAGCCTCTCCTCATAAGGGAGATGCTCCAGGCCCCTAACCATCTTTGTAGCCCTCTGCTGTACCCTCTCCAGCAGTTGCCTGTCCTTCTTGAACTGGGGAGCCCAGAACTGGACACAGTACTCCAGATGGGGCCTCACCAGGACAGAGTAGAGGGGGAGGATAACCTCTCTCGACCTGCTGGTCACACTTTTCCCGATGCACCCCAAGATGCCACTGGCCTTCTTGGCCACAAGGGCACATTGTCAGCTCATGGTCATCCTATTGTCCACCGGGACTCCCAGGTCTTTCTCCTCAGAGGTGCTCCCAGCAGGTCAGCCCCCAACCTGTACTGGTGCATGGGGTTATTTCTCCCCAGGTGCAGCACCCCACACTTGCCTTTGTTGTAGTTTATGAGGTTCCTCTCTGCCCAACTCTCCAGCCTGTCCAGGTCTCACTGTATGGCAGCACAGCCTTCCAACGTGTCAATGACCCCTCCCAGTTTTGTATCATCAGCAAACTTGCTGAGGGTACACTCCATCCCTTCATCCAGGTCATTGATGAATATATTGAAGAGGACTGGACCCAGTACTGACCCCTGGGGAACACCACTTGTTACGGACCTCCAACTAGATTCTGTGCCCCTAATCACAACCCTCTGAGCTTTGTCTTTCAGCCAGTTTTCAATCCACTTCACTGTCCATTCTTCTAATCCACACTTCCTAAGCTTATCTATGAGGATGCTGTGGGAGACTGTCAAAAGCCTTGCTGACTCCCTGTCTATCTCATTTCCTATCAAATATTGCAGTCTTCCCATTTGTTGAAATCCTGTTCATAGTGCACAATGGAAGATATGGCTTGAGGTGATGACTTCGTAGAAGAGACAGACAGCAGCTAAATGAACCACAATTTACATGAAGTAGCATGGTTTTCCTCCTGAATCAGAATTTTGATTTTATTTTCTTTTTTTTTTTTAAATTGAAGAAAAAAATCTTAGATTTTTAATTACATTCAAAAATCTGAGAAAATCAGAAAGTTTTTTAAAATATCTGGTTCAGTAGAAAATCTAATGGCGTTGCCAAAAGTTTTGCTGTGATCAATGTTTAAAATGTTCAGCAGCCTCAAGTTGAATAATTCAATTGTAAAACCTCATTTTTTAAAGTTTTTGGTCACAAAGTTATCCAAGTCTGTCAGCTAGATAACAATCTGAAATGTTACTGTGCAAATGTAATGATCAATCACAAGATGGTAATACAAAGTCAACTGAAATATCATTGAAATTAACATTCACTGAACAAACCAAAGACATAATTGATTTGTGTGAACCAATCTGGTCAAACAATCTGGTAAACAAAAAAAGAAATATAAACTTCTCAGCTAGTATTTCACAAGAATAATGCACAAAATATGTGCATGATTATGCATACATATATCGATACATATATTTTTGTGCACAAAATATATGTAAGGCTGGAGAAAATGAAGAACAATTAAGCACAATGAATCCCCACCTCTGCAGTGCTGGCTGACCTACGCCAGTTGCTAAGCCTGGGCATCCATTCTGATGAGTGCTGCATTCGGAAGGGTGATACGTGCAGCAGCTTTGATCGCATGTTTTTCATCAAGTAAATACTGCAGGTGGTATAATCAGCAGAATTAATTGGGTTAGACTGTAAGAGGCTGCCAAAAAACTGTGCTTGATGCTTCACTTCTTCACTAGTGTCTGCAGCAAGTATGTCACTAGTGCTAAGTGCCTTGGAGGCTGCTGCTGCTGCATGAGAAGTCATAAGAATATGCTGAGCTTCGTAAATGTGTCCATTTTATACACTCCATGAAATTCACACTAATTGATCTGCAAGGAAAAGCAGCTCCCTGCTCCATTACCGTGTCTTCCAAGTGCCTTTTAGGAACCAGTAAAATCGATATGTTTCTGTAAATAAAATGTGAACTATATCTGTGTGGTTATAAATTTGGTAAAAAGATGGCAAATTTAAACTAATAACACTTTAATAAAATACGTATCTGTATATCAGTAATTATTTCCCCATGGCCACATTTAACTTGAAAGAAAATAACATACGTATGAAAAGAAATACTTTATCATTTACTATTACGAGAGGGGTTTGCCTCTACCTTTTACTGTTTCCTAAATGCATTTTAGTGTTGTTACTTTAATTATATTTTAGTCATGTTGAAAAAAGACCTATGAACTTGCATAAGCGTGAGCAGGTTCATAGGCAGGCACTCAGTGGCTGCAGCTGCAAGCAAACATGGCTGCGTTTATGCGTGGATCTGTCTGAGCTCTGCTCTGTGCTCCAAGTCCGACGAAAGAGCTGTAGCCTTACTGTCTGTGGCCCACGTTTTCTGCAGAAGCTGAGTCCTTGTAGACTGGAGGCTTGCCCCATTTTTCCAAGCCCAAAGTTAGTCATGGTTCAATGGATCACCTTTCAATGTAATGCTGACTATCAACAAGCTCCCCTGTGGCATTCAGGTAGTCTATGGGGATTATGTTGCTTGGATCTACCAGTCCCCGGAGCAGACCATTAGCTATGGTGACCAGTTCATTGACTCTGGCTGTTCCAGCTCTTCTGGCCGCATTTATTGAATGCTGCTTTTGACCCTTTCTTGATTTTGCAAGAGATGTTACCAGCTCATCTCTAGTGTGTCCAGCCAAGAGATTAATGTCTTGCAATGATGAAGCAACCAATTATAACACAACTGTTCCTTTGCAATGTTTGTTACCCATCGTGAAGTACTGTTGGCTCTCAGAAATGAAAAATGCTGTCAGGCACTTTTATTTCAGTTCCTTTTATCTATTTTTTCACTCTGCAAGTCCCTGGTGCCTATTGCGGTTTAACATTCAATTTGCATCCATTTGTAGCTGAAGAAAAAATTATCTCTGTATTTTCAGTATATGATAAGCCTGCCAGGTGCCTTTGACCATGGCACTAATCAGTTTATGGGAAGTTTCAGCTAAGGCTGGCCTCTCGTAGATAAAGTTACACAGTTTTTATATAAATGGATGAAGGCCAAATTTAGGCAGGTGGCATTTTGGTTTTGCTCACACCCACTAATATACAAGCCACCAAGCTACAATGTTGACTCGATTTTGGTAAGACATTGACTCCCAACTGCCCCTTGAACTGTTTACAGATAGTTTAATTCTGTGCTTTCTCTTACAGTGCCTCAGCAGTGTAAAACCCCAAGCTCTCTGTTAAGACTTACAACCCATCAACACTGAACAGTTTTACACATCAATGATTTTAAGGTACTACGGTTAGCTACATCACAGACAAATAGCTTGCTGGCTTCTTTTCTCTCCTGTGGCATTTACTTTCCAACACATAGTATTTAGACATGTTTATTCGGTTGTGGGTCTGACAGTTTTAGAACTGGCATCTCAGTATCTCTCACATTTTGAAAACTACCAGTTGTTATGTTTTCATTACTTTTCCCAAAGGTGAAAGCAGGTTATTTCTGTATTCACAATACTCAATTCATACTATCAAGTTGTTGAATTCTTCAGTGAAATAAATGAACCCAAATGGTAGTCCCTTGAAATGATGCTTTCCAAAAAGGTTAAGAAAACCTAACTCAATTTGTGATCTGGTTTCATAAGGTAACCAAACAGAGCCCTGGCAATAATTTTGGCAGCGGAAATGGCATCAGCTAACTCCCCAGTAATTTTTCCCCTGAAAGTATTGTAGAAATATAGGATAAAATAGGTTGTAAGGTTATTTGATTTTAGAGGTTATATGGCTCAATATTAGGTGTTCTCTTTTTTATGCTATCTTAGAAGAAAAGAAAAAGGAGCAGGAGAAGTTTCATAAAGGCATAAATTATGAATCTGAGGTAGGACTATAGTTCCTCTGGTATTTAGTCCTTTGAAAATTGACCTGCCTCCTGAATAACAGGAACTACCATTTCAGAAATGCACCTTTTAACAGAAAGAGCAGGCAGATACACTTGAACCTGGTAACATTCAGTTTCTCTGAAAATGCTAGAAATAGAATGTCTTTCTAGGTATTTTGACTAATTGCCTATATTGCAGAGAAACTACAGGGCAATTTTGTTTTATCTTATCACCCTGCAATAACTATAAATTATCTGCAAGTTTTACCTTCTACTTACATGCCATTTTTGGCACCATGACACCATGGACAGCCTTTATATTTATGCCTAACATAAATTAGTGAATGTTTCACTTGCTTTTAAACTAATATTCCTACCATGCACTGCAGAAACCTTTCCATTACTCCTGTGAAGAATTCCTCAGTATGTGCATCCTACACTCTGTTTGTAAACACTTGCAAAACAATGAAGTATAGTTCCTGTTTTGGTATCTCTTTCATATGATGCACGCAGGCTTGGCATATGCTATGTATATGGTTTTCTACAGTCCTCTGTGGGAGTTGTTTTCAGCCTTGCTGCCCCTTCATTTGTAGTCATCTTGTGTCCTGTTTATTGTGGTCTTCCAAAGTCTTGTGAGGCTCTGAGCAGGTCAGGTGGGCTCAGAATTTCCTCAGCAAGCACATGAGGTTGTAGTTCAGAAATCAAGGCCAGTGCCAGGGGGTGGTGACCTGGTGATGGAGCTCTATCTCGCAGGTAGATATGGCAGACGTGATAATCATGATGCCCGGTGAGTTAGAGCACTAATCACTTCCATTAGCAGCAGTCTGCCTTCCTTTTCTTGCCAAATTCTAATGGCTTCCTAAGTGATTATTTCTGAATCTTCCAATAGTTTCTTTGTGGTGGACTCTTCTGGTCAAATGAGAACTCCGCAGTAAAGGTATCTACAACCGTGTCAGTCATTTAGACCATGTAATCAATTACAGAAAATAGGTACTTCTAGGGAGTACTTCAACTTACCCTAAAGTGGATTTCTAAAATAGATTAATTATGTTCCAGAAGATCATACTTCTCTCCAATGGCTATAGAGGAGTCTGTACAAATCATTCAGGGAAACGGCAACACTCTAGGTATCTAAAGCCAAATGCAGATAATTACTAGCCTTTACATCTTCTGAGATTTATGTGAAGGACTCAACAAAATCTACTGCTTAGCCTTATATTGGTAATGAGTTCTTCCATGTTTTCACTTCTCTCAAGTCTTGTATGTCTCAATTTTTTGGTATAGAATGGAGAAACCAAAGGTTTTGAATTATAAGTTCCTTCCCTGCCTGCTTTAGCTGTAAACAGTTAAACATATAAGTGTTAGGGCCAGATACATACAGAAATAAAATTATTTTCTGCCTGCCTCAGTTTTGATGACACCTGTGGCTTGAAGGTGCAGCATAGAGCACTATTTAATTATCTCCAGCTGTACTTCACACTTCAGAGAGTACATTTGCTGTACCCCTACTATGCCTGGTGTTCAGTGATCAACTGGTGCCTAAGACATCTGCAGCAAATATATTGGTTTTGATGTGGTCCAACTAACTGGGCATGACAACAATAAGAACTATACTCTCTCTGGGGGGGGAAAATGTCTCTGGCCCCTTTTGCCTATCTCTACTATTGCCAGTCTGGTCTTAAGTCTATACAGAAGGGGTCACCCTGAGTTTGGAATGAATTCATTGTAAGTGAACTTGTTGGGGGATCTCTGAAGGTGCTGAGACCCTTCCCTGTGGAGTGGACCAAAGGACTTCCTTCCCAGAGAAAAGGAGTGTAAAAAGGGTTGCCCTTTCCTTTTTCTGCTGCACCAGCAGCAGAACAGCAATATGCTAACTATCTAGAGCACAAGCAGTCCAACTAACTTCTTACTGTGCTGGAAACATGACAAGAAATGGGGAAGAGTGCTCTAGAATACAAAATGAGACAGATGGTCTGTTAAAAAAATTAGCAGCAGCAAATCTATCTAAGAGACAGTTGGGGTCTGCAAAAAAACCCTGAAAGAACAAGAGGAAGCTAAATTAGTGCTGCTGTTCCAATTTTATGCATGCACAGTTGGGTGGGCCTTCAAAATACAGGGCCAGAGTCTTCCCTGCGTTTATTTAGGTAGAGATGCCACTAGTGAATTTAGCAATCAATCAGCAGTCAATGCAAGCCAGTCCGAATGTAATGTTTGTATTGAATTTTCTGTGGGAGGCAGAGGTAAGATAAGGTTGAGGGTTCTCTCTCTCTCTCACTTGTCTCTAATTTAACTGTTGGAAGACTCTCAAAATGATGCATCTGTGAATGAGATAGATGTGATGCTTAGAAGCAGAAAGATATTAAAGCTAAAGTATTGCATTGTGCAAGCAACTGATTAGGATTACCATACAAATGCTGTATTTCTCTTTGGCTCTAAATGCTGAGATGGGGAGCATTTCCTCACTTCCGCAGAACTACCAAGGCCCAATTTTGACTCCAAATGCTTTAATTCCTGTAGTTATAAGCACGTTAACAGAAGTAGCAGTCTCTCACAGGGGAAAAAAAATGTTTAATTCTGTGGCAATGGTATTTTCTTCATTGTAATGAAGTAAATCATGACAGTTCTACTGGACATAAAGTATGACACAAGCGGCAAGGCTATCATCAAGGTTTGCAAAGAGTCCAACTTCTAAATCAGCAGCAAATGGTTAGAATAGGAGCTGTGTGGCTCAGACCAGAAAAGGCGGCACTGGCTGCTAGGACAGCATGGACATTGAGGTGCTGGAGCCAGTCCAGAGAAGGGCAATGAGGCTGGTGAGAGGTCTGGAGAATAAGTCTTATGAGAAGAGGCTGAGGGAGCTGGGGTTGTTCAGCCTAGAGAAAAGGAGGCTGAGGGGAGACCTTATCGCTCTCTACAACTACCTGAAAGGAGGTTGTAGAGATGCGGGCGTTGGTCTCTTCTCCCAAGTCACAGGCAATAGGACAAGAGGAAACGGCCTCAAGTTGCACCAACAGAGGTCCAGATTGGATATTGGGAAAAATTTTTACACTGAAAGGGTTATTAGGCATTGGAATCAGCTGCCTAGGGAAGTTGTTGAGGCACCATCCCTGGAGGTATTTAAAAGACGGGTTGCAATAGAGCTTAATAACATGGTTTAGTGATGTTTTTTTATCAGAGTTAGGTTGATGGTTGGATGAGATGATCTTAAAGGTCCCTTCCAACCTAGACAATTCTATGATTCTATGATTCTATGAATAGAAAAGGTTTGGGATGTTAGTTATTGGTGGATGGAGAAGAAACTGGGGAAACCTTGTGGAAGGTCACTGAGCTGTCAGGTCTGTAAGGGGAGCTTCTAAATGACAGAATCAAGCCCTTTTGTTCAAGCTCGGGGTACAATTGAAATAGTAGAGCCTGTGCACAAACCATAGACACCACAGTAACCTGCTATAATGATGACTGAGGCAGTCGGCAAAAGTCAGCATCTCCAGGCATTTGATCTGCCTAGGCAAGCTGCAGAGGACTGCTTTCTTATTATCTTAGCAAGAATTCCCCATTTGGATCTAGTGGCATGTGCTACTACTTCTGTGCATAGCATCTTGGGTTTGGGGCCTTAATTTTTATCAGTAGAAATTTCGGTCGAAATCTACCCAATCTCACAAAGACATCTTGTTTCTAGAGGAATGCAAGCAGGTGGGAAGTGCCTGCGATTCACTTTGAACTTCACCAATTAAAAAGAATTTACTGTTTCAAATTACAATACTGACCACCAAATCAATTCACAGTGAATATGTACTTCCAGCTCATTAATGAGGCAAAGCACCAGAATCTAACCACCTGAAACCTGACATGGAAAACTGCTCCTTAGAAAGTTCCTTGTCTTTCTGGGGATTTTAATATTCACATATATTCCTGGCATCAGCACGCTTGCCAAAGAAACTGCATTTTCTTGGACAAGTATCGCTTTATAGTCTTCAATACAAATACTGGGGTCAGGTCATTCTATGCCTGTTCTTTATTATTTACTCTGCCGTACCATGCACTGATGAAGCCAGAAGCAATAACTCTTTGAAATTATTAAGCAGCATTTTCTCTGGAAATGCTGACTTAGATTTACATAGGTAGGGCAGGGAACCAACAAAAATGCCACAGAATGCAATGAGCAGAGGGGCTCTGTGAAAAAGGGAATGGATAAAGCTAGAAGACAGATACAAAATACTGTTTTTCTCTTTTCCTGTCCTTTAGGAATGGCAGGGAAAGGAAGTAGCACAAGAGGAAAAGGGAACCAAGTATTCTGTCCTCTGTCAAGAGCTGCCCCTAAGAGACAGAGAGGCAAGGCTGGAGTTTCTGCCTATTAACCATGTTTTGATCACCTCTGCAACTTGCACTGGATCTCTGAAAGACTTTCCAGGTGAGTGAAAGTCAAATCAGATTGGTTCTAGGAGATAAGGTCCTATAGATGTGGTCTGACAGTAGGACTGCATGTCTACTCTATTATTGTCCATGTAAAAGAGAAACCAAACTTCACCAGCACTAGAACAAGGAGATATATGTATGCACAGCTTCATTCTTGTTTGCCTCCCCCTGAAAAGCTTGTTCCAGAACATGTTTCATCTTGCCATGTAAACATCGCTGTCTTTATATCTCCTTAGATTAAATTTTGATTTAGAACAATTTTAATAGAATCAAGCTACCTAAAACTTTCACCTGATTTTTCTTACAAGTTTTTAACCTCTCCAGTTTCATTATAATAAGACTAAATGTGTATTTCTAAATGTGAAGTTTCTAAAGCACTAGAGTAGACTAAAACACCTCTTGAGACAGAAAATAGCCGTCTGAAAATGCTGATCCACGTTTCTCACCAAGAAAGAACAGTATACCAACTCTGTGCTTTCCTAATCCTGAAAGCTTCCCAGCATCAATTCACTCCAGCACCAGTTCACAGCACAGGGCTGATTTGATTTTCACTGATTGCCAGCAGCCTCGAGGGGCCAGCTGCTCTAGCAACTGGAGACCAGCCAGGAGTAAAGTGGCCCTGGCCACCGTCCCCTGTGCTGATGGAAGGGGAAGGAGGTGTACAAACTACTGCAGCAACTGCTTGAAGATTCGTCAAATGGGGCAGAAATCCAGAAGCTGCCAGCTACTCTAGTTTTTTGGTCATTTTTGACCCAGCAAACTGGTGCAAAACTGTCCTGGTTTGGTGGATCTAGCTCCATGAGTGCATGCTTCCTTACAATTTTTTTCTCTTATCTTACTATATCGCAAGGAAAAAGTGTTTGGCTGTACAAAAAAAAAAAAATAAATTGTATGCTTGCTTATTTTCTAAAATCAAATGAGCTACATTAGCACATTTAATTTAAAATTTGTGTATCATGGAACTGTAGATGGTCGACATAGGAGACAGGAAGCAAAAAAAAGTTGTTTTACATCCTTACTTGAAGTAAGATTTATACAGATTTTAACAGCTCAGATAATCTGTAGAGATGTTAGAGAAGGCAGGATATTGTAAACAGCGTACATTCAGTGGTAATAACCTGGAAGAGTGCAGAACTAGCTGTAGCACTTATCAAAGCACAGCGGACCCCAGTCGCAGAAACCCCTCCAGCTCACAGTTGTCTAAGCCAGGAAATGAGGATGGTACAGGACAGCATCCCAAAGGCTTGCTGGTTCTCAGAAAGGCAGCATGGTGTATCTGAAACCAAAGTACAGGCTCAACACAGGCCAATGTTATTCAAAGTTTATTTATCATAGATCTAGCAAATTATGTAGAATCCACAGGTATGCTTTCTATATATATACTTACCTGCAGATCTATCTTTTCTTATACCAAGGAATAAAGCCATTATAAGGGTAGTTGTAGTATTTCCTTAACAATATGTGAGATTATTTTAAAGGTCAAAGTATTTTTCCTTTTGAATGCCACACTTTGGAGTAAAAATTCAAAGCCTCTTTTCTAATACTACAAACACACATGCTCAATTATTTTTTACTATGAACTACCAGTTATTAGTAAAAGTGGCATTTTTAAATTAAAAGATGTTACAAAGTAGATATAGGTCAGTATGACAATTAACAGCAGTCTTACACCTAAACAAATTTAAACAGGCAGTTCTGTTTATGTAAGTAGAATCTTAATAAATCACCTCATAAAATACACTATTGTAGCTAAAGGGGATGAAAAATTTTCAAAACCTGTTGGTCAGAATTTCAGCTTTTTGCAATAAACTTTCCATAGGCCTAGGATAAATGGAAAGTAAGACCCCAGAAGATGCCAGAGCCCAGCATCTAAGGCACTAATCTGAGATGTGGAAGATTTAAGGAATCTGCAACTGAACCTCATTAATAACCCTAAACTCATTGCTTCCGCAGCCAGGCAATCCACCAGTGGTACTCCAAACAAAAGCAACAGTGGAGATGTATGTGGAGCATTCATTCCCCAGAGTTGTTTTTTTCTTGCATTTTTTTTGTGCGTATTGACAGAATCAACTGCCACCCCTGCTCAGGAAAAACACTGTTAGGTTACAGTCTAGATTTTTTTTTGTTTTCTTTCAAAAAACTACTTTTTTTTGCCATCTTTTTTACAAACTTGGGTATTAAACATGCTGCTAGAGCTATGGCAAAAAGGCAAATATGCAAATGAAAGTGTAGTTTTTAAATTGCTTCTTTTGTAGTTCTAGCTATACTGTAGCAAACCATTTTTTTATTTCAAATTCTCATCTTTAGTAGAAATACAATAGTTAACAGTACAGAACTGTTATACAATATCAATAGTACTCTAATGTAGTCAGTTAGCTACCTTCCAACCATCCACACATTTCTAGGTAAACTCCCCTGGAATAAAATTTTAACTCTAATGGTTATACTCGAAGGGATTTTCCTATAACTGAATTTATTTTTGTGATAGTTATTTGAATTAACTAAAAAATCCATGCCTCTATAAATAATGGAAGTATTTTCTGTCAATAAATAGTCTGAATACAATATTTTCTTCCTTTTCAGACAGATTATTTTACATAAATAATTTCCGAAGTAATCACTGAAAATTTTAGGTACTATTTTGTTCATTATGCAGACTTTGATAAATACTATAAGCATTCTAAAAACTTGTTAAAAATAAGGTAACAGAATGACAGTTTTCGCACATTTTTTTTTAAATTTGAACGTTAAAAGATGTTCTTTATTAGCCACTAGTGATACCGATCTATGCAGATTCAGGAGTTGGTCCTTTACAGATACGTTCGAGTGTATTCCTGTAGGTTCAAAGATATTGTTAACAATTTCTTAAGTGGAAAATATCTCAGTATAAATATGTGGCTTCTATCCCTCATCTAGGCACACACGCAATGAAGGCAACTATAGAAAATGGTCTTTCTAGTTACATAAACACATTTGGTTGTAAAATCTAAGGCTTTGTCCATCTAGACAGATGAAATTGTGAACACCTCTGGGATCCTAACATTTCTAAATAATTTGTTGTCCAGGGGAAACCTGTACTTTCAAGTAACGCTCCACATCAGCCTACGTGTACTTCAAAGGTTTCTGTCTACCTTTTGAAGTTCACTATACGTATCCAAAGCTTTTCTAAGTGGAGACTGGCAGCTGCAAAAATAGACTGCAAATCTGGTTTCAGCCAGACTGTAAGTAGATTTAAAGGCATGTTTTAAAAAGTCCTGAGAGCCTGTCTTGATTACTGTGCCAAGAATTTCTACCTTGACATTTTCACTCAGTAACTCCTTTCCCTAGTGGCCCATCAGAAACCTCTCTGCTCCTCATCACCTTCCCCTTAATGCTTCTTAAGAAAAAACAGCTCTGGATATGAAGTCCCTGATGTGTACTGCCTCCAATAAAAGGCTGGAGCAAATGGTCAAGGCTTTATCTGCAGATAAAAATACAAGTATTCTTTCCACATGCTGCCATATTGATAGCAAAAGGAGCAAGATAAATGCACTGTGCTTTATTCTTTAATTTTGTTATAGAAAACAACTGGTGTAGACTGCATTCTTCCATTCTTACCCAAAATGACCAGAAACTTCCTCTGTTATTCCTGTGCTCCATACTTGAGTCTTCAGTCCATATCATCCTGAAGGTATAAAACAACATCAAAAACTGGTAAACCTAAGTCACCTCTTTCTGTATCAGTTGGTATGAAAATGCTTTAAAAGACAGCAGTCGTAGTTACCTTATGACATAGGTGTAAATAATATGGGTACCTCATAGAGACATGCAACCTCTTCAAGGTTAAAGTTGTCTCTTCAAGCTCAACAAGCACACCCAGTGTGAGAGCAAGGAATAGGACGTTTCAGGTCAGGTACCCAAATGAGCAAATCCACAATATTTTTTCATCCATGGCATCTGGTATTCACAAAAAACACAGTTATTTGTTGCAGCTGGAGGTTTCTCATTTGAACATCTAAGTTCCTGGTCTTTTGAATCCAAACCTAATACAGTGACTGTCAGCCTTGTCTACAACATGAAAGAAACCCTTTTGAGAGGCAGTTTTCCTGTGTGGAAGGAGACAGATTTTTGCAAAGCACCTAACAATGAACATCAACAGGAAAAACACATAATGACTTTTGTCTTGCTTATTAAGACTGAAAGAAGAAAAGAACTTCTGGGTCCCTCTTACTGGGAATTGGGTTTAATGCCATATTTAAGAGTTTGTTATGGTTCTCGATTTGATTGTGATGTTTGGCGATGCTAGATTCAGCATATTCCTAATGTATAATTATCTTGAGCTATCACCCTTAATAGGCCTTTGAAGGAATGATGTCAGATACCTTTGTAATATATGGGGCCCACTTACATTGAGTTTGTCAAAATTTAAAATAGATATGTGTCAGTGCTGGCAGGAGACTGGCCTTCTTCCTGGAAGAATTTTTTGTTGGTTTTTTTTTTTCTTTTATGTAGCAAAAGAGAAGAGAAACTGAGCATGAGAGGAGCAGTTAAGATACTCTGGGTAAACCTGTAGTACTTTGAAAACACACTTGGTGGTTGATGAGATGTTGAAGTGCTGCTTTTTCAAAGACGAGCGTAAGAAATTATTACTTTTGATACCCCTGCCAGTGGATTAAACTATGGCTCCTCATTCTTGCCTGATCGGTGTTTCAGAGGAACTGCTCTAGGTCATTTCTTTGCCCTCACTGATTCTCTTTTCCAGAATAAGAATTAACTAGTGTTCTACAGTGGTACAGGATTTATCCTGAATTAAATCACTTCCAAAGTAGGTGTGTTATATTCACAGGAGTTTCATTTTACTTTTTAAGATTTACTATGAGGTTGTAACATAAATATGGAGAAAACAAGTATTTTCTTGTCTATATTTTATGTTTACCATTACAGCATCCACATAGTGTTTAGTACTGTATTTTTTCATAGAAAAAAAGAATCTATCTTAATATTTAGGCAGTACAGAATGACTTATCAGTATTAATATTTGCATATTGTTTTATTAGTTGTGTCATGATGCCAAAGAACTGTTACTGAAAATTAATTATTGATGAAGAAATTAATTACAGTAAGAATTCACTGGAGGAACAGTAACATCTGGCTTCATTCTTTGTGATTCCCATTCTGATAAGGCTGTTAATAAAATTAATCAGAAATAAAAAACAAGCATCGTAATGTGTTCTGAGAGGTGGAACTGCTATACTATAACTGCCTTGTCTAGGCTTAGCTTGTGTAGCCCTTGTCTAGCACTGCTTCCCAGTGTATCCAGTGCATTAAAAATCTAACAGCTGACAGTCCTGGGGAGGTAGTGTCGCTTTTTCCTTTAAAAAAGAATATATGACACCTGCTCACACTGTGGCTGCTAAGCCATACAGCTTCTCCCAGAAAGGGATCAAGCCAATTCGAAATCTCTTAGCCCTTCTTGTCCCCTGCTGCCACCTGGGGCTTGCCTTATCTCCTCGGTGGGCTGCCAGAGAGAAATGTCTAATCTCCATCATTCTCTTGGTTCTGTTGTTGTCCTTGTTTTTTTCACACTTTCCCTTTACTCCCTAATCTATATATGGTGAACAGTCCTGTCCCCTAAACCCTCTTTTGGCTAGAGTAGGTACAGTGACGTTTTTCAGTTGTCAGATGAGGGGACAGAACTGTCAGCCAGGTCTTCCTCTCTTTCAGACGGGGGATTTTCATGCCCATATCTGAAAAAGTGTATGTATATACTTATATATGTACCTATGCACACATTGTCTCCTATATAATTCAGGAGACAGTTTCTCTCTCAGCTCAACATTACCATCTCTGGGAGGTCAGTGTTGAGCTCAGCAGGCAGCAAGAGAGAGCGGGCAGAGTGGGAGCAGCAGGTTATGGAAAATAACACTAACCACGCTTGGGGAACGGGCTGTAATTAGGACAGATAATTTTACCAAGCTCAAGTGAGTTGTGTTTAGCAGAGCTTCAGTGTCATTGTCCTGCAGAATGGGGAAATTTATGACGAGTTGGGATGTGAGCCTATACGCCCACACACAGGCACGTACGGTAGGCATATCATAGGCAACACGCTTTGCCGTGGTTGTTTCCCAGGTCAGCTCCAGAACTCGTACAGTTGTGACACCGCAGCTCTGCAGCTACACACACGCACCAGGGCATATCCTTTATCTTCGACTAGCTTCAGTCAGGGCTGCAAACATGACTAGCCTTAAGCACGTTTTGGAGCCTAGCTCTCTTTCTAGCATGCAATTTATACACAGGCCTTTATTAAAAATGATACATTAAAGTTAAGGAAGCACTAAACTGTTTAGTTGAATAACACTCCTAAAATAATTTCCTGAGTTAAGGGAAGGAGATTAAGAATGGAGTACACCCTTGCACAGAAAATACGTGCCAATAACTTAAGCAGTGATTCCCCACAGAGGCAGTGAAGGTAGTCTGACAATTTCCAACATCTAAGATACATGTTACCGGTACAGCCTGTGGTTAAGAGACTCTTTGGGGAGCAGATTCAAGATCTGTGGTCTATATATTCTCAGGAGAATGTCTCATCGAAATTTTGCAGAGATTTTAAATATGCTTTTCTAGGCTATGTGTGCAGTAGGGTCTGCAGGCCTGCTGGAAAATTTTGCTTATTCAGCATCTGGAGGTGTCAGCTTCAAAATGATGTTTTAGCCCAGGGGCTTAGCAATTAGACCTTGATCCATTAAGATACTCTATTTAAGAGCTCTCCTCACCCCTCCTTTCCCCCTCCCCAATGCAGCAGTAAGGAAAGTAACAGGGCTTTCTGTAAGTAGTGTGCATTTCACCTTAATAGTATATCAAATGAAATGAGGCCAATTCCCAGCTCCATGGAATTAAATGAATTTCATATTTGCAGAAGTCCTTTATATTGCAATTGATTTTAAGATTTCCCTCTCTTTTTTCTTAAAGTCTTTAATTATTCCTGCCTCTCTTCTGCACTTTGTATTTAAGGCTTCATTATTATTGTTATTACTGTTTGGAAATTGTCCAATCCTGGTAGGTTTTTTTGCATTGCATAGAAAAGTGTGAACTCTGTACCATTTCCACAAGGCATGCGTTATCATAATTCATGAACTTTATCTGTCCTGTAAAAAGGGTGAACTTCTTACATTCATTTCATATTAGGGAAACACCATACACAATCTGATGATTGGGAATAGGCTTTTTTTTTTTTTTTTTTTTGCTATAGGCACTACAGTTTGATGAAAAATCTGGAGGAATATTTCTGACTTAAAAAGACAAATTTTTTTTTTTGACAATTTCTTTTTCTGAAGTTTGGGTCCATTTGTCAAACTGTTCACAGGAGGGGAAGGGGAATGACTGAAAAGTTAAAGTATTCATTTCACTTTTTCTTAAAGGAGTATGCAGGCTTATTATATTCCAAATCCTTTTTCATGCTGAAATTTCCTAAGCTATTTTTAGCTTAGAAATTAGCTTTATTTTAGAAAGAGAAAAATATTCAATACAAACCAATTTTATATTTTTTTATTACAGTTAAATCGTACTGTTTTTCATTAATTTTAGATTCATGAGACAACCAAAGATTTCATTTTTACCAAACTCCATCATTTAGGAACATTTTTAGGCAATGCCATTTTAGATATTTTTAACATATCCCATTGTTAATATATGCCAGAAAGTTTTCATTTGAGTGGTTCCTAGTCAAGCATAATTGGTGAATATGCAAGGCAAATGCATATTAAGCCATCTCAGAAGGAACACACAGACACTGAACAAGGACTTAATGACCAGCTACACAAGGTCTATGGGTATAGCTTTATGAGGATACATAAAAAGCAACCAAAAAAACCCAAAAACCTACAGAGCTAGTATAGCTAGGAGGAATAACCAGATGGTGTGGTTGGTAATGGCCATGGACTGTGTCAATGCTGGTGCCCCAAATCTTCTTATCATCACAGATGTCTTGAAATACTTCCTCGACTCTCTTCGGAAAAACAGGTTGGAAATTATAAAATTGCAGCAAAACCAGAACATTTACCAGACAAATAAATGCATACAAAGATTTTACTTTAATGCTTGTATTTTAGTTAGTACCTAGAACGTACTGAATGGGGGTATAGATTGCCTGTGGTTACTGCCAGTGTACCAATAGATGCTCTGCCTGAAAACAATGATGTTTTCTAAAGTCCTGCAGTCAGAAAGACCACTCAACTTGCTCTGGCTGGAGCATCATCTTTTTGTGTTCCCTCTTCTCTAGGAGAAATAAGTACCTGTAACCCGGGTGCTTTGTACAGCAGGAACAAAACAGTTGCCACTCTGTTGAGCCCTCAGTGGGTCACAGAGAGGCACACACAAAAGCACTTCAGTCTCATTTGCATTTTGTGTCATCAAAATGACTCTAGGGGTGAATAGATTGCAGTATAACTAATCCTAAAAGTTTTTTAAAAAAAAAAGTAGGGCAAGCCCTGCAAAAATAATCATATTAGAACTGAAGTCATGAGCTATTTTTATTTAAGAAGGATCATTTTGACATTCTGAGCTTTTACTCTGCATTTCTTTCATGCTTTCAACTTTTTGCTTATAGCCAAGAGGGTTAAAATCTTATTTTTTCCATTCTGCTGTTATTGTATGCAATCTTTTGGCTCCAGGACCTGGGCTTTAAGAAAAATGTTATGTATCATAAGGCTCATAATGAAATTATGAGAATGACTTTTCAAATTAAGGCTTTGTAAAAGGAAAAATTCTTTTTTTAAGGCTACAAAAAATAGCACACATTCATATGTGTATATGTGCATGTGTACATACAAATCTGAATGACTAATGCCTGCCTATGTCCACTGGGGATTGTGAGTATGCTTGTTTTCTTGAAGTACCCAAAATTCTCTCATTCATAGCCTAAAGACTATATTTAGAACTTTTATTCCTTGGATGCAAAGTTTTTTCAGTCGAATTCATAATTTTTCAGAATTTTATTTTGTCAAAATAAATCAATACTATGTGCATCCGCAAAAAGTTTCTTATAAGTTTTCCTAGTTTGCTTTAGAAGTCTGAAATATAGGTTGAGTAGACATTGTTCTATTATATCAGTTTCGAGACTGTAATCTTTTAATAACCTCTTCAGCTGTTATCTGTTGTGTTCCTAATTCCTTATTTTACTGCCTTGGTAATCCAATTCCTAGTGCAGGCAAGTCTCTACCTTCCTCACTTTTTAAAGTCAATGCAATAATGACTTATTTTTCCTTATCTATTGTGTATAATTCATCATTTCCTCTTAGCTGGATTTTTTTGTCCAAGTTTCTTCTGTGCTCGTTTAGAAAAGCCATTACAGGAGAAATAGCTCAAGCTGTTGCTAACCTGCAACCTTACCAAAATATACTACCAGATCTCAAATACAGAGCAGGGAATATTTACGCTCACCTATTACCTCTTGAAGTGCCACAGGAAGTGGGGATTTAGTGGAAAGCAGCTGATTCTTTTGAGTCAGGTCCAGTTCCTCTTTCTAGGGGCCACTAAGCTGAAAATATACCTTCTGCCTGAATATCAGCCTAAAGTACTAATTGCCCTGTTCATTAAAGATCGCATTGCATCAGAATAGATTTGTTTGGAATTTGCTTCCTGGTTCTAATCCCATTCCCTTTTCCTAATACGGTATACTATATTAGGAAAACACTGTAATACAGTTCTCTTTTCCTAAAAATTCTTTTAGTTCTCACTTAATAGTCAAATCAGCCCTGTTTCAGTGCTGCTCCCTGGCCTGACATAGCTGTGATCCTGCACCCCTCAGCTGTTTTTCTCAGGGTTACATTAAACAACCCTCGCAGATCTTTACAGGTGGCATTTTCTTGCACTCCTCCAGAAACCAACCACAATTAGTCGCTGCAGGTGACAGTGAAAAGCAAGCCCAATAGAAATTGTCCTGGGGCTAAAGTTATTGGCCCCTGGACCTCAACCCAGTGGTCAGCAAATTCAATGGGAATCTCTCCACTGATGGCAAGAGGTAGCATATCAAAACTATAGAGCTATGTGAACTCTAAAGAGCTTAAATCTGTAGAGCATCAATGGTGTCCACACTTCTTGGCTTGATGTAGATAGAGCAGGGGCCAGAAATCATGACGGTGATCTGCTTCAGAAAAGACATGCTGAAATTCCCCAGAAATCTGTGATCTCTTCATCTTACTGCAATTTGAGTTCAGTTTTGTCTAATGTTTGCTAGTATTGTGTTAATCAATGCTAGAGATATGTAGAGTACAGACAAAAAAAAAGTTTTGCAACTTAGTAAACAAGTCATTTCTGTATTTTGGAAATAGCTGATGAAGGCCAGAAAAACATCTGGAAATTCTCTGGCCACGACACTTCTCTACGTGCAAGATGTGTAACATTTTCACACAGTGAGATCAGCTGTGATTTAGGAAAAAAAAAAATCCTGATCAGGTTTTGAGGAATTTTTTACACTACCATGAAATCTTCTGACTACTTTTCATTAATCTTGGTCTTGTTTTAATCATCACAGCTTGTTGTCATAGCTTTCTTTAAAAAAAAAAAAAAAAAAAAAAAAACAACTAAAAATCAAAACCAAAGCCTCCACTTAGAGATATTAAATATTTTGTGTTTAATGGCAGGCATTGCCTCTTAGGCCTTTACTAATTTCTTCACAGATTGTACACAGCTTGCTTCCTGTAATGAAGCCGTTTTCTTTAATACATCTCCCTCAGATTAACTGAAGCAACAGAATCTGACAAATATGAAATAACAACATGTCTATATGAGCTACTTACTTGCATCTATGTAAAAATGCTACCACTGCACTCCAGTTAAAAATTAGATTCCTTTCAAACAATTTATCAGTACCTAACTGGATTTTCAAACCAAAGAACTCGAAGTGTTATTACCTCCTGCATCCGATTAAATTTGGCTATAAATATTGATTAATTCTCTTCCACATTTGGTGAGTCTTGTGATAAATGTCTTTTAACTGTGCTGAAATTCTAGTATTCATCTCTCTTCCTCTAAAATGCCGCATTTATTTTAACACAGGCACACTTCATAATATGAAATCTGAGGCTGAGATCTCTAGTAATTCACTGTATGGGTCCTATTCTCTTATTATTCACAAAATCACAATTCTATGTGTGTATTTTTTTAGCATGTCCCAGGCTTTATTCTCACTATTCCTCTGAAATTACTGGTCAGTGTGGTAGATACTCATGTCAGTGAGATGCTTGGAGGAAAAACTTCTCTCAACTATGAACTAGTTTGTGCCTTACTCTGTTTGGATGCTGGAGAAACCATTTCAGAAGAAAATCTGTTGTATTGTGAAAGGCTACTGCTGTTTGCTGCCTGCAAAAGGGCAGGACTTCCAGTGTCATTAAATATTCCACATAGGGTGTAAGAAAATCGAGCTCTTGGCAACGACGTTTTCCCAATTAGTTGATATGCAAAATGAAAGGGTATTAAAAGGAGACTACAACGACTACTGTGACAAGCTGCCCTCATCCATGATCCAACACCGTTTGGATTGAAATTTAAAGCATTTCACTGGTGTGGCATTAGGAGGTAAGGCATGATTAGAGGGATCTGTTGCTGCTGATACGCAAGCCTATAGGAAGACACAGTTGGGTGTCAGTATCATCTTCCCTTATTGAATATCTCAGGGAATTGAGGTGTGAGGGGCTTAAAGGGAAAACGAATAATAAGATATCTCTGAGAAGGTTTGAAAACAGCTGGAGAATCAAGTATCCAAGTGAGAGAATGCTACAATTAAGTTTACTCATGCGACCTTAATTCACTCACTCTCCATATGTTTCACTGCAGCCTTAAATTGCTCAGTCAGAACATTTTTCCGTAGGGAGTTTTCCCTTTAAATTGTGCTGGATAGATCTCCTCTGAGTAAAGAAGCGATATGCAGTTATGTCTGAAAAATGTTGGACTTCCTTGCTGCATCTATAGAAAGGTATATCATAAGCAGGGCAGACTTCAGTGAGGGAAAGGACAATATCCATCATAAGTGTTTCTGCATGATGTTAGGTACATTACTCAAAGGAGCATTTTTATAAGTGTTCACCAGTTGAGTCCTTCTCATTTTTCAGTTGGTTGGCTTGCAATTTGGACATTTACTTTGCAGAACTGCTGAGCACTCACTGTTACAACTAGAGTTGGTGGGATACATACTTTCAATATCAAGTGAAATCAGTGGGATTCATACCTTAAACATAAATGTACAAAGCTGTGCTGACAGCAGTGTGTAACTGCATTTCTAACTCTAGACCAATTAACCTTCTGAGAGGTCCTGCCTCGTGATGCTGCATGGACATATACAAAAAGGGCTTAATAGTGCTAAGTTCCTTGAAAAGTCAGGTTGTGTGTCTCATACTGGGCACTAAAATTAATAGATAGTCAATTTCCTTCTTAGTCTCAATTGTCTTATCTGAAAAAAATAGACTAATAGGAGCCCTTTATCTCACATGAGCAGAATTAAAGTTTATTAATGGCAGTGAAACATCTTAATACTCACTAGATTTAAAAAAAAAAAAAAGGAAGAAAAAAATGATGACATTCAGAACTGAAGATGAAATTAGTGATGATAGTGACAAGAATCACAGAATCACAGAATCACAGAGGTTGGAAGGGACCTTTTAAGATCATCCAGTCCAACCAATGAAAAAAAAAAAAAAAAAAACCAACACAAAAAACCAAAAACAAAACCACCACACACGCAACCCACACACACACCACCACACCACCCAACACTAATCCATATTCCCAAGCACTATGTCAACTCCTCTCTTGAATACCTCCAGGGATGGTGCCTCAACCACCTCCCTGGGCAGCCCATTCCAATGCCTGACAACCCTTTCAGTAAAGAAATATTTCCTAATATCTAACCTGAACCTCCCCTGGCGCAACTTGAGGCCATTGCCTCTTGTCCTATCATCTGTAACTTGGGAGAAGAGACCGACCCCCGCCTCTCTACAGCCTCCGTTCAGGTACTTGTAGAGAGCGATAAGGTCTCCCCTCAGTCTCCTCTTCCCCAGACTGAACAACCCCAGCTCCCTCAGCCTGTCTTCGTAAGACTTGTGCTCCAGACCCCTCACAAGCTTCGTTGCCCTTCTCTGGACCTGCTCCAGCACCTCAATGTCTTTCCTGTGGTAGGGGGCCCAAAACTGGACGCAGTACTCGAGGTGGGGTCTCACCAGTGCCGAGTACAGGGGGACGATCACCTCTCGGGTCCTACTCACTACACTGTTCTTGATACAGGCCAGGATGCTGTTGGCCTTTTTGGCCACCTGGGCACACTGCTGGCTCATGTTCAGCCTGCTGTCGACCAACACCCCCAGGTCCTTTTCTGCCAGGCAGCTCTCCAGCCATTCTTCCCCAAGCCTGTAGCGCTGCCTTTTCAGTGTTCCTGTTTGACTTCCATTTAGGAGCACACATTGATTGATGCAGGGATCCTGGGGAAAACAAGGTGAATAATGAATTAAAGAAGACAGTAGCATTTGCCGCTAGGAAGCTGTGAGAGTGGGTGCTGAAATAGGTCTGTTAACCTGTTTCTAACTTGAGGCTTTTTGTTCTTTTAAGGTATTTTCCCGCTTCTGGGAAGAAAAAAAAAAAAGAAAAAAACATGGAGAAGATTCTGGACTGTTCCTTCTCCGCAGGTGCCATCAGCATGTACTGCACTGGTACTGTGTGAGTGCAGGCTGCTTCTCCCCCTTCTTCCTAAAGGTGCACATCTGTCTGCTCTGCATGTGCGATTATGAAAATTAAATGGTTTTGTTTTTTCATAGCAGAGGCATCTGAGAAGCACAACTGAAAGCAGTCCTTCCCTCATGAGCAGTTCCTCCACAATTTTTTTTTTGGGTCCTTTCTGAAAAAGTACCCTTTTCTAGGGATTTCTTTCCTGGTGTGCCACTTCTAGCATAGGCATTTCCAGACAGAGGGTAGCTGTTTTATAACTGGCAGCTTAAGTAACTTTTCCACCAATTTTACTATACCTTTTGGTAGGTGTATTTTTGACAAATGCCACTTCTTTCCATATAGAAGAGTTGGCACATCTTTACAGTAGTGCTTGATTTTTTTGTGATTTCTGCCAACCCAAATTTCACAGTGTATAGGAGCAATACATTCTGCCTTGTAATAGATGGCTGGAATTCAAATAGGTGTTTCAATTTTAACCTCTACCCTCATCAGCATTAAGAAGTAACTGCTTGCCAATATAAACCACACAGTTGCCACAGCTTTTTTCCTACTCAAATGTGGACTAAAGATTCTCAGACAGCATTAAAAGGACAAACGATAGCCTGTTACAGAAACTACTGCATTCTGCAACAGCAGTGTTCCCTTTTGAGTGACTAGTTTCTAAAGCTGGAGCAATACTTAAGTCACTGCAAGATTTATGTATAAGATAGTTTTCATAAACATGCTGGTATTTGCTTGTATGATCTGTTTAGCTTTGCCATAGTCAGCTTCATTGACTTGCTTTCGGCCACTGTTACATCTTACTGATGTTGTATTCAGCTGAACAAAGATGGAAGTTGAGGAGCATTAAGTGCACCTGGGCTCCACCTCTCTCTTTACCCCAGTTGTGTTATTTCTACCTTCTCTCTCCCTCTTGGATCAGCATTTCTGGTAGGAGACAGTACCTTGTATTGGCACAAAGAAACACCAAATGATTACAACTGCTACACTTGGAAATATATGTTTTATGTGCTCGGCACCTCTCAGACTTGATCCTTCCTTTGTCCATAATCTGTATTGGCTTTTGTTCCCTTCCCCTGTCCTGATGCACAGTCATGAACACACGCACATGCACACACTTCCTAACACCAAATCCTCATTCTGCTTTGCAGGGTGAACTCCTCCTGTGCATATTCTCCTTGCCGGTTCTGCTCTATACTGTAGGTTTCCCACCCATTCACAGCCTCCTCTACCTACAGCAACTTTGCGTCCCTAAGTCACAATCCTGTGCTGTTCTTAGCACCAGCTTCAGTGTGACGTGGGGTTGTACTTGGTGCTCTTCTGACCGTTCTCAGGCAGCTTTCATTGGTTTACTATTGAGAGGTCCGACTGGGTTGCTACTCGGCTGCTTGCTGGCAATGCTTGGCAGCAAGAGCTGATACTGTTACTCTTTTTTACAGAACCAATTATCTCTGTTATAAAATCAATAAAAATATGGGGCTATCGATTAAGAGGCCAGGCAATGGAGACAGGATAAAATATCAGTAGTATATACTAACACATTGCACATGCTCTTGGCTCAGATATTATTCTTAAATGTGTATCTTCTTCTGAATGATGTCTTTGCTTTATCATAGTGGGTATTGACTCGGTTTTTATCCATCCCCCAATAAAGTTGTTGCAAAACTGTAAAATAAGTAAAGAGCAACTCTAATGCAATTACACATTGATTTAACCCTGTTTCCAGCATGGAAATGCTAACTTCTGAAAAGCAGCTTTCAGATGCAATCTATGGGATTTATCTCCAAATGTGCAGGGGATACAATTAGGTGAGTACTGTTCATCGCGTCCATTGTGCCATTTAACTCCCAGTAAGTCCTTTTTCTTCAAGCATAACTCTCTGCATGGCTGTCACAGCACTATATAACAGAGCTGTTAATTCTCTAGCTTGACTTATTTCATATGGGTTTTTTGGCAATCAGATTTAGCTGTACATGCATAAACTCCGAATCACTTGGCATGGTCATCTTACCTGTCACTGTTTCCTCCCTTTTCCAGCCAGCAAGAACTGGAAATGCTGGGGAAAACAGGAACTTTTCACATAGCTCTGCAGCCATCTGTCCACCTGAGTTAGCACTGATGGGCTCCTCAGAGAGCAAACTTCACCTGCCAGAAGATTGAGATGGAAAATACAGAGGTGAAAACAGAGAGGTAATTTCCTCCTCTGCTCCACAAAGTAATGTTCCAGAAATAGCTTGATTTACTGAAATAGAACAATAAAATATTTTGCAGGTTGTAAGCCCTGCAATAGTGAAATATCAGTTGATAAAACCTACTTGTAAACAGACTTTACGTTTAGATAATGCACCACTTTACACTTTAAAAAAAAAAAAAAAAAGAGGAAAAAGAGAAAAAACAACCAAGCAAAATAACAATTACATTGCATAGGCGATTTTAAACTGCAGCACAAAAGATTAATTATCTATTACTCCTATTTCCCAGTTCTCTGAGAACTATGGCAACAGACAATTGAACACATCTTTATGTTTAGCTCAATAAATAGAATTGCTGCCAGTACTTAAGATTTTGATAGGCCCATAACACTTCTAGTCTATTGTACTGACTGACTTTTTCCAGGCAAAAAAATCTCTAAAACTCAGAAGACAAGCAAAAAAACTCACCCTGCAGGCATTCATACATTTCAACATAGTTATTTCCTGTATTTTAAAGAAATAATTTCTCATCATAATTCACTACAACTCCAAGGATTTAGACATTTTTCAAAAACTTAAAGCAAGTGGCTGAATCTGTAAACACAAAGTCACCAAGAACTTGTTACAAATCTTGTCAGATTTACCCATGGAAAATCAGACCTTACGCATTTTGCTGAGAGTTCAAAGCAAAAAAATTGGAGACTAAAAGAGGCTTTGGTTCATTCATTATTGCAATGTTATTCTGGCTCATACTGAGCAGTTGTCAGGGGGTCCAAGTTCTTGTATGCAGAGAGGTCTGGCATTTCAGATACCATAATTCATATTCACATCAGTGGTAGTGGGCATTCACCATAGGTAGTGTTGAACTTTCCATGGTACACTCAAGGTAGACAGAGTTCATAAATGGATTCTTTACCTTGATGACTTGTGCATATTTCCAAATATATGATCCTGGAGCTGAAGAGTACAAGCAGTTTTCCATTTTAACTGAAGAAGGGTGTGCTAGAATAATTGCTAGTTTGGAGATCCCACATGGCACTTCACTTACTGCTTAAGAGCTCTGTTGAGAGAAGCTTATGACATAGGTGGAAGAAGCCTCGTATGCATCTGATTAAATTACAAGGTTTTGGACTAGGACTTTATATAGAAATATGTTTGTACTATAGAAGATGGATTACTTATGGATTCCTTAATAAACTACAGGCAAATAACATATTTTTTATTCATTTGTCAGTTAATTTAGATTAGAGGTTCATTAAGCTGAGTACTCTGTGAGATTTCCAGGGTGCACGGTTAGATGGGGTTACTGGGAGAAAGAGAATACCATCAATAAACACTGAAGGAGGGACTGTCCTTTGTATTTGTAAAGTCTCCTGTCCACATAGCTGAGATCTATCAACCCAGACCCTTTAAGTGCTAGCATAATAAAGACGTGAAGTAATAACAGTAATCTCTAGGACTATGTGAATGTATAGAAAGTCACCTATTCAAAACACACAGGTGGGCTGTGTGAGCCAGCTGCTGTGAGATATGTTTGGCTGCCACGTGTCCATTCAAAGCAGCTACCCTGGAGGTAACGATGAGAATATGGAATGGAATATTCCCTCACTTTATCACCTACTGTGACTGTGTCACCTACTGTGGCCAAGGAAAGATGAAGGACCTGGCGTGTATTTTTTCCTCCACACTCAGTATACACAAAATCTAGCTGAGTTAGTCATAGTCTCATGAGTCTCTCTTTCACTGACCTGACCTTTCAAACTCCTGCATGCATGAGATCAATCACTTTGATTTTGGAACACACTTCTCCACCCATCCATCCTCCCTGGAGAGACAGTATAGAATAATTGGAGAGGATTAGTCCAAACAAGCCAAACAGATGTTGGAGAAAGATTTCCCCCCACTCAGTCATCTTCTGACTGAAACTTACCTTGTCCTTATCACAGATGGCCCTTTCCGTTTGTCAAGCATGTTAATTTACTATTTAAATATGTACCATTTAGCTAGTACTGGAGACTTTTCCCCAACCTTTGAGTGAGAGGCTTGGAAAAAGGCTCAATCAATCTTGGTGCATGCAGAAGAAATTTGAAATCATGACAAACAAAGTATAACTAGACTATAGTTTTACCAATAGACTACATTTCAGTTGCAGGCTTCAGTGATGGTGTTGATATGATAGTGCTGGTATCCTTGAAGGTAAATTTGTATTTCAGGTTTGTCCATTTTTATGTAGGTTGTGTTCTCATTGTGTATGGACTTTGTAATAATAATTAAAAGGCATATTTGTCAGACACTGCTAGTAACAGTAGGTGCATCATGGGCAGCTTACCCCAGTAAGAAATCTTGGCCCTGTTGGTTTTCATGCGTATGAACTTCTTCAAAGTACAATGAACTTCAGTGGATCCAGTCTCTCACCTTTTACGTGGAAGACAGGCGAGGCAAGAGAGAGGGAGGCAGATAAGAAAAACACTAAGGAAAAATATCTGTCGTATCTGTTTATCCCTTACCTTCAAAGGGTCAGTAAATAATAAAACAGGAATACAGACCACATCAGACCAACGAAGAGAACTGAAAGAAGACTTTCTGGGGAAGGGACAGAAAAATCCCTCGGAGGGAAGCTGCAGATCTCCAGGTTTAAAGTGTGCATAAAACAGCAGTTCTGCAGGGAAAATGTCCAGCTTCCTGGACCTGCTTGGAAAAAGCAGCAGTCCGGAGGGAGGCAGCATCCGAGAGCCATGTTTCTGTGCTGAGCGGGAGCAAAGCAGCACAGCAGCAGGGTGCCAGCCCACAGGCACCCAAAGGTGATGGATAGGCCCATTAGATTTTAGCTTTGCTACTGAGAAGTCAGAGTGCTGTGTTGTTTTGTGATGTGACGCTGGTCCACTAGGATCTGTGCTGTGTCAGTGAGCTAATTTGATATTCACTATCTAACATTTGCCTCATATTGCTTAACAGTCAGTGCTTTCTGGTATCAAAAACCCTCTATCAGTTTAAAAAGTTGGTCTTGAGATTAAAATCATAAATTCCCCTCACTCCTATGTCCAGAAAATTTTCTGCTGCCAAAAAATCCATGAATAATTGTATTTAGGCGGTTACATAGCACCGTTGTGAGCAGAAAAGGTCATTTGCAACGAAAAAACTCATTTCCTCTATAAAGCTAGTTTTACTACCAAAAATTGAACAATGGCCATCTAGTCTTTGCTGAGGGTAGAAATGCACTTTAAAAAATAGCATTAATTTTAAAAAACTTACTTTCATATGTCATGGAATTACATGGGATTCTGCCATCTTTACCACCATTAATATATATATAAATTAATTAAACCTTCATTCTGAGGTATATAAAAAGATAAATAGTTGAAACAGAGCAAGTCACTAGCTGATTACTTTCGCATTTAGTTAGGTATCCTGCTGCAAAATTTAGATCTCCATTGGAAATACAGCAAAGCTTGGGGATTTTCAGAGCTAAGAATTTGGTTTTCACTCCTGTAAAGTTTATAAAAAAAAATTTAAAGGATGTCTCATTAGGGTTTTTGTGTAGATCAAATCTGAGTCAAACTTGCTACACTATTAAAATGCAAATACAAAATTTGGAAGAGTTATAAACAACTGCTTCATTTTGGATGACTCAGAAACATATTCCCCAAAATGATCTTCCCAGTTGAGAGGACCATGAGCAATTTCATAGAATCATAGAATTGTCCAGTTTGGAAGGGATCTTTAAGATCATCTAGTCCAACCACCAACCTAACTCTGATAAAAAAAAACATCACTGAACCATGTCACTAACCACCATGTCAACCCGTCTTTTGAATACCTCCGGGGATGGTTCCTCAACCACTTCCCTGGGCAGCCCATTCCAATGCTTGATAACCCTTTCAGTGTAAAAATTTTTCCTAATATCCAATCTCAACCTCCCCTGGCACAACTTAAGGCCATTTCCTCTTGTCCTATCACCTGTGATTTGGGAGAAGAGACCAACGCCTGCATCTCTACAACCTCCTTTCAGGTAGTTGTAGAGAGCCATAAGGTCTCCCCTCAGACCAAAGGTAAGTGCATAGGACAATGCAATCCACTCTTATTTCATATTTCAACACACAAAACAACTGTGTTACAGCAATAATAAAAATCTGGCCAGAGAGGCCAACTTTTCTTCCTTCATGACCTAATCTACAGTAGATGCTGTGTTTTGGTAGTACTCATGGCCTTCCATGGAGAAATAGTAGTCAGAGAATCACTTCATAATAATTAGTTTCTGGGTACAAGCATATAATATTGCATGATGCCATGTGAAGGTGCTGGAGATCCTGGAGCAGTGTGGTACTCCCAGCAAGGGTAGCTAGACCAGGAGAAGTCCTGAGCTCCTTTCTGCCCCTGAGATAACTAATTCAGAGTTAATTCAGGTTCCATCACACTGCACTAAATCCTGCCATGTAGATGTAAGTATTACTTCTTAACTGTCCCCGTGTCTTCCAAAAACTACAGATAGCAGGTCTGCAAATACCAAAGGTAAAATCAGAACTCATGCAAGTCCCTCATTAAATACTTTGCACATACATTTTGTGTGCTATGTGCCCCAGACTTGCTGAAATGTCAATGCACGAACTACAAAATCAAGACACTTAGATAATCTAAATGTTTAATTTACTCTCTTTTTTTTTCATTTCCAAGTTATTTGACACTTGTTCATGATCTACTGTTCTCTTACTATAAATTAGTGATATATTTAAAGCTAGGTTAAGTCATTTATGTAAGTAACCTTTGCTTCCAGATGCTACAGAGTCAGATAAAGACCTGAAGACCAGTGAATATAAAAACTTAGACGGTATCTACACTATTACATACTTTACCTAGCTTGAAACCAGCATGTTGGAACATGCTCATTGTGTTTTGCTTTTCAATAGAATTCACGTCCATGATTGGATGTGCTTAATAGATCAATAAAAAATCAAATTGATACAACTGAAGGTTAGTGAACTGGAATTTGGGGGACATAAATGAGGTATATGGGGAGGGATTGTAGGAAATATATGAAAAATTTGCTTAAGTTTAGCCTCAGAAATGGATAGTGATGTAGCTTCGTTGACAGCGTGTATGTTCAGCAGCAGCATGGAGTTCAATGCATGTTACATAAATCCAGCATGGAGTCCAAATACTCCGATGGGTTAGACTACACCAAACTACATGTTTTTAAATGCTGCTGGCACCCAAGATCAAAGTTTAATGGTGCCAGTCTGAGGAGGAAGAAGCTGTCCGCCTTTGGGATTGGCACCAGCCAGGCCACTGCTTCAAGCATGCAGTTCCTCAGACAATACCTGGACATCTACTGCAGGCCAAGGAGTGGTGCAAAAGAGATTTCCAGAGAGCACTATTTGTATTTGTATTTCATTAATGATCTTTGATTCCTGTCCAGTTCCTGAAGAGATAGTGCATTTTTTTTTCCCTGTATACTGGTTGTGGCTTTTTACCCTTTGCCAAAGGTGATGTTGCTACTCTTTGAACAGCAGTTTCTGACACCCGTAAGACTCATGGGCACTGCTGATCCTCTCTGAGGCAGGTGAGCAAGAAAGAAGGTATGCATGGGGGATTACTTTCAACTTTCTTATCCTCCAGTGCACTCATCAAAATAGTGCAGATATCACACAGTGAAAACAATTGACGCTACCAGTGAAAGTGAACATTTCCACTCAAGAGGTAGGACACTAGGCCAGTTAAGTATAACAATGTCTTATTAAGTATTGGTTCGTCTCCTAAGACACTCCAGTGTGTTTTGCATGGCTACATACTATCCATGCAAAACATTTATACCACCTCAGATGAGCCCTGTATGTTAGGATAACAGGACTGCTAGAAACGTTCATGCCAATCTGTAAACCATCAATCTCACCAGGAAATCTTGATTGCTTTCTTTGCCAGAGTTATGAAATTAGTAGAGAAGGCAAAGACGGTGGCTTTTTATGCTGAAGAGAAGCATTTAATCAGTGTGTCATGAAATCCTGTTCTCAGAAATATTTTAATTTTAATAATTTAATTAGTTTAGATATGAACAGAATCATATAGGTCAAAAATTAGCTGAAGGGCTATAAGCAAAGGAGTGCATATGCGAAAACACTGTGCTGAATGCAAAGTAGAGAGTGAAGGGGTTTTCCTCCTTGTACAACTCGAACTCCAGAGCCGGTATTTAATTTCTAGGAAACCGTTCATTAATGGACTTCGGAATGGGTACTAAATTAAGGGCTATGGCACCATAAGGGAGTGAGAAGGAACTCACCAGGCCAAGGCTCTAACTCACCCATAACAAGGTGCCTAAATCCTCCAGCTCTCGTCGGCTTCACTTTAAACACATGCTTAATGAAGTTCAATTGCTAAGGCTCTTTTCCATCTCTCAGGCTTCTGAGTCTCGTGGTCCTTTCTGTGCTGCACATTAGAGGGGAGCAAAAGGCTGCTCTTACAGACTAGCTGATCAGCAAATGGGGAAGATGAGGTGGGAGCTAATGCCAAATGGTTTTCCCTCCTCTTCAAATCTGGCAGTTCCTGTACAACAGTAGACTGTGACAGGCTGGAGAAAACATGGCCAGCTGGAGGGGAGCAAAACTGGCAAGCAGGGTGGCATTTTCTCATGCAGAAAATATATTGGAACTTAATGTTGTTTTCCAGAGCCAGGAAAATGCCGCCACAGGAGGAGCATGGCTAAAGCGCAACTAAAAAAGCACAGTGAGGCATGGGTGATCAAAGTCACCTTTTTTAAATTGTGGGCTTGTTGTGGACAGAACAGCCTCTTCTATGCATCCAAACACAAAGCCATGGCTTAAAAACAACATCTATTTGGAGTCAAACTTAAAGTCCCTTCAGGTGAGATCTACTGTAAACCAGCTGGCAACCTCAACAGCTTTGTGTGAGATGAGAACCCAGCATTTATTTTCTTCTCCAGCCTGTTTTGCTGGGGCACAGTGGGGATGGTTTTGAGCCTGCTGTGAGTTGCATCCCAGTGATCAGGCTACTTAGGGTTGGATGGAGAGCTGCTCCATGGAGTCTGAATTTTTTGTGATAAGGTAGGCACATTAAACTGCTTGCTAGCAAAGTCGAGAGGTAGCCCAAAAGAAGTCAAACATTTGTCATTTTTGGATAATATGCTTGTGCCAAGCCTGATGACCACAATATGTCCTGAAAATTTATTTGTGTTTGCTAAAGGACCAATATCCACCAGGGACTAAAAACATTTTGAGGTAACCTAAATGGTTTTCTAGGTGCCACATGTCTGGAACTCCAGATGAGATAATGGATGTCAGCTTAAATCATTAAGCACACCAGCTTTGTATTATCTCCTAGCATCCTAATGTAGCTTAAGTACTTCAGAAGCTTGTTAGTGATGTAGTGGATATTAGTGTAATCAATTTAACATTCAGCTTTAGGTGACAATGTTACTGTGGGCTTAGTCTTTTTCATTTTCAGGTTTCTGTGACAATTTGAATACTGTGAGTTGCTTATTACTCAGTAACTAAGGAACACTGTTTTTTACATCCTTCCCAGAGTCTACACCTCTTACTAAAACCCACTAATATGATAGTGATTTTTTTTTTCCTGCAAAAAGATGACTGAGCATCCCTATATTGCAAGTGTCATCACAACCTTTAGATTGTTTGTATTCTGTGCTACTGGAGGATTCTGTACTGCTAAATACAAATGTCTGTATGGTATTGTTTAGATAAAAGATAAAATGATTTAATTTCAGACCAGCTCAATAAGCTGCAGTCCTGAATGCAAGCCAGTATGGCTGGGAAGCTGAGACTCAGCCTCTTCCTTGCTTTTTTTGCCATGGCTATGTCAGCAGTCAGCAGCTTTTCATGACTGAATAGTGTAAGAGCTGTTTTGCTACCCCTCTGTAGCAATGGACGTTCTGGAAGAATGGCACATACAATCTTCCACCATTTGAGCGTATGTCCAGGGCTAGCAAGGATCTGGCCCTCAGGATTATAGTGGCAGTCATGGAGACTAATGTAGCATCTAGCACGTCCTGTCTTGCAAATGGATATTATTTAAACAAAGCAGAAAACAACCTACTGCCCATTTCCGTGGATTTTGGCCCAGGGAGGGGGGGAGCTGTGTGGGGTGTGTCAAGGAGGAGACCCAAGTCAGTCTGTGAGCAATAAAACTAAAGACTCCTGATGGGTTATTATCTCAAAGTCTCTCTGCTGTGATTCTTTGATGCTTGTTGAAGGGTGAGCTCATACTTGGGCCTTTTCCTCAGTAGGGTTACTGATTGTAGACAAGTAGCATCTCTTGCATCTATTCAGCCACTTGTAGGAACTTAATAACTTAATATCTTTTCCTCTGTCAGATTTGATCAAAATTGGACAGGAGATTCTAAAGATATTTAAAAGGAGGGTAGCAATAGACTCACATATGCCTGCATACATAGAGTAATCACATAAATGTCATTTCCTTATTAAACCAGACCAAAACCAGTCATCACTGTAAAAGACTGTGCATGTAAGATGTATCTCATAGGCTCTGCTTCAAATCTAGGACTTGCAGAAAGATTTTCCAATATGTTGAGATACCTTCCTAACCCTATTTGATTTAAACATTTAGGGTCCTATGCTCTCCCAGAGTCTACCATCACACATACTGCAATATCTAAAGCACTTAAAGCTTTAATAAATTTTTGCTTGTATTGTTGTGTGTTTTCTGAGACTTAAAGCATGAAAAAATGTGTTTACAACATCCTTTGTAATTATCTGAGCAATCTGTCATAATTGTATCTCATATTATTTTGTTTTAATTGAAACTTTAACTACCACTACCAATTAACTACCTACCTTGGACAAGATGCAACCATTTCAGCTGATTATATCAAACACGAAAATCATTCAGTGATCCTGTCTGAAACGGTTTGTCTGAAACCATACTCTTCTGTGTGTGTTAGAAGGGTTAAATAATGGCTAGGGAAGGCAACTGTAGCTGGATCTACCTTTGGAGGTGGGGGGTTAATTCTTTATAAGCAATGCTCACAATTTCCCTCTGAACCTTTCCTTCAGTGTGGTTTTTTTAACAGTCTCAGATACTAGAGCCAAAAGGCTTACAGCAGAATTTTAGCTTTTGTTTGAAATCATGCAAGTTTCCATTCCTCATACCTACCAAAAAAGCTTAAAGCTAGTACAAACCTAAAAGAGGAATTTTCCACTGCTTTTGACTATTTACCTAGGAAAAACAAGCCCGCCTGCCCCCCAATCCCTTGATTTTTCAGCTGTTTTCACTATTTGAGGAACTGATTTTGACTGGCAGTACCTCATTCACCAGGAGCAGATGCTGGTGTCATAATATCTGCATGAAGTCTGGAGCAGACATCGTTCTTGTCATCCTGCACTTACAAGGAGATGCATCCTCTGTTGTTCACAATGTCAACCAACCTATGGTAGGTCAACCTTTTCTGGAGGTCAGTAACACAAATGCTTGGTAAATGTTCCTAGCCCTATTGTATTGCCTTCCATGCTGTAGCTGTAGGGAAAAAACAGGATTTCTGTGTTTTCACATCAGCTCCACAAATTACAACACTGGGCAGGTGTAATTTGATGCAAGGAGTATGAAGTGGTTTCTTTTGGTATATGTTTCATAAATAATGACTGCTCTGAAGCCAGTGAGGCTGTGCTGGTTCTATCGTGGCTTAAAGAAAATTAGATGAAGCCCAACGCTCCCAAAGCCAGTAGACTCTAGGATAGCAGCTGGAGGATTGAAGCGGAATCAGATCCCTGTAGCACTAAGCACTGTTCAAGCATACAATGAAATATTGTCCTCCTGACACACACAGCTTGAAGACTAAATGCAAGTGCCTTATTCAATTGTATCTTTCTACTAAGTAAAACAGTAAAATGAATGATGGAATAACAACAATATGTACAGAAATGGATTTAAACGAAGATTAATTTTCTGACCCAGTAAAATCTTCCCTATCTAGAGGTTCTTAAAACGTTATCACATTCTACAGAAGGCTTGCATATGCTGACACCAAATTGTGGGAAAAGACATTGGTCTTATTATAAAATACAAAAAATTGGCTCTTCATAACACTTTTACAAAGAAGTAATAATGTATAGTTTATGAGAAGTAATGTAAATTATACCTGCAACCCATTAAGCTCCCTTTTGTTAAGAAGCTCTGAAGTGCTGATATAGTCCTGGTATCAGCAAATCTGCCATTTTATTGCAGTTATTCATTGCCCACAGCAATTCAACAGAAAATTAATTAGCATCACCCCACCATAAATCTCAACAGTATTAACTAAAATGCCAGTTCTGTAATCACTTTTCATTAAAGCCAAAAATACTAATTAAAATTGATTTTTGCCTGTGCTTTGGTAAACTGCTGCCAGTGTAAGGATCTCAGCAGTAATACTGGATGAAGGGAGACCTTTACTTAAGTGGATTTTATATATTGTCTTATTCCCTTTATAAAGATAACAATGTGTGAAAGGATAAGGGCTTTGAGAGCAGAAGCTGACAGGTTCCATGAAGAAGAGTAAAAATGTGAAATCAGTAGGGAATGTAACCTTATTAAAACTGTAATATCCTATATTTTCAATCTGGACTATATCTGTCTTTCAGGCAAGTGCCTATTAATACACCTCAATCAATAAGCTATGGAGGATTCTTTTGATGAATAGGTCTAACCATTTAGTGATACTGAATAGAGATATGCCAAATACTTTTGCCCCAGTATAGTCACTTTCTAAGGGTTTTTCTGTATGCCTGAAAAATAATATACTGCAATCTTATTCAGTTAAGTGGGCTACATTTGTCCCTGCATAGTTCAGGAGATGTAGAAAAACAAAATATGTTTTAACGATGAACTTGCACATTGTTCAGTGTCATTCTCAGTGAGGGAAACATTTCAGTAATAAAAAATGAGGCAGAAGTCCTGTGAAGAAAAGAATGTGTCAACTATTCCTGTAGTTAAAAATACAGATCATGCTGTTTAGACTCAGTCATTTGCAGTCTCTGTGCTGAAGTTTACTTTTTTTTTTCTGAATTTGCAAGATCATAACTTATCTACAGTGTAGAGTGTGTGCCTGTGTATGGGAGTGAGAGCCTGTTATTAATGGCAAATTAAAACCAAATTCCACTGTTGAGCATCACTTTAACACCCAAGCATTAAGCAGCACTGAAACCTTTTCATGCACAGATTTAAGCCACTTACATGGTACAATAAGAGACAGTAGAAGTAAGCTGTCTACTCTATGAGTAAGAATACACTTCAGCAAGGGGTTTTACTGATACTTCCTGGTATCAGAAGATTCCTGAGATATGGGAATTATGAATTTCTGCCCGTTGTCTGCTGGGGAATGTGCTAAAAGGCAGTTGGGTTACAAGAACTAGAAAGTAAAGTTATATATGCATAGCCATGATTTTGTCATATGACAGAGGAGCACATATTTCATTTTCTGGTAAAGCTGTTTCTGCAGTGAACAGACCTGCTTTTCCATGCTGCTGCCTCCCTGGACTCGATGACTGCTTTATGTTTTCTTCCAGTTCACCATTCCCCTGCCCCCTCACCTAACTGTGTTTCAAAGCTATCTGGCTTCCCTTTACAGTTCCTAATACTAATTTTGCTCACTATAGTTTCAGTCTCCCTGCCCAGCTCATGGTCCAAATCCTAATCTCAGGCACATTCAGGTCAGCCAGTTCAGCCTATGCTCCTTTCCCAACTGTGTCCCAGTACCTTCTTGCTCATCTGACTGATCCCTCTCCTAATATCACTTGGGTTTTTTAGCTCCTCATACCATGTCCCTCCTGGATCCTCCTCCTATATCCAAGCTTCCAGCAGAACTGGTCCTATTCCTCTTTCTCCCCCATCTCTACCCAAAAACTCACTTTCTGGCCAGTTTCTTATCCTTGGTCATATCTTCTTCTTCCCCAGGCTAAACCGTTCTTGATGGGAGCTTCTTTTGCTGGAATTGTTTTGTCTGTTACTGCTCAGGTACTTCCTTCACAAGTTTTCATCTCAGGCACTCCCATTGTAACATTCGTCATCTCCCCTGAGATGCCACACAGAAGAAACGGTACTTCAGGCTGTAGTTATTCACAAATCCATCCCCTACTGTTACAGAAGTAAAATTTTGCTGTCTTTAAGTGTTTTGTTTGGAGCTGGTTGCCATGGGCACACTACAAACACTTTTATACCTCTTGGCTCAAAAAAGCTGAAGGGATGTTGCCTGAAAATAACTTGGTTTTGTGAGAAATACAAAAATGTAAAAGGTATTGTCACTATTTCAGATGTCAAAACAAGGATATGTAAAAATTAGTTTTGTAAAGAAAAATTAAATATAGTGGATGTTGTAATGACTCTATATGGTTATTCTTTGCATGACTTTATCAGTGTGTATAATATTCTGAAGCTGTTGTTTCTGTTGTAGTTTTAGTAACTTAGATATACTAAATGAATAATCATAGCCTAGAATCAAACATAGGAAGTGTGAATGCCAAGGCTTTAATTATAAAATACATCAAACATGAAACTATTTTAAATTTTTTTTCTGAAATGGATTATGTTAAATTAAATGCTTAGAATAATACTAAGAAAAATCTGCAGTGCATTAGACAAGCCAGAGAGATTGCTTCAATTCCAATCCAGTGCATTTTCTAAATTTCCAATACTTGTAATGGAAAAAAAAAAAAGACATATTTTCTTATAACCGTGCCATAAATTTGGGATATAATCTCATCAGGCATCTGCTCCATTTGCCATCAATTAGTTTGATGAAAACAGGCTAAAGCTGTGCAGTGATCAGCAACAGGGATTAAATACACTTCAGTCTTGATTACACATCTTGTCTTATCCATCCTACCAGCTATGGGGCACCCCTACCTTTTGTTATAGCTCTGATAAAACTTTAATGCTTCTCATTTCAATTTTCAAAAATGTGTTGTTTTTCCCATGAAATATTTCCTTTCAGTACATCTAGAGAGAACTAAAAAAATGTACTAGGACTGACTGATCAAGAATCCTTTTGAATGGGGAATCCTTTCTCAAATGCATTATGTGAAACTATGAATAGTAAAGCAATTATTCTGTCATTTCAGTTCTATTTCTGATGTGGAGGTATAAAAGCTAGGCAGCGGATTCAGTCACTTCTTACAAATGTTTCTGGAACTTGAAACTTCTAAATGCTTTGTATGTTACAAGCAATTATTATAAAGGAACCATAATATATCTGGAAACAATCTTTTGCTTAGAAATTACTCCAAAAAGGAGTAAGGATGAAAAAAATTTAAAAACTCTTTACAGAAAGTCAGAAGTTAAAAATTGTAATTACTTAAGAACATGGTCATCATATCAAAACAGTTTTCCACATATGATATTCTTTTTATATTCAGAATATTTTACTGAAATAGCTAAGATTTTTTCACACCACCCTAAACTCAATTTTGCATTGTCATTAAAACATCTCCAGAGAATTAATAGGGCAACTTCTCAGACTGCACTGATGTTTTGATACATCTAGGGAAAAAAAAAAAATAAAATTCAATATTGTAAGAAACATCAATTCCTGTTTTCAGCCAAATGGAAATTTTTCCATAATAGAAATCTTGTAGTGATTTTAAGAATTATCTGAAAACCATTTTCCATGGTTCAAGTTGTCAATCAGCAGGGTATAGTAAAGAGCTCCTACTAAACTGGACTTTACCAATAAATAAGGCACATCCAAGGCAAATATCCTTAGAGAGTAAACCTTGGCAATGAGGTCTAATAAAAAAATGTATATTTGCAACCAATTTCAGGCTCTTTTCCTTTTATTATATGAGGCTCCAACTATGATTCAACAGTTATTGAGTATGGCATTTTGATCCCATGAATCACGTGATCTTCTAAATCTTCTAAATGAGATCTATTTAAATAGTTGCTTACATCACAAAAAAATAAACAAGTCTTTTCTTTACATTTTTTAACTGAACAAGCAAAGCTTTGAGGCTACAGTTATACAACTAAATATTAAAACCACCCCAATTAAAATGTACAAATCTTCACCTTCTAAGTTCTAAATACTATACTGTTGTTTCAAGCTGTAGTTGCATTTTTGATTGGCCCTGCACTTGAACACATCCTTATTACAGTAATGATCATTTGTATTGTGTATAGGTTCATGGACTGCAATTGTGCTTAGAGCTGGGAAATGCCCTCCTGAATGAGTTCGACCGTTCACAAAACCTCTTAGTATCAAAACAATACCGATCCACTGCCAAGAACTTAAGTACCTGCTATTAACTCCTCATCAGATCTGAAGGCACCCGTTATTTTGCACAAAAAAAAAAAAAAATGCTTTCCTAAAAAGAAATGGGCCAAATTCACCTCAGATGTAAGTTCATAGGCTTCATCAAGGGTTCATTTAGCCAGTGTGCCAAATAAATTAATAGCTTTTCTAGTTCAGCCAACATTTTGTACTTCATTTCAAATACCCTGCAGTTATGTTAACTCTTGGTTGAAAGAAAAAAAAATCTTTTTCTCATCTTGATAGCACTGTTGTTCAAAAGGAAGAAATGAGACACTATGAGAGAAGTGAATGTCTACATAGAAGCTTGGTTAAATATCCACCGGGAAGTTAAAAACTGGTGAACTGTCAAAACCACAGCATTCATCTTTATGTGTGTATGCATTTTCATTAGGGCATTCAATGATGGAATTGTTTCTTGTCACGTGTTTGTCAGTCTCGTATTCTCCAATGAAAGGATGCTGCATAAAACAAAAGTCAAGGGATTGCTCATTGCTGAAGATGATGAGGGTGCTTATGGTATCGAAGAAGTTCAGTCCACAGGGCTGAGCTGGCCCTCCAGAAGACTTTTACATCCTGCAGAGGTGGGTTCTTACTCTTTTTGTAGGACATGCTGTTATGACAGGAACCTGTCAAATCACAGACTGATCCTTGAATTTTGGTGGGTTTTGCATGTTGTATTTGTGGGAAGGAACACCAGGTGTTGAAAAGAAACACTAAAATGTTCCAGATCAGTCACAGTTTCATGCAGTATTGAAGACTCCTTGTGTATGTATCTTTCATAGCTCTAGACCACCGAAAAAAAAAAAAGGGAAAAAAAAAAGAAGTCTAGATTAACTCATTCAGAATGGGACTGAAATTCTGAAACCATTAAAGACTAGAGAAAGCATTACTCATAGATAGTGCTATAGAGACCTTAGTACCAACTGTGCAAATGGAGGGGGTTTCAGCAAAAGGAAATTTCAGCACTGTTTAAACCCCAAGTCCTTCTCTTGACCCAGCCAGCATCACCTCAATCATACATGGGCTTCAGGTTATTCATAGACAGTTCTTATCTGAACACTGAAGAAAAATCTCTTTCTGAGACCCAGCTAGTAAAAGATCAGTAGTGTGGACTTAGTTTCCCTTCACTGCTTCTTGAATGTTACATTCTCAATAGGTTTTCATCCATTTTGTGCTGTAGCCAGGGGCCCTGCCACTCCTCTCAGGTGAAATGGCATTATCTAATGGCCATCAGAAAGAAACATTTCAAGAAATCAAGAAGGATGAGAGGAAATGTCTGCCCTCTGTCCACTGACAGCTGAGGTCATCTATCACTGCCAGTAAAGC